>NW_027527853.1:9115481-9147211 GCF_008692635.1 Crocuta crocuta | reverse complement strand
GGTCCGCTGCCCCGGGCCTGGCGTGGGGGAGGGGGCTGGGAAATCTGAGGAGCTCGGGGCTGCGCAGTTGGAAGTTTCCATTTGCTTGTCTGTATTCTGGGCCCCGCGGTGGCATCTCACGCTCTTGCTGTTTGGCGAGGAATTGGGGCGTAAGCTCAGCATTTGAAGGGAGACGACCGGGGCGCGATGCCCCTCTCTGCACCGTGGGCAAGGGTCATTTCAAGGACCGTGCTCTCTTTGCCCCAGCACCGGCCTGGGGCAAGGTGCAGCTGGTTCTNTGTGTGTGTGTGTGTGTGTGTGTGTGTGTGTGTGTGTGAGGGGGAGGGGTCTCCTACTGTCTGGGGAGGGCATGCAGCAGGCCCTTGCCCCCTGCATCTCTAGCTGCTTCTGAGCGCTGGAGCTGGTGGGTATATTTACAGGGAGGTCGCCTGCCTCTTGGGAGCCACCTGGGGGCTGAGATGCGGTGGTGTCCGGGGCACCCTCGACCGGGGCTGGAGCTGTGAGCCCCATCTCGTTTTCACCCCCCCACTGCTATCATTCTCCTCCCACCCTCTAGAGCGAGAGCAGGGCCCAGATGGCCACCTGCCCTAGGAGCCCAGGACATATAGGGTCAGGTTGGCATGCAGGGGAACTTTAAAGAGGCAGTGGTCTGCTCTGCCCCTCAGGGGTCCTCCATCTCCCTCTGGACACAATCTTACCCAGCGCAGCCTAGGCTTGGGTCCAGGCCCTTCCCTCCCCAATAGGAGGCCTAGAGTGCAAAGCAGCAGCTCCTGTTGTGAGCAGAGAACTAGGGAGTTGGGAGGCCTTGACTTCTGAACTGTGGACAGGCTACAGTCCACTCAGGGACTCAGTTTCCCCACCTGTAAATGGCTTCAATGATTTTTAGGGGTATTTCCCCCCTGACATCCAGGGACACTTTGCATTGGAACTTCAGGACCCCAGCCCAGAATAGGAGGAGGGGATCCAAAGTGGGAGGAGGTGGAGGGCCTTGGCTCAGGGCATGTGGGTGGGTTCTGGGCTCCTCTAGCTTTTATTTGTTGTTAGGGACATGGGTCATAGTGACCAAACTCTGGGTGGTCATGGCTGGGTGGGAGGTGGCAGCAGAAGCCACAGGCCCTGCCCCTGAAAAGAGAGTGAGCAGTAGAGACCCACATGGTGACACCCTCGCAGGGCAGCCTTGTACTCTTGCACATGGCTCCTGGGTTTGGGAGCGCAAGCAGGTGTCCTCAGGTATTCCATGGGGGCCTGAAAACCAGCCAGCAAGTTTGTTTTTCTCTGGGAGGCATCCTTGAACTGCCAGCCTGATGGCTCCCTTCCACCTGGCAAATTGTGGAAATGGAACAGTTCACACAGAGCAGAGGGTTTTTTGGTGTAACTTAGCAACCGCAGGCAGAGGAGGAGGAGGGAGAAATGCCGGCACCACCAGCCTTAGTGCTGGGCCGTCCTGAGTGAGGCCAGTGGCTGGGGGGCCTGGCTGAGTGGGGAGGGCATTTCAGCACAAGCAGCCCCCTTAGACTGGACCACTAGTCTGTCTGATGGGTCCTCCAGAGGAGAATAGTTGGGGGCTGAGATGCTCAGATATGGCCTGAGAGCCGCCGAGTACACCTGTACATCTGCAGAATGATGGGCTGAATGGGCAGTATTGGAATAGCTTTGACTGATCGTTGGTTTTTAACCACAGAACCCAGTTCTCAAGCCAGATGTTTCACAGAAGCCAAATTTGTCAAATAGGCCAAGTGAAGGTGCAGGGCTGGGGGGGCGGTGCAGTTTGAAGCCTAACCACTGTCTTCAGAAATGGGAGCACTCGCATAGGCTGGTGTAGACATCTCTGCATGACCCAACCCTAGAAGAGGGGCTCTGGGCCTCCCCATCAGGGCCTGCTGGAGGCAGATCCCAGGGCCATAGTGGGAGAGAGGGCTGGGGATGCGGATCAGGGCCTGCCCAGGTGGTCATTGGTCATAACAGTGTCGTTCCCAGTCCAGAGTGCTCGCCCCGGCTGCCCCCTGCTGGGACTCCCCCTCCCTCCCTCTTTCCCTCCTGAGGCCATCTGCTTCAGCCCTGGTCCGCTCTGGCTGTTTTTCTCTCAGAGCTTCCAAATGTTGAGCAGAAATCTGCCGCCTGTAACTCCCACCCACTCCAGACTGCCTCTCGGTTCCTTTGCCCTCGCTTGCCCACCTCCCTCCTGTGGATGAGTGTTTACTTAGCAACTTGTCTTCCAGACAGAATCTGAGGAGGGAGTAGGGTAGAAGGAAGGGGGGGCCATCATCAGGGGGTGCTGAAGGGACATCAGGCGGGGAAGCTGCCAGGCCCGTGGCCATGGGGGGAGGGCCTGTGGCACCCACTGGTCACATGTCAGGGCCCCCTGACCTGCAGGGATCTGGGGAGGATGCCCAGCCCTCTCCTCAGAGTATATGCCCTTCTCACCTCGTTCTGGGCACAGACCCTGGGGCTGTGTGGCTGTGTGTTTATGTGGCAGAGAGTGAATGTAGGGGATGCCTGGCCTGGCACAGAGTGGGCTATGGATCCATTCAGAATGTCTCTACACTGGGGACATGGGAAGTCCCAATCTGACAGTCTTGGAGCAAGGTTTGGAAGGTCAGCAAACATCAGCCTGGCAGTGACATGGCGGGAACCACAGAAGGGAAAGCCCCGGTATGTCCTGGCCTGTTCAGAGCCTGCGAGGGACAGAGGAGCAGGGCTCATCCTGGGGAGTGGAGGGTCCTGGGATCTCACCTCTGGGGGTGGGCTTCAGAGGGGCTTGTGGCAATGTCTAGTCAACAGTATGAGTGTTCGCATCCACACGGATACCTGCCAAGGGGGTGGCGGTGTGATTGCTGCCTGTCGCTGACCCTGCCTGAGGGGGTACGGTCAGATGGCCTCGGGTGTCTGAATGCTCTCGTCTGCAGAAAGTGTTTCCTAAGAACCACATAGGTGCCTCGGAGTGTGGTTCAGGGTGACCCCCAGTCATCATGCCTGGGCAAGTTTCTCCCCACCTCACTTGTTTGGTAGGGCAGCTCCTCAGGGTCCATGCAGTGATGCCGGGACGTGGACGTAGCACAGGAGAAAAGAGCCTCTACCCCTCCTCCCATGAACACGAATGCTGGGTCTGGGGGGACAGGCTGCGGGCTGTGCTGCCTTGGGTGGTGGGTGGCAGTGGGAGCTCAAAGCCTGCCATGGCCCTTCTGAGCAGCTGTGGGGTTCTCTGTCCTGCAGGGTGAGTTCAGGGAGCAGTGGGCAAGCACCAGCTCAAGGAGAGACTTGGATCTGGGCCTCATTGAGTCTCCCTGACTCTTCAGAGAACACCTCATTTCACCTAGGGGCCACACACTGTGAGCCCCCTGAGGCAAGAAGCCAGCCCAGAGGGCAAGGCATTAGGTGCTGGGGAGGGGGTGGGGGGTGGGAGGGGGCGCACTTCGTTCCATTTGTCTAGCTCTTGTATCACTTCCTCACAGGGGAGGTGCTGCTGCCCTAGTTGACAGGTGATGGCGTCCAAGGTGATGTTACTTTCATAAAGCTTCTTCCAGCTTAAATACGACAAACTGCTCTCTGCCGTCTCCCCCTCCAGCTATTTTCCCCCTTCTCTCCTCCCCTGCGAGTAGGCTGGCTCTGAAGCCATGTTCTCTGCTTGCTCACGCCACATCCTCACCTCCCACTCACTCCCAGCCTACTGCAATCTGGCGCGCCCTCTCAGCTCTGAGAAATGATCTTCAGGTGCCTGTGGACATCTCCGGCCCTGCGGGTGTCCATTGCCCCTGCTCCCAGGCATTTGCCCCCTGGGCTCTGCAAGCCCACGCCTGGGCCTGCCTCCATGCGCGCTGGCGCCCCGCAGACCTCTCTGCAGGCTTCCCTTCCTCTCCTGGGGCCACTCACCAGTCCTGTTCCTCAGACCCAGACCTATACCCTTCTGTTTGCTCCTTGGTGCCGACCCCATTCTAACTCACATCAGCCCAGCCGGGTTCTGTCAGCGTTCCAGCCCGTGCCTGCTGGACCCCTCTCAGATGAGCATTGTCATCGTGCCCCTGAACCTCACCTGTCCCAGGCTCCCCATCTGAGCCGGCGGGATGTCCAGGGCCTCCCTCTCGCCTCTGCCAGGTCCGCCCTCACATTGATGGAGTGGTCCGCCAGTCTGCACCACCCACCCCAGGCCTCTCTTCCACCCTTTACCCCTGCCCACCGCTGCCTCCACAGGTCGGGCTGCCCCACTCCGCCCTGGACAGCCGCAGCGGGCTCTGTCCCTACACCACAGCCAGGTGACCTTTTCATGTTCTCTTTGTAAACATGCTCTGAACCTTCTGTTCCCAAGTAGGACTCCCTGCTCCAGCCTTCCTTGGGGGTGCCCTCTGCCTGGGTGTGCTGTGCGGGGTGCCTTCGGCCTCTGCAGCACGCTGCCCTATGTAATTGTTCATTGGTGATCTCTTGGAGTCAAGTGTACCCTTGGCCTGTTGTCTCCAGCTGGCCCCCTAGCTCTGAGATGGTGGCTGGGCTGGTGGCCTCAGCAAGCCTTCCCGGGATATGTGTGAAAGCCTGTGAGCCGCTGTGTGTGATGCGGCAGGGACACACTGATGTGTCTGAGCACATGTGCATGGGGGACCCAGCCTGCACCATGTTGCTGTCCCCCCTGAGGTAGAGGAGAGGGGAGCAGACCCAAAGCTCTGGGACAGACAAGGGGTGGTCTCTGGGGAGCCAGACTGGTGCAGGAAGGAGCAGTGGGGGTAGGGCTGGGAGGCCAGGCCTCTGCCTTGTTGTCACCACCACTTCCGTTTCTCCAAGTGTCTCCCTCAGACTCTACCTTGAAGAGAGAGTTCTCCCTGGATCCGGTTGCCATGGCAACACTGTTAACAAAGAGTAGCTTTGGTGGAGGAGGCTGGCTCACCCAGAAGCTGAGGGGGCTGGGAGAGGGTGTGCCTGTTCTGATGGGTTTATTAGCGGAACCAGTTTCCCCACCCTCCACCAAGGCTGCCTGAACTGCGTGGACCCCTCCCTGGACCCTCTACCTGTGGAGCTCTCTGGGCCTCTGGTACTCAGACCCTTCCCGTGTGAATTTCATCAAGTGTCTGGACTCTATCTGGGTGTGGCCTGAATCCCAGCCACAGCTGGATCACTGGGGCAGACCCAGAGAGGCTTCTGACTTGGGGTGTGGGGGGATGTGCCAGCCCCAGCACCGGACACTTTCTGGGGTGAGGATCCCGGTTTTGTTGCTGTAGAAACCCAGGCTCAGAAGCCCAAACTTTTCCTGCCTAGGACTTCCTGAAGACTGATTCTGTGTCCAAACCCCTTCCCACTGTGAACGGTGCACATTTGGGTTTTGGGTCCTCCTCTAAGGCTGTAGTCTTGATTAAATGAGGTGATGACATGCAGCACTGGGTGACAGCCTGGAGCTTCGCAGCCCTGGCTGTGGTGACTGGGGAGGGTGGGTCCTGCAGAGCTGAGGGAGAGGGATGCAGGGGGGAGGCTGGCCCGTGAACCAGCTTGGGGGTTAGGATTAGATGGAGTTTGGAAGCTCACATAGAAGGAGCTCATGGAGTCCCTAGAGGAGCCTCCGCAGCTTTTGTGATTTAATCACTCACAGCAGGCAGGAGGCTGTCAGTTATTCATTTTATTATTGTTGGAATTAGTAGTGGGTGGCCCCTGCTAGGCAGATGAGGCCTGGAGCAGAAAATCAGGACTGCCCCTGGGAGAGGCCATGTCATTTCCACCCTCTACCCCGGACAGCTAGGGCCCTTCCTGCAGGGCACCGCCACATGAAGGGGCCTCCTATTACCTACGCCCCTCCCTCCTCTGGCCTGAGAGCCCAGCTCACCTCCACGAAGGTGAGGAAGGTGAGCGTTTCTGTGAATGTTCCTGTGAGAGATCGCTAGTGGGGGTGACCTGGGAGCACCTAGTCCCCGGGTCCCTCACTGCTGGGTCAGTAAAGTGAGGTTTCTCAAGGATTTAGGAGGAGGGACCGACAGTGGGCAGGGTTGGCCAGAGTTCAAGCTGCTGCTCTGGGAAAGGCCAGGGCCGCCAGATCCCTTGCAAGAATGTGTGTGTCAGGGGGTCGAGGGTGGGGCTACGCGTGGGGGCGGGGCCTAGAAGGGGAGCCACCCACAATGGTGCGTCACCACCCGGACCACGCCCCCAGCGATGCAGGGCTGACGTGATCACAGGTACTTGAAGAACCACAAGGTCAACTATCTGCAAATTGCCCATAAAAACACCTCAAGGAATATCCAAATAACACTGTGATTCAGACCTTGTTTTCTTCTTACAATGCAGTTATAATAGAAATTCATAACAAAACAACTCTACAAAGTCTAATAGTTGGGAAATGTAAAGTACATGTATAAACACACAGGGGATCCAAGAGGAAATAATAATACAAATTAGCTGATAATGAAATTCAATGATAAAAATATAATGAGGGATACTTGTGGGACAGCCATAGTGGCACTGCAAATGTGTCACTCTGGAGAGCCCACGGTCTTTGAGAAGTCCACACAGGTGCCTCGTCCTTGGCCCCGGGGATGGGAAGCAGGCCTGCCTTCGAGAGGGTTTGGAGGCAGGGAGCTGGTGGCCAGGCCTCCTGCGAACTGCAGGGGTGCCTGAGGGCGGTGCGAAATCTCCCCGCTTCTCCTTGCACTCAGGCCAGGCTGGGGCCAGGGGAGCTGCTTTGCCTGTGATCTTGCAGAGACCAGGGGTTTTAAGGTGTGCCCTCTGGCCAGGGTGGCCACCAAGGTGCAGCTCCAGGTCACTGCCTGTCACATCCCAGGAGGGGAGGATGCCAGGCAGGTGTGTGGTTGGGCTGAGATTTTGAAGAGCTGCTGTTTTGTGAGGTGATGGGGCACTATTAAGGGAGGAAAAGGAAGTGCTAGTGTGAGAAATGGCCCAAGGTCATGGGTGGAGAGAGGAAAGAAGAGGAGGCAGCGTGGTGGGGGCCAGAGTGTCTGTGCTCAGACCTTGGTATGCAGGGCACGTGCTTGGGCTCTGTGTGTGTGCGTGCATGTGTGTGCACATGTGTGTATGTACATGTGTGTGTATGTGTACACACATTCACATGCAAGCACCAGGAAGGGGTCCTTGACCAGCTCTCTGTCCCAAGGGCTCTGCTGTGTGTTTCACTAACAAGTGACTTAATTTAATGTCCTAGTTTTTTTTTTCTTTTCTTTTTTTTTGATGCTGGCATTATTATACCAGTTTTGTTGATGACCTTCCTGTCTGGAGAGAAGGGCAGAGGCAGAATTTGAACCCAGGTCTTTCCTCTGTGCCAAGAAACACTTTAGAGAGTGGGTAATGTGCTTCCTCGGTGCTTCCTTTCATTATTCTGTGCCTCTGGATACCTCTCTTGGTGGCCAGTCCCCGAGCTGGCCCTTGCCGCCTTTCCTGCCTTTGATTGTGACCACGTCCTGCCCCATGCTCCCCAGAATGCACACACCTCAGGTCTCAGCTTGGACAGGGCTCCTAGCAGGAAGCTTTGCTACTTTCTGGGGCCACTGGGATGCTCTTCCTCTGGGCTGTGGACAGCCAGGCACTTGTAATAGCAGTGGTTAGCTTCTGAGTGTGTCCTGCGTGCTGGGCGCTCTTCTAAGTGCTTTGCCTGCTTCCACTCATGTCATCCATGCCTTGGAAGGGCTCGGCTTAGCTCAGTTGCCCCAGATGTAGAGCCTGAGACAGGGATTTGGATGCAAGGGGTGTAGAGGGTATGCCCTTGAGAGACACCTCTAAGGAGGTGAACAAGCAGGGCAGGAGAGGGGAGGAGGCCAGGCACAGGTGCCATTTCAGGCAGAGTCTCGCCTTAGCCTACCCCTGTGGGGGACCTCCGGAGTGTAGACTGCACCAGATTTGTACCCTCTGGAGAGGGTTGCAGATACGGGCTGTGCAGCATGCTGGGAGCCCTGGGAGACAGGTGCCCCAGGCTGATTGGACGGCCTGGCAATCTGGGTGGGCCCCAGAAGCACCACCCAGGTGGCACCATTTCCACTTCCAGGCCAGACTGCTCTTCCCACAAACCCCGCTGGTCCCTGGAGGGCGGGGGGGGCTCAAGATGCAACCTTGGGTCTGGTGTGCTTTTGCCTGTGGCGTCCTGTGGCCTGGCTCTCTCAGAGCACTGGCCACCTTGCCATGAGGCCTCATCCTGCTGGGGTGTATCCACACGTGTCTGAGTCTTCTGCTCTGTGCTGCTCACTGCTGGGCCCCAGGACTGAGCACTGTGCTGGTGCATGGAGGATCTCTGTCACTTTGTCCAGGGAAGGACTGACCGTCAGTCAGCCTGGTTGTCAGTCCTGGGCCTGATGGCAAAAGGCTGAGCTGGCCGGGGATGGGAGAACCTGAGACTGAGGGCTGTCCAGAGCCCCTCAGACTTGAGAGAGGGACCTGGCCACAGGCCGGTGAGGATAGTGTAGGGTGAGGGCCCCTGGCCTGGGAGTGTGGGGCCTTACTGCCCACTCCCAGCTGTCCTGCCTGGAGCTAGTCCACACCCTGGGGTCCCCACTCAGGCATGTCCTGCAGCAGGAGGGCCCAGGAGCCCTTCCAGGCTTCTCACAGCCCAACTCAGGGGTGGCAGCACATAGGACAGACTGGAGGGGGCTGTGGAGAGGCTGAGCAAGTGGGTAGACAGTGAGGGCCAGTGTGGGTGTGGCAGGCACAAGGATGGGTGTGGGCCTGGCCCATGAGGTACTGGTCCAGTTGCCTTGCTAGCTTGGCAGCCCGCTCCACACCGGCCGGGGCCCTCTGCGGCTCCCTGCCATCTGAATCGCTTGGCCTGCCCAAACTGCTTATGGCATCCACACATGTAGCAGTGGGGTTCGTGGGTGGGGAGCTCCCTGAGGAGCTGAGGGCACCAGGCGCCAGGTTGGCCATGAGGATGAGGCAGAGCCCTGTCTGAGCCCTGACCTCACCCCTCTGCCACCCTCCCAGGAGGATGTCTCCACCCTGCCCTTCTCCTCAGGCCTCCTGCCAGGGCAGGCCTACTTGGCAATGCCAGCAGTGGGTGCCCCCATCCATGAAGCTCTCACTGCAGGATTAGATATCCCCATGCCCACCTACTTAGGTGATGCTGGGTTGAATTAAACTGAATTGCATCTCAATTACCCCATCTTTTAGCAAGGGGTTTCCAGAGCCCAGGGCCCTGGGTAGCTCAGGGTCAGGCAGGTATCTGTGAGAGTGCTTCCATGCACGCATGCCCACCTGTCTCTGGCACATGCCTGGCAGCTCTGAGCTTCCCTGTAAGGGATGCAGCTTTCACCTAGGATCGCGAGTGCTCCCTGAGGCTCTACGGGGAATTCCGGAGGCTCTATAGCTGTGATGTTGGAGGCCCTTGTGTCCTGGCCCGAGCCCACCACCCTCATCAGGCTGCAGTCATGTGCCTTGGCCAGGAATGCTGGCTGCCCGGTTTGCCAGGCCCTGGACCATGGGAGGAGAGCAGGCTGTGGCCTCATGAGTCTGTCAGTCCCAAGGGGGCACAGCATTCTCCAGGCCCACAGGGATGGCCAGAGCAAGGTCCCTGAGTCGCCCAGGAGAACCCAGTGAAGAAGACTTCTGCCTGCAAACAGGCAGGGAAAAAAATAATACATTACAGCCTCATCCAACAGACACCAGGGCTCGCATCGGAGAATGATAATGTATGTGTCCCAGGCCTGCTTTAGACGAGGAGGGTGTGCTGGGGTTGGGAGCCTGTCCCTGCCCAGTGCCCTGTGCATTCGCGGCCAGGGCAAGGCAGGTGAGGAGGCCTTGGCAGAAGAACATTGCTTCATAGGACACTGGTGCTTAATGGGTCTGTAGGCCAAATAGGACAGAGGTGGGGACTGAGGCTTAGATGAGCACAGGTCCTGGGTGCCATGAGGCAAGGTGGATGTGGAAAGGCGACTGGACACAAGTGGGCTCAAGGTGGGTGTGGAATTTGTCACCTGTGTAGCAGCAAGGCTCCAAGGGGCTAAGAGCCCCGCCCCAGCCCTCCTCACCACATCACGTGACCTGTGGAGCCATGTGAAAGTCCTGCGTTGAGGTGCTGCCTGCCCTTCACCCCTTGCCTGAGAGGGACTTGGGGAAAGCCAATGTCAAACCAAAAGAATGTGGGGAGATGTCTGACCATCATCCCATCCTGAGGGCATGTGGAGAACCAGCGTGCCAGGCTCCATCCAGGTTCTGGGAGTGCAGACAGAATCCAGAAACAGGTAGGAACTGAACAGAACAGATAGTTGGGAGGTAATTGGGGGAGGTGGGAGGGAGTATGGGGGCTTCCGTTTAGAAGAGTGATTAGGGCAGCCTCACTGGAAGGGAGGGCTTGAGCCCTGGGGCCATCTAGAGGCAGGGGGCTCCTTCGAGATGGAACAGCTGGGCCCAGGCCCTGAGATGGACATGTGTCACCCTGTCCAGGAAGCCACAGAAAGCCAGAGGACACAGTCTGTGGCAGGTGGTGACTGTGGGCCAACGATGACGTGTCACTCTGGGGTGGGCCGGTGGACTTGTGGTTCTGCTAGACTCTCATGCCTCCTCTGCAGCTTAGCCACGTGCACATGTGGATGGCTCCCACAGAGGGCAGCCGACCTGCCACCCAGCTGTGTCCTCAGCCCTGCGCCTGCCCAGGAGAGAGCCCAGTGGGGGGTGTAATCACATTGAATATAGAAGCAGAGAGAGACAGAGGGAGGGAGAAAGAGAGAGAGAGAGAAAAACGGCCTGTGTGTGGCTGTGTGTGTGTGGGGGGACTCTGGAAAGGTCGCTCTGGGTCCCTGACCTGCTGGGTCCCTCACCTTCTTTTCCACCCTTTCCCTCTCCCCCACTTTTTCTTTCCCTGGGATTCCTGCTCAGCCTCCTCATCGGGCTACCCTTCTGTCTCCTCAATTTACAAAGTTTGATGTTGTATTTATTTCACTAACATTCACAAAGTAAAAGGGGTCCTGGGGTGCCTGGGTGGCTCAGTTGGTTGAGCATCTGACTCTTGATTTCTGTTCAGGTCATGATCTCACGTTTCGTGAGTGTGGAGCCTGCTTGGGATTCTCTCTTTCCCTCTCTCTATTTAGTTATTTAAATAAATAAACATTTTTTAAAAAGTAAAAAGGGCCCATGTGGAGCATGTCTCCTTCCATCTCTGCCAGCTCCCACAGGTAGAGTCCTTGTTATCTGTTTCAAGTCTCCTGCCAGCATTTCTGATCCATACGCAAGCCCAACGCATCGTTTCTGGCTATGTTCACGGCATCAGCCCATCATGCCATGTGCCTCGTTCTGTTTCTTTTGCTTCACAGTGCATCTTGGAGCCCCATCTCAGCATGCATAGAGGGGCCTTGCTGTTTTTAACATCTGTGTGGTTCCACTAGTGGACACACAGCAGCCCTGAAAAGTGGCCATTCAGATGGTGTCCACTCTGCTTTTTTAAGCAGTACTTCACCAAGCATCCTCTCCTGCATATCACTTTGCTCCAAGTGTGAGCATATTTGTAGGATAAATCCCTCGGAATAGAGAAGAGCAGGATGAAATGGAGGTGCATTTGTAACTTTGATAGATTTTGCTAAACTGTCTTCCACAGCCACAGTAATTTAACTTCTGTTGGAGATGTACGTAAACACCTGTTTCTCCACGCCCTTATCTTTGCCAATCTGATAGGTGAGAAGCAGTATCTAGTTGCAATGTTAGCATTTCTCTCACTGAGAAATGAATGAGATTGAGCATATTTTCAAATGTATAAGATTCACCTGAATTCTCTTTTTCAGGAACTGATGTTTGAATTATTAACATGGTATCCATGTTGGGCCAATAGTATTTTTCTTATTTGATTCATAGAAGCTTTCTATATATTAGGGAAACTGACACTTGGAGTATGAGTTGCAAATCTTCAATTTATTGTATTTTCATTTTGTTATGATTTTTACCACACAGAATCTAAAAAAATATATGTACTCAGTAATGTACATATTATGTTTGAACCTGTGAAATTAAAATTTCTGTAGGTCAAAAATGTTGCCTATCAGTAATTTTCAGACTAACAAAAACTTTCGTACTGTGAAACTATAAAGAAATTCTCTCTGCGTTCCTCTAATAGGTTTTGTTTTTCAAATGTATTTGATTTATCTGGTAGGATGCCAATTTTATTATTTTTTTTTCCAGAGGGCCACTCATTTGCCTGACACCACGTATTAAACAATGACCTTTTGTTCACTGGTTCGAAATATCACCTTTATTCGTATACTAATCTGCCATATGTATTTGGAGTTATTCCAAGACTTTCTTGTTTGCTTCATTGCTCTGACTATATATTCATGTGCTGATACCATGTTAAGTATAACCATCATCAGGCATTTTCAAACACACTGAAAAGTAAAGAGAATAGGATAATGTACCCCCATATTCTCATTATCCAGATTCAGCAGTTTAGATTTTACCAGCTTGCTTCATTTACTCATTTTTCCTTCCTCCTCCTTCCTTTCCACCCTCCCTCATTCTTTTCTTTTTCTCTTACTCTTTTTCCTTTGTACTGAGGTATTTCAATCAAACCCCTGACCTCTGTAATTTGCCCCTATATACTCCTGGATCTCTGAAACAAACAAGGCCATTTACAAATAGAACCATGCAGTCATTATCACAAATAACAAAACTGATAGCAATTCGTTGCTGTCATCTAATGCCCAGCACATATTCAGTTTTCCTTAATTGTTTTTAAAATGATCTTTTACAGTTGGTTTGTAAAATTAGCAACCAAATTAAATCCACTTGTGGCATTTGGTGTTTATTTTTCATAAGCCTCTTTAAAAAAACTTTATTTACTTTGAGAGAGCATGCACATACACACATGCAAGTGGGTTGGGGGGACAGAGAGAGAGACTCCCAAGCAGCTCCATGCTGTCAGCACAGAGCCCGATTCGGGGCTTAATTGCACAAGCTGTGAGATCATGACCTGAGCGAAAATCAAGAGTCAACACTTAACCGACTAAGCCACTCAGGTGCCCATCATAAATTTCTTTAATCTGAAGCAGCCCTTCCTCCCCAGCCCTCCAACTGCCCTTCCCCCACCCTGTCACCTTTCTTTCTTTCTTTTTTTTTTAAATATTTTTTTATTTATTTTTGAGAGAGAGATGGAGACAGCGTGAGCAGGGGAGGGTCAGAGAGAGAAGGAGTCACAGAATCTGAAGACAGGCACCAGGCTCTGAGCTAGCTGTCAGCACAGAGCCCGACGTGGGGCTCGAACCCACGAACCGTGAGATCATTACCTGAGCCAAAGTCGGGCACTTAATCGATTGAGCCACCCAGGCACCCCTGTCACCTTTCTTTAAGCCATTGGCTTGTTGTAGAAACTTGAGTCTGTGACTGTGGAATGTCCTATTTTCGAGACTTGTCTGTTTGCTTCCTCGCAGTGTCATTTAACAAGCTCCTCCACTCCTGGTATCTTCTCTACACTGGAATTTAGCTCAAACAACTTCATTTTATGGGCTTGCACGTTCTTTTGGCAAGAATACTTCAGGGTGCTGCCCTGTACTTTGCAGGAGTCCGTCGTGTCAGGTTTGGTTGTGGTGGGCATGAACGTGGGGGAGATGGGACCTCATCTCCCTGCATCCCTTCTGTCCTTCTGACAGTTTCAACCATTGACAACCATGACCAGAGTCAAGTATGCCATCAAGGGCTGTGCCATGGTACCTTTCTAACTGTTCCTTACCAATGCATTTGTGAGGTTCTTCTAGAAAGAACATTCTCTCATCAACCAGGACAATTTGGTTACCCCAAAATGATTTCAGTGAAAAAGGCAGGGTAAGTGTTAGATTCTTTCCTTTCCCAACACATGGTTCACTCTGATGTTGCAATCTGTGCTTGTCTCCATAACTCAGCAGCCTAAGCCCGTCACACCCTTTTTTATCAAGTTGGTTATGCCATTTTTTTCCAGGCATAAACTTATATTTACTGTAGTATTGCTTTATCTTCTGGATTGAGCAGGTCCTTGTTAGCTGAGTAGTATTTCCTGTGGTTGTCATTGCAGCTTGCCGATTTCCTGGCTGTGACGTCACAATTGGGGGCGGGGGGGGGGCTGGGGGTGGTCAGCCCCACCTGGTTTTCTCATCAGTCCTGATAATGTTGAGGAGCCACCTTACAGCAGGTGAGGCCTTCTTCCCAGAGTGCTAGATCTTAGTGTAGCAGAGATGCCTGCACATCTGGGAGGCTGGTGAAGAGGATGTGTGCATGAGCCTCCCTGGGACATGGGGAGAAGAGCGTCCCATTTGTCTTGTCCTCTCCCTGGACAATGATGTGAGCCATCTCTGCATCAGGAGAGAGGGTGGGAGGGGAAGCTGAAGGCTCTGGTTAGCCCCAGGCCTATTGCTTTCACATGGTTGAGAATATCAGGGATGTTAGACAAGTGTCATCCTCATGACATGGGAGTCCCTAGCTAAGGGAGATGCCCTGCCTGGAGCCCTGGGGAGGCAGGGCTCACAGAGGGTACAGAGAGGAGCTGGGCGATGAAGAAGGGCCTCAGGAGCTGGTCCAGTGCAGCCCCTTGAGGCACAGACCCAGTCCTATGGGAGGGCAGGGCCTATGGGAAGTGCCTTGCAAGTGTCTGGGCTCTCGACCCTAGCTCGGCACCCTGATGCGTCCATGCTGACTTCTGGGGGTCTGAACTCTGCCCCTGAGCTGCTGTGCCTGCCTTTCGGGTCTGATAAGGGCCCCTGCAGGTGGGTTGATGCTGGGGGGCATCAAGGGCACTGAGTAGACTTCACTGGTCAAAAAAGCCCATCAGGAGCAGAATCCACTCCTGAAAGCCCTTCTTGACCGTCTCTTTCCCCGGAGGCCCTTCACAGCCTGGTATTGTTGCTTGGCAGCACCTGGCTTAAAGCAAAGATCCAACAGCAAGGGTTTAGTTGTGCATGAATTAAGGGTTCAGAGTGTTCAGTTGGCCCTCTCTCCCCTCCCTTCCCTGCAGAGTCGGTGCTCCCAGGTGGTGCTCACCCCAGGCACCCGGCAGACATCTGTTGAATGAGTGAATCTGCAGAAGCCGCCTCCCTGATGATGCAGCGCTGAGGCCACAGAGGTGGGCTCATGGGCAGCCGCGTGGCCTGCTGAATCCACACTGTGCTGGGTGTCTGGGGGTGTGCAGTTTTGCAGGCAATGAACAAGGCAATGAGACAGGGGCCAAAACACCTGCAGGAAGCAAATTTTTGGAAGGTCCTAGGACCCCACCCCCAATCATGGTGTGTGGGGCAGTGCTGGGCAAGGGTGCAGCAAGCCCATGGCTTCCTCGAAGGCTAGGGTGTTTCTCCCACATAGTGTGACCTTCATCTTGAGCCTCCTGCTTCCTAACCCTGCCTCACCTGGCCTGGGCTCCACTTGACCCTGGGTCTGCCCCTGGCTGGGCCTGGTGGGGCACCAGGGTCGGGGTGCCGTGCCTTCTTGTTGCTGCTTCCCAGGCCTTCTCCCAGCTATGATTTTAGATCATCTGTTCTGAAAGTGGGATCCAATCCTAGGACCGGGAGCATTACCATCCCCTTGGACCTTTTTTTTAGAAATGCAGATTCTCAGGCCCTTTTCCAGACCTCCTGAATCAGATACTCTAGGAGAGGCAGCTGCAGTGTGTGATTTAACAAGCACTCAGGGGATTCTGATGCCCACGAAAACCTGAGAACTGTTTGTTAAGATCAACCAGCCCAGCCCAAGAGGTTCAGGCCAGTACAAGATAAGATCTCTCCTCTTGGTTCTGAAGACTTCCCAGGCTATAGCCTGTGGTTCTGAGTCCACTGAGCCCTGCTGAGTGTCAAGCCTGCTCCCAGATGCTGACCCACAAGGGTCAGCCCAGAATGTTCTGTCCATTTGGGCCCTGGATGCTCACCACGCTGGGGCCTGGTACCACAGTGCAGGGACTTTTGAGTTCAGCACAAAACAGGGGCTTTTCTGTTCATCATATTTACTTTGGTTTCTAGAGAGCTGCCCAGTGGCATTCAGCTGACTCAGCCTCAGTCACAGCAGAAATCTCCCACAGACTAGGCTGACTGCACTTTTGGGATGGCCCTCAGGGGCTGTGGTCTGTGCTTTTATCTAAAACCCTCTAGGGGAGGTGAGTGATTGGCTCAGGGCCAGGATGTGGGGGAGCTCACTTCCCGGGGTACCCTGCCTGTCACTCCCACACACATTCAGCTCAGTTACTTGGGAGTCACTGGACCCGGTTACTCAGAGCACAGATGAATCAGCCTTCCCGTAACTGGCACTCAGGAACCTGGGGACTTGGAAGGGTTTCCAGGACACTGGGGGTGCTGACGTCTCTTGTTGGCATCTCTCTCCCAGCCCAGGGCAAACATCCAGGTGGAAGAGATGCTGCATTAGAGAGTGATTGTACCTGGCGGAGCTTTTCTTTAAACCTATCGTTTGACAAAGAATCCCTGACTTGGGGTAAGGGAGGGGATGGGATGGGAGGTAAGGGCATCATATTTGGGGGCTTTTTCATATGAGATTTTTTCACTTTCACAGAGCCCCTAAGATAGTGGTTTTCTCTACAGAAACACAAAGCAGGCTCAGAGAGGCTGAGAAACCCAACAAAAGCCACGCAGCAGTAAGGCTCAGAACTGGGACTCAGACCCAATCTGGCCATCCCCACTGTCCCAGGCCCTCTCATCAGGCACAGCACAAGGTAAGCCCTTCAGGAGGAAGTCTGGGGGTTCCCTCCCCATGTCCCCTCCCTCAGAAGTATAGAGAAAAACATTTAGTCCTTACATAAGTCAAATTGATGTCCTTACCATGGGATTTGCTGGAACTGTAACTTGTTCATATGGTTTTTGAAGCTTCTGAAGGGGGACAGAGTGGACAGAATCTCTACAGCCTCCCTAGGGAAGAGAGACCGGTGCTCTGGGGATGGTGTATGGGGGCTCCCGGGCAGGGCAGCCACAGAAGCAGCTATGGCCAAAGCTCCAGGAGTGGTGTCAGGGAGTCTGGGACCCCACCTGCAGCGTGGGGCACATGGTGCTGGACGTGCCTCAGGGCAGTGGCAGGTTCTGCGCCCACAGCCTGGCTGCCCTCCTTCCACTAGGCAGAGGCCCAAGGCTGTGTTGGATCTGGTGGGTGGGGGGCTGATTGTGAGGAGACAGTACCTCGTAAAGTCCAGGGAGATCACTGGGGAGACGACGCATCCAGAGACTCTGTCTACCCATGTGGCCCAGGCTGCACTCAGTACCTGCCTTTCGCTTGCCTGGCCTGGAGCACATCAGGGAGCCCTTCACTAAGTGCCAGGGAGCACAGGGGGGACGAAACGTCCCCAGAATAGGCTGTCACCCTGCGAGCTCAGAGGGTGGCTCTTTCCTGCCCAGCCCTTGTCCTCCCACTGAACCTCCAAGCTCTTACCCTCCCCAGGGTCCTGGGAGGTGTAGGGGGAGACTTCGCCCAGGAAGGGTGAGGGACAGAAGCCTTTGACCTTTCATTGTCAGGGGGACGTCCCAGGTGGGGGAGCGTACAGCTGATGCTGTGAAACCCCATTCTATTCATTCACTCATGTAGCTGGGCTCACTGTCCCCCCTCAGCCTTTTCCCTTCACCCCTCCCTCCTGTCACCCACAGTGCTCCTTCCAGTGGTTTCTACTCTGCCATGGATGCTTTCTCACCTCTCTGTCCCTGCTCACCCTCTGTCCCACCTCTCTAGGCTTTTGCTTACCTTCTGACTGATGGTGGGCAAATGTATCCCCTCCCCATCTCCAGCTAGGCCATTGCCCTGGCTCTGTACCTAAGCCCTCCCCCTGCCTCTCCGCCCCCCCCCCCCCNCCACTTGCCAGGCTGAATTCCTGGGAGCCTGTGCCCTGGGCCACTGCAGGTCCTGAGCCTGGAGCTGATGTCCTGACAAGACTCCGTGTCTCTGGGCTAAGGCCCGCCTGGGTCCTAATGAGCTCCTGCCCAGGCTGGGCCCTGCCCTGACTCTGGCTGGGCTGCAGCCTCTGCCTCTGTACTACTTCCTTTACACCCTGCAGCTGTGTCCCATCCGGGCTCCCACCTCCTGCTGGACGCCACGCCTGGACTGCGTCCCTCCTGACTTCCACCTTCCTCCCCCATCCCTGCCCCACCCCTCCCATGGGGGAACAGAATGCCAAGCCAAAGTTGAGGAAGCTCAAGCCCAGACCAGACTGACCTCTGGGGCCTCTGCTGTGAGTCAGAGGAAGAAGGAGAGGGATTGTCCGCCAGGTCCCTGCAGCCCCTCTTTCCTCCCTTGCCTGTGACCTAGAGATTCTGGAGACATGCTGGTGGGCGTGCCCTCCCGCTCTGGAGGTGCAGATGTGGGCTGTGGGCACAGGGGGCTCAGATATACCCCGTGGGGGTCGACGCCTGGGGGTGCGGGTGGAGGACATCATGGTGGTGATGTCTGGGCCTCACAGTGTTCTGTTAGGGACGCTGTGGGCTTCTTGCCTGTGGCAACTCATCTAGCCCCATCAGCCCTGAGAGACAGGGCAGCTCCTGCCCCCATTTTACAGGTGAGGAAACTGAGAGATGATGGGGGTGCAGGTGGGCCCCAGGCTGTAGTGCTGCCTGCAGAGGGGAGAGGGGTCCTGCAGGGGAGGGTGGGCCCGAGTTGGAATTCACTTCAGGAGTCATGGGGCCTCTTGGTGGGCCTTGGGCCCTCAGTGCCCCATTCAGGGGTGCCTGTGGGGACATTATCGCAGGTGGCAGAGGCCTGTCCTCATTCCTCCTCCAGGGGCAGGGAGAGGGAAGGAAGCCTTCCTGGTCGGATGCAGTAAGAGGGTCCAGGAAAGCACACTGAGGGTGCCAGTGGGTTCTCTGCAGGCCACAGACTGTCCACTCAAACATCTAGGCCTGTTGCCAGGGCTGTTGGGTTCCATTGTGGTTTCTCTATCGGTGTGGTACAAGTAGAGGCCTGGGCTCTGTGTGCATCCTGCTGTGGCCCAGAGGCCCTGTGGCCACCCCCAGCAGGTCTGGCTTCTGAGTTTGCCCACACCACCCCAATAGAGCTGGCCTGGGGAGCAGCACCCCAGGCAATTTCTCTGGCTGCGTTTGTGGGGTGGGGTAAGGTGGCCAGACATTCCTTTCCTTTTCCTGTTCCCATAGTGCAGTGGGAGCCACCGTCTGGGCTACCAGGGTGAGGCCAGAGCCCTGGCCCCTAGCTGGCTGGGCCCAGAATGAGCAGTGTGACACTTCTAGCCTCAGTTTCCCTGTCTGTGAGGCAGACAGCCAGGCTGAAGCTCTTCCGGCTCTCCCAGGGTATGCAGAGGCTCAGTGTGCACTGCCTGGCTAGACCCCCAGAACTGTCTTCCTGAGTCCCCCAGGCCAGTTGGTCAGCTGCCTTCTCTTGCCATCCTTCTCCCTTGGCCTGCTCAGCTCTTGCTGACAAGGGGCCCTGTGGCCTTTTGAGGTGGGGGGCCTCCTCAGGACAGGAGTGGTTGGGGGTGTTAGTGTGTCAGGTGGGGGCCCTGGTCAGAGATGTCTTGTGTCAGAGATGCTCCTTGCCTGGGGCTGCTGGGCTGTGGGTCTGGCGCCTGCTACTCATCTCCCCCAGATGCCCATTCGCCCAGACCCTGACTCCCCAGCGATGAGCACTTGTGCAGGCCTGGGCCCTCCTCCCTCTCCCTCATGTCCAAAGCTTGGGGGTCAGGAATCGGGGAGACCACCTTCTCCTGTGATCCCCTCCGGTGGAAAGCTTAGGAATCACGCACGCGGTAAGGGTGCCGGAATCCAGCTTTGCCACCTCCCGCCTTGCACACGCTGCTGACTTTTCTGGGTCTCAGACGCCTCCCCTGTGAAAGGAGGTGACCTATAAGCTGTGTTCCAGGGCGAGGTGACGCTGCACATGGCAGGGGGCCTGGGTGCCCTTGTGGCCTGTCCTCCTTCCCAGCTCTCCCACCTGGTGGGGCCCGCAGGGCTCCCGGCTCCAGGCCCACACGGGCTGCACCCAACTCGGTCTCTCAGAGTCCAGGTCTGGGAGTGGGTGAGCCCTGGCCCACCTGCTGAGTGTAGGGGGGCGCCACACAGCCGTCCCAGCCCAGCCTGGCCACGACGGTCTGCGCAGCAGGTCCCCTGCAGTCGGGTGTGCTGTGGGTCACCGCAGGGTCTCTTTCTGCAGTGATTCCTGCAACAGAGCACACAGTACACGGCCTCTAGGGTAAATAGTCTGATGGAGGCGGCAGGGGTATGAGGAAGGAGAGAGAGGGAGGGAAGCCTGGAAGGGCTTCTCTAATTCACACACAGGAGGTGGCTTCTCGTGTTGCTTGGCAACCAGAGGAGAAAGTAGGAGCCCAGGCCCTGCTGATACCCCAAGCCCCGTTCTGGCTTCCAGTTCAGGAGACACACAGCTCCAGGTTCTCCCTCCAGGGCTGTCTTCCCAGAGAAGCCAAGGGTGATGGGGCTCCCAGGAATGGCTACATGTCTACCACCACATGGTCTTGAGCCAGAAACTGGGTGTCCCCCTTCCCTCAGCACCAGGCTGTAGGGTTCTCCTGATGTGGGAGTCTGGCCTTTATTTCTACTTTGACCCTGACCAGTGTCCTGTGTCCTTGGATAGACTGTTTTACATCTCTGACCTCAGGTTTGCACTCTTATAAAATGGGCCAGTAGCACTCACAGGAGTAAATGACTAAGATGTGATGCTCAGTCCTGGGCCCATTCAGTCCTCAAGGGCACGTTGAGTGCCTGTAAGTGGGGCTCTAGGACACAGGAGGCTCCATGAAGAGCCACCTCTGCCCCCAGGAGCTTGCAGTCTAAGAGAAGGTGAGAGTGACAGGTCTTCCCAGACTGTCCCAGGCCATTGGACAAATTGGACAAAAGTGTAGCTCTGAGACTGAATCAGGACTGGGGTCAGTTCCCTAGTCACTGCATGACTGTCCTGGACATCCCTGGAGGGGTCCAAACGGGAGTGGCAAGCGGGGCAAGCGGGGTGGCAGTGGGCGGGGCAGGAAGGAACAATGCTGAGCAGGTAGGCAGCAGAGGAGTGAGAACATCAAAGTCAGCCAAGGCAGGGGGGAGGGGAGAGAGTGCCAGCGGATGTTGGCTCCTGGGAGGGGCCTGTGGCGGGACAGTGACTTTGGGAGGGTTTTCCTGCATCTCTATGCATGTCCCTCCCTGGCATTTCCACTCCAGCCAAGCCAGAGGACCTGGGTTGAGCTGGGTGGGGCCCCACTGTGCAGGGCAGTCACCAGGCCATGGTGGAGGGGACTTCCCAGGAAGGTGCCGGAAACCCCAGAGCCTCCCAATTTCCTCTCCAAATGCCTGGGAATTTGGTGGCCTCTGCCCAGGAGGAAAATCCCCAACTTTCCCTGCTGTTCTTTGTGGCCAGGAAGCCTGAAGTGGGTGCGGGGATCCCATGTGGTCAGACCCCCATGGGGACACAGCAAATGTTACTCGTGTCATTGCTTGCATGCCGTGAAGAGGCTGCCTCCTTTGGTTGCTCCTTTTAGCCATGATTTTGGGGACTTCAGAGAGGGACCCTGCCCGAGGCTCACCCCACAGTGACCTTGAGCTACAGCAGTGGTTCCAGACTTGCTGTGGCAACAGACACTCTGCTCAGAAGACACAGGCCTCTGGAGGAGCACCACCAGAGCCACTGTTGAGCAGGATCCCCACTGGGCCCCCGGTGCATCGCTCCCCTACTCCTGCACTGTGGGGCCCAGGGGACCCTGTGTGGCTGTGGGGTGACCTGGCCATGAAGGTGTCAGTTCCAGGCCCTCCAAGCCAATGGGACTAGAGTAGACGAACAAGAAAGGGAGGGAGTTGGGGGCACTGCGAACCAGGAGATGGAGAGGTGGGGGGAAGAAGACCAGGCAGGTGGACCCGCAGACCACAGTGGGTGCCGTGCCAGGGCTAACGAGGCAGCAACTGGTGGGCCTGGGCATGCAGGAGGTGTCTGGCCCCTCACAGCTATCTTGGTACCATTGTCACAGTAAGGTGCTTGGGAGGCTCTGAGGGCATTCCTCCATACCCCTTGCCCTCTCTGCACCCCCTCCCGCCCCCGGGCTCCCCTCATTGGGTACTTTGGTCCAGCCCATCTCCTCCTCGGATCCCTCGTGGCAGGGATCACAGGAGACATTTCTGGAAGGATGCCCATTTGCCACATACCTGTGTGTGCAGACACATGTCGGGGCCTAGCACACACATCTTACTCAGTCCTCGCAGCAGCCCTGCGGGGTAGGGGAGAGTGTGCCAGACCCAGGCCCTGCTCCTAAGCACAGCAGGGGCAGGCAGGCAGTGCTGTCAGCTGTGTGTGTGTGTGTGTGGCCACAGGGTGGCTGCTGGGCCTGGGGGACCTCCAGAACTCAGGTCCAGACGGCCTTGTGCGGTGGAACCCAGGAGGTGTGCGAGGGCCCCTCCCGGGTGCCCGTCTGAGCCTCATTCTGGTGCTCTGAAGAAGAGTTGGTGGCCCCGGGACCTGTGCAGGGTGGTTGCCTTAATAAATTGCCACAAACTGAGTGGCTTCAATAACTCACGCTTATCATCTTACTGTGCTGTGCGTCAGAGGCCAGCAGAATCTCAAGGTAAAGGTGCCCCAGCTATTCTTCCTCCCTGGAGGCTCTGGAGGAGGATCGTGTCCTGCTTACCTAGGTGTTTGTTCCATGTGCTGTAGACTGAGCACCCCATTCCCTGCTGGTTGGTGGCTGGAGGTCCCTCGGCCCCTAGGCCTTGCACATGGCTCCCTGCAGCTCAGAGCCAGCAGTGGGGCATTGGCTGCACCATTGCTACACCTCTTTCTCTGACCACAGCTGGGAAAGCCCCCCAATTTTACGTACTTGTGTGATTAGCCTGGGCCCACCTGCATGACCCAGGATGATCTCCGCATCTCAATGGCCTTAATTTAATCACATCTGCAAAGTCCCTCTGGCAATGTAGTCCTTTTTTGAAAAGCCCCTTTTGTCGCATTCACAGTTACAGGGATCAGGGTATGGGCATCTCAGGGGATCATACCGAGCATTGGGGGGTCTTCTGTGGGCATCAGAGAAGCCTCTCTAAGAGGGGCCTTAGGCAGTCGCAGCCCAGGGCAGACCTGGTTGGGGCACCCCTGCAGCCCAGCCTCCCTGTCTGGGGGTGGACTATGTGACAGTCTTTCCCATGAGCCAGATCCTGGTGATCTTTTGAGGTCCTACAGGAAGGGGGCATGTGCTCTGTGAGGAGAGTTGGAGGCCAGGCATTTGCCTGCTCGCAGTGGAAACTCTAGCAGGGTTTCAAAGATGTATGGTCAGAGTGCAGGGGGAGTGGCCCACAGGGCCTGTGATGGGGGTGGAAAGGGTCTCCAGGGCTTCTGTCAGGTTGCTGGCAGCCTGAGAGCCCCAGCCCAGCCACCTCTGCCATGGGCTAGAAGGGCAAGGTCCCTGCTGCCACTGGCTCGGCCATTCTCTGGCAGGCAGGGAGACACACCTGTAAGCATGCGGCCATGGCCGCGCTCGCTCAGCCACCATTCAGGCCGTCCTTGCAGCCCAGCCCAGAACGGGCCTCCTCTAGTGTTACCTAAGGCCCCGAGCTTAGGGCAGGAGAAGGGAGAACAGACCTTCTAGAAAGAAAGAGCACTGTGGACCCAGAGTGTGTGCTCTGAGGGGTCTGAATCCAGGGAACCCCTGTCTCCCTCCCTCCCACATATGCTTGTCTGTGTGCACTGGCTGCCCTGCCGACCCTAAGCCACCCCAGTGTCAAAGCCCCCCACTCCCAGGGGTGAACGTCTCTGCCTTCACCAGGCCTGGCTGGGGGAGAGTCAGCTCTGCTCCATCTTGATTGCCCTGCTCCACCTCGATGTGGAGGTGTTCCCCACTGGGGAAGGCGGTGGAGCTGGGCATCACCATGCACATACCCGGGAGGGATGCCCTGGTTGGCTTTCCAGGGGCTCCAAGCCCTCTCTGTTCTTGGGGGTCTGAGCTGGGCAAGTCTCCATCCTGGGTTCTCCCAGCATTGGTGGGGACAGGTGCCCCCAGTGTCCTCACTTAGAACTCTGGTACCGCACCCCATGGCCAGGGTGGGGCGGGAGCTCGGTGCCGCTCCCGTGTGTCCTCGGGGTGCTGTCACCCCCACCCCCGGCAGGGACTCCCTGCCTGCCTGTTCCCACATTACCAATGGTCAGACGTGTGGTGGGGCCTCCCAGGGCACGGCACCTTCACTTGTCTTCCTGTGAACCCAGCGCTGGCAGAGGAAACCAGTACTCGTGAGGGCCGGGGGCTGGTCCAGGCCACCTAGCCAGAGGCAGAACTGGGCCAGAGCACAGCTTCTGTCCTTGTCCAGGAGCACCCTGTCCTCCCTCACTGTCCCGTCCGGGAGGAGCAGNGACATCTCAATTTTCACAGCTGCCTGTGCCCATCACACACTCCTGCTCTGTTGCAAATGAGGAACAGCAAATCAATCCATGTGGCTTTTTCTTTTCTTTTCGATACATGTGTGGGTGTGTTCCTGCTCCAGCATCTGTGCCTCTGGGGGAGCTCCTAGTAAAGCTCAAATCACAGAGTGGCGAGGGGGTGGCCGGGAGGTGCAGGCAGGCGGCATGCAGCGGCTGCGCCCCACGCTGGGGAGGGAACCTGGCGGCTTCTCACCAGCACTTGAGGCGGCTGCGACAGGCTGATCGCCCTGGGGCAGGAAGGGAGATGGAGTCTCAGAAAAGGGTGGGGGGGGGGGGGATTGTCACAGAACAGAACAAGTGAAGCCAGGCTCCAATCCCCAAAGCAGCCTCTTCCCACAGCCCTTCCTGTTGGATGTCTGGCTTTCTGACACCTCTCCAACCCTTCCCCTGTGGGTCAGAGGGGAGACTACTGCCTTCTGTGTCTTGATGCCCTAGAGGTGCTCCCATTATGCTGTTTGCAGCACAGTTTGCAGCACAGTTTGCACTGCCCTGTGTGATGCCTGGGCCCCGACGACTTTGTGAATCGGGGCAGAGGCCCCTGCTCACCCGGTCCCTCCAGATGGTCAGCAGGCT
Organism: Crocuta crocuta; assembly: GCF_008692635.1. Lineage (NCBI taxonomy): Eukaryota > Metazoa > Chordata > Mammalia > Carnivora > Hyaenidae > Crocuta > Crocuta crocuta. The sequence goes on along the minus strand of NW_027527853.1, from coordinate 9,122,398 downwards.
GCAGGGGCGTCTGCCCGACCAGACCCAGGACAGATCCTGCCAGCAGGTTCTTGCCCAAGGACCCAGGTGCCTCAGGCCCTTAAGGACTGCCCTGCCTTAGCCTCCCCCTCCTCCCCCTGCCCTGTGGGAAGCTGCGCTCGGCCAGGTGGCAGGTGGGAAAACAGCTAAGCCATGAAGCCCCTCAGGTGCCTTGAGTGTTTTGGCCGGCCCTAGGGGCTGGGGGAGGGGCAGACAGAAAACTCCCCTCCTGGGGTATCTGGCCCACCCTCCCCTGCGGCTCATACACCTCATACTCTGCTTCTCAAACCTGGCTGTGCATTAGAATCCCCCTCAAGCTGGCAGGGAGCATAAATTCCCAGGCCACATCCCCAGAGACTGATTTAGTCAGTTTGGGGGTGGAGCCCAGGGATCCATTTTTAGCAGTCTTGCTGGGGGGAGGCGGTGATGGGGGACACATTTTGAGAGTGAATTATGTCAGATAACAGGCAGAAATGGGACTATCCTTGGTCCACCGGGACAGTTGTGTCTTTGTGGTTGGTGACAGAGTACACTGAACTGGGGGCCAATCTCTGCATCACCCAGCCAGGAAGTGTCAGAGCGGCCTGGTGCTGCGGTGGCCCCCAAACCCAGGTCACCCCATCTGTGGACGTGCAGTGCCGGGAGAGGGTGGCAGGCCAGGATCTGTGACCACCCTCCTGGCTGTGTATCACACACTGCAGTTTTTAAAAGAGGAGACTGAGGTTCAGAGAGGGGAAAGAAAGGCTTGTGCCAACTCCCTAAGTGAGGATGCAGAGCTGGGGACCTCGCCAGGCTGCCCAGCTCTGCCACACGTGCTATGTCGCCTCCCTCGGGGACTCTACCTGCAAAGGGCAGTGAATAATTTTGCTTTAAAAATTAAATTTAAACGCATAAATTGAAACACCTGCAGGAGCATTGTCCTGATTAAGGAACTCTGAGATCCTGGAGTCAAATGCCTCGGTGGCAGCTCCTGACCTGGACAAGGCCCCTCACTCTCAGGACGAAGTCTCCTGCCCCCTCCCCACCTGACCAGGGGTCTCTGCCCAAGGTCCTTGGCCTCAGCGCTCCCTGGGAATGTTGGGCCCAGATTCCTGGGCATGAAGAGTAAATTGTTAATGTGACATCTGTCTCACTGTAAAGAAGGTTTATTCACAACAAACATCTGTAACAGTCCGAAGGAAGGCTGAGCCCACGCCGGCAGCCCGAGAGCAGAGAAGGCAGAATTCCACCCACCCGTGGAACCTGTTCTCAGGTGTTCTGTCCTTCCTTCCTGCCGAGAAGAGGTGCTTGCTGTCTCCTGCTCCACAGAGCACCCCACCCCGCTGGAGGCAGAACTCAGGCCAGGAGGCTCCCTGCAGGCTCAGCCTGTTGCTCTTAGTGCCTCTTCTAAATTGGAGGTGACCTGGTGTGTGGCAGGTAGTTTCAAACTTTCTTTAGCGGTGAAAGAAACCCAAGATGATACCAAGTAGGTCCTGGGGAATGAGCTGTGTCTGAAAGGAGGTGGGGAAGACGGCTGGGCTGAGAGTCGGGTAAAGGAGACAGTCATCGTTTGATCCCAGGAATAGCATGGCTGCGGGGGCTCCTGATCTGTGAGCCCTGGCAGAGAGGAGGTGCGGGGGCAGGCCAGGCAGGAAGAGCAATTTGAACAGAGGGAACAGCCTGTGCAGAGTTCTGTGAGGGAGGGAGCAGAGCCACCCAGCAGCAGTGGGGATGGGGTCAAGGGGAGTCTGCACCTTGCTGGCCACGTCACCAAGTTTTGTCCTCCATGAAGCAGTGGGAAGCCAGTGAAATGTTTTAAGAAGTTGGAGCAGGCAAAAGCCACACACACATGATCCTATCTGTGGCGTGGTTAGCAGCTGGGGAGGGGCCGGAATGGGGGGCTAGCACTGGGAGGAGTTTCTCTGAGGAGAGAGATGGCCACTTGGGCTGGGTTGTCAGCATAGATGGGCAGGCAGATGTGGTCAGACATGGGAAATACAGAGCAGGTAAAACTACTGGGACCTGGTGACGCCCTGGACATAGGGCAGCGGTGGGGGAGGGGTCTTTGTAGCTCTTTTACATTTGTTTCTTTTAAGATTTCTTTTGTTGCCTAAAGGATCTGATCTTCCCTTGGCCCTTAGGCCTTTTGCTTTCATGTGTCTTTCTCTTAATGGCTGTTTGTGCCTGCTGACCTTGGGGCTGTCTGTCTATTTTAAGGAAGGGGTCTGGGGGCTGGCTGAGCACTCCTGCTGCTGTCTTGGGGTCAGACTGTATTCCAGAGTCTTGCCTCCTGTGCGGAATTCCCAGCCAGACACTGAGCAGTGAGACAGGATGAGTCAGCACTTTGCTCTAAGGCAAGTTTGGGTGCCAGGGACTGGGGGTCAGTAGCAACACCCCCCTCCCAGGCTCCAAACAGTACCTGAGCTCTGAGGGCTTCACACAGGGCACCTGGCTTCACATGGGAGGCTGCCTTAGAAGACAGCTCTCCTGGGCGTGCTTGGCTGGTTTGGTCGGTGGAGCATGTGACTCTTGATTTTGTAAGTTCAAGTCCCATGTTGGATGTAGAGATTACTTAAAAAAATAAAATCTTAAAAAAAAAAAAAAGATAGCTCTCCATGTGGGGGGTCTGCCCCTGCCTCCAGGCCCAGTCCTGTGGTGGGAGGGTGAGGTGAGCCCTCCCTCGGGCGACCTCCACATGCCTTTGGTCTGTGTGCCCACTTTTCTCCTGAGAGGTGGGGCTTCCTGTTCAGGCTTTTCTGTGATTTTGTTCACCACCCACCCCCACTTGCCTTCCGTTTTCCGAAAGTGTGAGTCACTCTTGTTGATCAATGACCCACCCTCTTCCACAACTTTTCCTCTGTGTTCTTTTAGCTCATAGAGGTTGGGAAGGGTGAAAAGCAAGTGCACATGTTCTGTCCACCATCTTTAAAAAATTTTTATTTATTTATTGAGAGAGAACATGTGCGTGTGGGGGAGGGGAGGGAGAGAGAGAGAGAGAGAGAGAGAGAGAGAATCCCAAGTAGTATCCATGCTAAGTGCAGAACCCAATGTGGGGCTCAGTCCCACAATCCCACGGCCCTGGGATCATGACCTGAGCCAAAATCAAGAGACCGACACTTAACTGACTAACCCATCCAGGTGCCCCTGGTTCACCATCTTGAACTAGAAGTCAGAATTTTTTCCTGTAAAAGTTGCTCTTATAAATCCAATTGTTTTGTTACCATTTCTCAGGTCCAAAGTTGTGACGGCTTGATTTCTCTTTCTCTCAAAACCCATGTCTGATCAATGAGAAAATCCCATCCTTAATATATTGCATAATCTGCCGCTTCTCATTCCCTGCACTGCTCCGTCCCCAGTACAAGCCACCCTCCCAAGCATCAAGAGTCATTTGCTCCACCAACTCTGTGGACTCAACTTCATTCTTTTGCATATGGTTATTCAGTTGTCTCAGCATCCTTTGTGTCTCAGCATCGTTTGTTGAAAAGACTCTTCTTTCAATAATTGCCCCACCACCTTTGTTGAAAATCAATTGAACATAGATATATGGGCTTACTTTTGGTCTTGGTCTCTATGTCTATCTTTGGTCCTTGTTCCCTTGGTCTATATGTCTATCTTTGTGCCAGTGTCATACAGACTTGATTATTATAGCTTTGTATTAAGTTTTTAAATGGGGGAAGTGTGAGTCTTTCAACTTTTTTCTTCTTTTTAAAGATTGCTTTAGCTGTTCTAGATCCCTTGCATTTCCATGTGAACTTTAGGAACAAGTTGTCAGTTTCTGCAAAACAACAACAACAAACAGCAGCTAGAATTGTGATAGGGATCACATTGACTCTGAAAATCAGTTTGGGGAGTATTGTTGTCTTATCTTAATATCATCTTCTAATTCATGAACATGGGATATCCTTCTGTTTATGTAAGACTAAATTAATCCTTCCAAATACGTGCTATAGTTTTCAGTGTACAAGTCTTACACTGCTTTTGTTAAATTTACTCCTAAGCATTTTATTCTTTTTGATGCTGTTGTGAATGGAATTGTTTACACTTACCTCAAAGCATTTAAAATTTTTCCTCATGATTTCTTCTTTTCCCTGTGGTATTTAGTAGCATATTGTATAATTTCTACATATTTTTGAATTTCCCAGTTTTTTTTTTTAATGTTATTGGCTGCTGCTATTCCGTTGTGGTGGCAGAACATGCTTTATATGATTTCAGTTCTTGTAAATTATTAAGACTTGTTTTATGGCCTAACATATGGTCTGTTTTGGAGACTATAGCACGTGTATTTGAGGAGAATATACATTCTTGTGTCTAGTTGGTTTACAGTATTGTTCAAGTCTTCTATTTCCTTACCGATCTATAGTTTAGTTGTTTTATTCATTACTGAAAGCAGGATATTGGAGTTGAGTACTAGTTTTGTTGAATTGTCTATTTTTCCCCTCAGTTCTATCAGTTATTCCTTCTTAAATTTTGGGGCTCTGTTGTTAGGTGCATATATTTATAATTATTATATCCTCTTGATGGATTGACCCTTTTCTCATTATAAAATCACCTTTTCATTGCTAGTTACAATTTCTTAGCAGTTTTAGAAACATCTATTTTATATGTCTTCATACACAGCTGTACTTTTATTACAGACTTACTGTCACATCCAATAACTGACATAACACAGTTCAACAAAATGAGTAAATAGCAATCATAGAAATAGCTTCTTAATATGAGTCCTTTTTCTGAACATGAGTCTTAGAACAATGCTGTGGTTGATTAGAGATTGGTATCACATCTATATACCAAAATAAAAATGTTCTCAACTTTCTGAGCAAATGGCACTCTAGAAATCTCTTTTATATTAGTTAGTGACTTTTAACACATCTACAGACCTGTAAGCACATCTGTCCACAGAAATAAACTGTTCTCATCTTGACAAGCCTGGAACATACATAGAAATGTCTTTTTGTTGTTGTTGTTGCTTGTCTGTTGAAACAGTTTTTCTGTATACAATACCAATCGGTCAACACATACACCTAATTAAATTACACCCTTCTCAATTTTCTGAGATAGTGGCATTCTTAGAAACATTTTTTGCATATGTATTTAAATACTTTTCTAACATGTATTATACAAATACATTTATTGAAATACTATTCTCAACTTGCCAAGCGTGAAAGAATCATACAAACATCGTTTTTTCACATATCTAGTAACAATTTTTTTCTTGAAAGTCTATTTTGTCTCATAAATTCTATGTTGTTTGATATTAGTTTATTTTTTCTGATATAGCCTTTCTAGCTTTCTTTTGGTTATTGTTTTTTTAATTTTTAAATTTTTTCTGAGAAAGAGAGAGACAGCATGATCAGGGGAGGGTCAGAGAGAGAGGGAGACACAGACTCTGAAGCAGCCTCCAGGCTCTGAGCTAGCTATCAGCACAGAGCCTGACATGGGGCTTGAACCCATGAACCGTGAGATCATGATCTGAGCTGAAGTGGGTTGTTCAACTGACTGAGCCACCCAGGCGCCCCCTTTTGGTTATTGTTTACACAGAATATCTTTTCCATTCTGTCACTTTCAACCTAACTTGTCTCTGAATCTAAAGTGTGCCTCTTGTAGAAAGCATATTGTTGAATCATGTTTTTAAATCCATTTTGCCAATCTTGGAATGTTTAATTCACTTACATTTAATGTAATTCCTGGTAAGATAGGAATCTTTTTTCCTTTTCAAATGTTTTTCATTTTCAAATTTGTCATTTTTGTTCTTCCTCTCCTCCCTTGTTGCTTTCTTTTGTGTTGAATAGATATTTTGTAGTACCATCTTAATTCCCTTGTCATTTCTTTTATTATATAATTTTGAGTTTTTACCTTAGTTATAGCTTAGATTACCATTATCATCTTAATTTATAACAATGTAGTTCAGATTAATACTAACTTAATGTCAGTAGCATATAAAAACTTTGCTTTTCTGCAGCTCTGTTATCTTTCTTCTCCTTTATGCCCTTATTGTCATAAAATTTACATCTTTAGATATTGTGTACTCATCAGTACATATTTATAATTATTGATTTGTGCAGTTGTCTTTTAATTCAGTTAGGAGAAAAAAGTTATAAGCATCAAATACACTTATACTGTCTTTTATATTTACCTATATGGGTTACTTTTACTAGTGCTCTTTATTTTTGCATATATATTTGAGGGACTCTCTTTAGTAGTTATTGTAGGTTAATTATCTGAGTGATGACAGTTCTCTGTTTTTATTTATCTGGGAAATTTCTCCTTCATTTTTAAAAAATTTAAAAAATGTTTTTTATTTATTTCTGAGAGAGAGAGAGACAGTGAGAGAGAGAGACAGCATGAGCAGGGGAGGGTCAGAGAGAGAGGGACATACAGAATCTGAAGCAGGCTTTAGGCTCTGAGCTGGCTGTCAGCACAGAGCCTGATACGGGGCTTGAACCCATGAACTGTGAGATCATGACCTGAGCAGAAGTTGGATGCTTAACCGACTGAGCCACCCAGGTGCCCCTTTCCTTCATTTTTGAAGGATAGTTTTGCTGCATAAAGATTTGTTGGTTGACATCTTTTTTCTTTCAGTACTTTATATGTGTTATCCCATTGCTTTCTGCCCTCCATGGTTTCTGATGGGAAACCTACTGGAATTTGTTAAACTTTTTGGATGTGTAGATTAATGTTTTTAAATCAAATTTGGGAAGTTTCAGCCACTGATACTTCCAATATTCTTACTGATCCTTCCCCACTGGCCCCCCACCCCCATCTCTCTTTTGGGACTCCCATTATACATATGTTGGTATGCATGATGGTATCTGAGGCTCTGTTTATTTTTCTTAATTTTTTAGTTTCTGTTCCTCAGACTAGATGACATCTATTGACCTACCTTCAGGTTCACTGATTCTTTTTCTTTTTCTTTTTTTTTT
>NW_027527853.1:9115243-9115434 GCF_008692635.1 Crocuta crocuta | reverse complement strand
TGTTTTTTTTTTTTTTTTTTTTTTTTTTTTTTTTTTTGCCTGTTCAAATCTGCTGTTGACCCTTTTTAGTTAAATTTTTTATTTTAGTTGTTGTAGTTTACAATACAAAAATTTATATTATATATATGTTATATGTATGTATATGTGTGTATGTATATACATAAATCAATAATTATATATATATACATATA
>NW_027527853.1:9096870-9115120 GCF_008692635.1 Crocuta crocuta | reverse complement strand
GTTGAAGCATTTTCCATACTTTAATTTTTTAGACATGGTTTCCTTAGTTTCTTTTTTTAATTATTTTTTCCCTAGTTTAATTGAGATGTAATTGACATATCAATTGTATAATTTTAAGATGTACAACATAATGATTTGATATATGTATATATTTCAAAGTGATTACCACAATAAGTTAGTTAACATCTATCATTTCATGTAATTGCAAAATCTTCTCCTTGTGGTAAGAATTTTTAAGATTTACTCTCTTAGCAACTTTTGAAAATGGTATACAGTATTGTTAATTAATTTTTTTAAACGTTTATTTACTTTTTGAGAGAGAGAGAGACCGAGCAAGAGTTCGGGAGGGGCAGAGACAGATGGGACATAGAATCCAAAGCAAGCTCCAGGCTCTGAACTGTCACCGCAGAGCCTGAGTGGGGCTCAAACTCATGAACCATGAGATCATGACCTGAGCTGAAGTTGGACACTCAACCAACTGAGCCACCCAGACACTCCAGAAATTTTTACCTTACTGGGAATTGTAAATTTTGAACACTTTTACCTAATTCCCCAACCCTCCCCCCACCCTGCCTTTGGAAACCCCAAATCTGATCTCTGTTTCTATGAGTTTGATTGTTTTAAATTCCACATAAAAGTGAGATTGTACCCTATTTTTCTTTCTCTGTATGACTTATTTCACTTAGAATAATGCCCTTAAGTTCCATCCATGTTGTTGCAAATGTCAGAATTTCTTTCTTTTTTATGGCTAACTAAATAGTATTCTATTCACATTTTCTTTATTCATTCAGTGATGGACATTTAAGTTGTTTCCACATCTTGGCTATTGTAAATAGCTCTGCAGTATACACAGGGGTACAGATATCACTTTGGCATAGTGTTTTTGTTTCCTTTGAATGTATACTCAGAAGTGGGATTGCTGGATCATATGGTAGTTCTATTTTTCATTTCTTGGGGAACCTCTATAGTGGCTTTCGTATTGGCTACACTAATTGACATTTCTACCAAAAGTGTATAAGGGTTCCCTTTTCTCTACATCTTCACCAACATTTGTTACCTCTTGTCTTTTTGATGATAACCATTCTAACAGGTGTGAAGTGACCTCTTATTGTGAATTTGATTTGCATTTTCCCAATGATTAGTGATGAGTACCTTTTCACATACCTGTTGACCATTTGAATATCTTCTTTGGGAAGGTGTCTATTCAGGTCCTTTGCCTATTTTATTTTATTATTATTTTTTTAAATTTTTATTTATTTCTAGGAGAGAGAGAGAGAGAAGCATGAGCAAGGGAGGGTCAGAGAGAAACGGAGTCATAGACTGAAACAGGCTCCAGGCTCTGAGCTGGCAGTCAGCACAGAGCCCGACGCGGGGCTCAAACCCACGAACCGCGAGATCATGACCTAAGTGAAAGTCGGACACTTAACCGACTAAGCCACCCAGGCGCCCCTCCTTTGCCTATTTTAAATTGGATTATTTGTGTTTTATGTATGTATGTGTGTATGTTATTATGTATGTATTTATTTAGCTATTCAGTAGTATGCGTTTCTTATATATTTTGGACATTAATCCTTATCAGATGTGTGCTTTGCAAATATGTTTACTCATTCTATAAGTTGCCTTACTTAATTTCTTTGCATCCATGTAAAATGGCTTATTTAAAGTTTTTGCTTAATAAATCAAATGTCTGGGGCGCCTGGCTAGCTCAGCTGAAAGAATTTATGACTCTCGATCCTGGAGTTGTGACGTCGAGTGCCATTTTGGGGTTAGAGAGTACTTAAACAAACAAACAAACCAGGGGCGTCTGGGTAGTGCAGTTGGTTAAGCTTCCAACTCTTGATTTTGGCTCAGGTCGTCATCTCACGGTTTTGTGAGTTCAAGCCCTGCATCAGGCTCTGTGGTGACGGTGTGGAGCCTGTTTGGGATTCGGCCTCTCCTTCTTTCTGCCTCTCCCCTGCTTGTTCTCTCTCTGAAAATAAATAAACTTAAAAGATTAAAAAAAAAAAGTCAAATGTTTGGAATTCCCCAGGGACAGTTGTTAGTGGATGCTTTTTTGCTTGTGGGCCATATTTTCTTGCACGTCTTGTGATTTTTTGTTGAAAAGTGGATATTCTAAATAATTTAATGTGGCACCTGTGAAAGTCAGATTCTCACTGGTGTTCAGGGCTTGCTGGTATTGCTGTTTGTTGAAGTCACTGTCGTTTCTTTGTTTAGTGACTTTTCTGAGTTAATTCTGTAAAGTGGCCATGATAGTTCTTTTTGATTTTCATTTAGTGATTGGACAGAGATCTCTTTACATGCCTGGGACTAATAGCCTCTGCCCAGGGCCTCTGTGTGTATGTTGGAGAACACTTTCAGCTCACAGCCGGGCAGCCGATGGCTCTGCTGTAGCCTTCACTTCCTGCACAGAGCCTCAAAGTCAGCCTGAACGAGAGCAGAGGGCCTCCCCAGGGCTTACCTAAGCATGTGCGCATGCCTGGGCGTGCCTGTGGCCTTCCGGATTCCCAGGAATACACTGCAACTTCTTACAGCCTCTGTGGACCTCTCATTACTGAGCTTTGTCTTTTAAGCTTTTGGTTTAGTCTACTGTTTGCTGCAACTACTATCCACTGCCTCAGGCAGCTGTGAAGTTAAATGCCGGTAATTGTTTCTGACAGTCATCCCAGGGGAATAGGATTTTTGTACAGAGTGAGGTCTGAGTCAGGTCAAATGCAGACATCCTTGCAAATGGGATCTTCCCGGGAACCACCAGATGGGTCAAATAATCACAGTTTTCTGGGAATGAGGCCTTGAAAGCGCTGCAGCCCTGTTTTGTGCTCCCCAAGGGTTTCCAAGGCTGCTGATTTTCATGACAAGTATGGGGTCTTGTTTTCCAAGGCCTATGGAGCTAATGAGTGGAGGATGGGGCTAAGGCAAATTAAACTCCACAAAGCTTAGTGAGATTTAGTCGTTTTTTTTGTGAGTAAACGCTTCCTGGTTTGCTCCAAGTCCCTGATTAATTTCCAGAGTTCTAAAAAAGTTGATTCTGATCATTCTGGCTAGTTTTATGGGGAGAGAATTCTCAGAGGTGCTTCCTCTACAATTTCACTGACACTTGGCCATCCTTTTCTGAGAGCACTTCTGTGATGTCTCTTTAATTTATAAGGCACATATTCTTTGATCTGACACATCCCATTTTAGGAGTTCATCCTTCAGATACGGTCACATGTTTTAATGAAGACCCTTGGTCAAGGATGCTACACGTAGGAATTTTGTGGTGACCACACCCCACATGCATGTGGGGATCTATCATGCATGTGACAGTACAGCCACCTAATAGAATGTCCTGCAACTAGTACAGAACCTGAGGAGTTGCCCAGAGAAAAGAGCAGGTTGAAAATATTCTATGAAGTGAGAGCCCTGTGGTCCAGAAAAAGAACCCTGTATGCCCATGTAAATAATTTCATGAACACAGTGATTCTGGAAGGTTGCACAAAGACACTGTTAATAGCGGATGTCTCTGGGGAGGGCCTGGAGCCTGGGGTGAGAGAGGACTTACTTTTTCTTGTACAATCTTCTGTACTGTTGGTGCTGGCTGCGAGAATGAAGAACACTTCTCTGCAGGCCACACCCACCACTCTCCCTCCCACAGGCTCCTCAGGACAGGTGCTGGGTCTCCAGAGGGAACAGGGCAAGCACATGCTTTGTCTCAGCTCTGTGACTTCACTGGGTCCTGTCTAGTCCTGGCCCTGGGCCACCACTCAGATAGTGAGGGCTAGGAACTGGGGGTGCTGGTCCGGAGATCACAGCTGTCTGGGGCAAGTGGAGAGGGTACAGCAGCATCCTTCTAAGAGCTAGCGATTCTGAGACAGAGAGAGCGAGCCCTACCAGGAACGTTTGTGTCTGCGCAGGAGTATGTTTGTGCACACAGGGGTTACCTCATGTCCAGTTGGCACTGAGTCCTGTTCTGCCAGCCTGGGGCATTATTTTCTCCTGCTCAAGATCGACTCTGGCTGTGCACAGATGCTCATCAGCAGGCAGCCGCAGCCCTCCCGGGGGAGGAGGGAACAACTCCCAGAGGCTCACTACCTGCTCACACACCTGTCAGTCCAACTAGCCTCCCCTCTGGATGCTCCTTCAGGGGTACTCCAGTGCTCCTCCCCTGGTCAGATGCCCAAGTGGCCGTCAGGGCCTCCCTTTCCATCATGGACAGCCTCTTGCCCAAAATGAAGAGGGCTAGGGGAGAACCCCCAGGACCTTCATGGTGGCCCTGGAGCCCCTTCAGGGTTGCAGAATCTTCGAAGGACTATTTATAGGTGTGTGGACAGGACAATGGGCAAGGAAATCAGAGGAGGGACCCAAACTCTTCCTCAAACCTATAATAAAGTATAAGTAAACTGTCAAGAAATGCAGTGTAACTATCCAAAATATTTGAAGTGAGTGAAGTAAATAGAGAAGCTCAAGCGTAGGAGACCATATGTTCATGTGTTGTGGTTAAAACGTTTTCTGAACATGGAGCTCAAACGTACCTGCGTCAGGCCCCAGCACACCTCTGCCTGTTCGGCCCCTGCTCCACCCCCCTGCTCCCCGGCTCAGGGGCTGCACTGGGTCCAGATCACTGCCCACAGTGCACAAGGGGTGGGCCTCTGTGTGCCTTTGCCCAAGGGATTCTAGAAGCCTCTATTCTCCTCCAAGAGGGAGGCTTTGGGAGACCTAGGACATATGTGCACAGCAAAGTGTCTTAGTGGCTGGAGGCTATGCATGCGGGCAGGTCCCCAAGGACTCCTGTGAGGCTGGGTGGGGCCAGGCGCCCTGGAGTGGAGTGCTGTGGAGCTCCTGGTATCGGGCTCCCGGTCTGAGGCTCAGCTGTGAGCAGTTACATCTCACTGAAATGGAAGGGAGGCGCCTGGGTGGGTCAGTTGGTTAAGCATCTGGCTCTTGATTTCAGCTCAGGTCATGGTCTCATGGTTTGCGGGATCAAGGCCCACATCTGGCTCTGCACTGACAGTGAGAAGTCTACTTCCTCTGCTTGCATGCAGGCTCTCTCTCTCTCTCTCTCTCCCTCCCTCCCTCAAGATAAATAAATAAACTTTAAAGGAAGGGATGGGGCAAGGAGGCAGAGACCATTAGGATGGGGTATGAATCAGTGAGAACCCTCACTTCTTCCTCACTTCTCAAAACCCACGGTTATGGATGGCAGGAGGGGGGCTTGGGACTACATACTCCCTCTTTCTCTTGGAATCAAGGGAACCACTGTCTTCCCATGTCTGTGTCATCCCTCATTCCCAGAAAGATGTCTCAGGATTCCCTAGGGTCCCTGCTTCTCTCCTCTGGATCCCAAGCCAGGGCCTGCCTGTCCCCCGGACCCTTCCTTGCACCCACTAGAGGGACTAGCCTCTGGGCTGCTGGCATTTTCTTTTTGGACAGAGTCCAAATGCTTGCACTATGACTTTGGAAATGCAAGCATGACTTGTGTGGACTTTGGTTATCTCAATATTTCAAAAATGCTTTTGTGAGAAGAATAAACAGACATTGGAATCCATAAACAGTTCCTTCTGGCACAAGATGAAGGGACAAGGGGCCAGCCCAGCAACTGCAGAACCCTGGTACAGGTGGCTGTGTGGCACAGGGACCTGTATCCAAGCAGCTTACTGCACCCTCCCCAAAGCTGGCCCGAGGCCACAGGCCTGTTGTGAGACCTTGGGCAAGCCCTGCCCCTGAGTGAGCCTCTGTTTCCCCAACTGGACTGGTAATCTCTCAAGGCCCTGCAGCTGGCCTCCTCTGATTCTGCAGAGTGACATCGGAAGGCTGCTGGGCAGAAAGGTGGGGCTGGCACTCCAGGCAGGTCAGATGAGGGGGCTGGCTCACCACCCTCTCCTTGCTGAAGTCTCCCAGGGGACAGCATGCCCACTTCACGGGCTTGTGGTTTCCAGGTAGGAAGGATTCAGCTGTGCTAATGCTGCTGCCGCATCCACCACCTGGCCCTCTGTCATTAGGGCCATGTGACCTCAGTGTGGGTGGAACATGCCGGGGGCCCATGCAGGGCAGTGGGGCCTGGCCTCCTGCATCTCTGTATCCCTGGCCTCTGGTTCTAAAGCAGCAGCACTCATGGGCCCCAGGCACAATCCCTCTTTTCTGTCAGCTAGGTGTCCCCAGGGCCCTGTTCTGGTGTCTATGGTGACCCCACTAAGATGGTCAGCCTGGGCCCTCCAAGGGGGAGGGATGGTGCTGCCTTCCTGTCCTGTGCCCTCTCTGTCCTCAGTTTCCCTGCCTGGGGCTGGGGCTGGGCCAGGTGGAGGCTTAGGTTGCCTGCCCTCTATGTACCCTCAGGCCAGCCAGGTTGGGGGCAGGGCCATCCTGGGTATCAGTCCTGGAGAGGCCATAGTCACTGTGAGAGTCAGGCCTCACACCCTCCCTGATCCGTGGGGAGGGCCCCGGAAGCCGGAAAACAGCTGTACAGCTGTAAAGTGCTCTTCTCCTCACAAACACATCTAGGTCAGGCTCCTCATGTGGTTGTTCCAGGAACAGGGGGAACAGGGGACTGGCAACATCTTAGGGGTGCCCAGAGAGGGTATGGTGGGGCCACATCACAGGGCTGTGTCCTCTCCTCTCCACAAGGTCACCTGGCTACTGCCCACAGTCCCCAGAGGAGGCTGCCAGAGAGTTCACAATTGAGATCCCTTGTGTGTGTGTGTGTGTGTGTGTGTGTGTGTGTGTGTGTGTGTGTGTGTGTTGGGGGTCGGGGCAATGTTCAGGTCCAGCCTGGCCTGGGGCGCTCAGAACTGTCAGCAAATGGGGAGATGACTCCTGTCTCACGGGGCTCTTAGTTTCCCCTTGTGCCGGGCCAGCTCCCAGCCTCCTGCCCCACATGCTCCTGGAGTTCCTCCTGGCTCCCAGTCCCTGCGGGCACCTGTCTGCTCTTCCACTTGGCCCTTCCCTGTGGATGGAGCCCTCAGCCATTGTGTGGGCCAGTGCTTGGACCTGACCCTGGCCTGTCACACCCTATGGCCTTGCCTCCTTGCTCTACCTCCTCCCTGCTCCCCAACTTCAGCCTCCCTGTCCCCATCTCCTACTGGCCTCTGCATTTGTCCAGACCCATAATCACACAGTCCCACCCTTCTTGAGCTGTCTTCCAACTTCTTCTCATCCACACTTCTGGAAGGAACCGCCTACATATGCTACCCCTATTTCTCTGGTTCTACACACACTCCCAGCCCAGCCCCCTCCCTATTTTCACCTTTTAGAACAGTCTTCTTGGCTCATCCCTCATGGTCCTTGCCACCCACCCGGGAGCACCTGGCTCTCACCAGCCCTCCATTTCAAATGTTTATTTATTTTGAGAGCTGGGAGGGGGAGGGACAGAGAGAGAGGGAGAGAGAGAGAATCCCAGGCAGGCTCTGCGCTGTCAGCCTGGAGCTGTCAGTGAATGAGACCATGACTTGAGCCTAAATCAAGAGTCGGATGCTTAACTGACTGAGCCACCCAGGCGCCCCTCCTTTCCCCCTTTTAAGAAATAAAGGTTTGATCGGAAAAGTCAGCCCTCCACTGCAGGGGATCCTCATGACCCCCGCAGGAGGTCGGGGCTAGGTCTGGCCTCAGGCCCGGAGGAGAGGCAGAGCCAGGAGCAGCCAACCCAATGCCAGGAGGTCCTGTGCTGCACACGGATGGCTAGGCTGGGTCTAAACAGGGAAGCTTCCATCCAGCTGAAAAAGAGCTACTGCCAGGTCAGCCTCAAATGGGTTAAAGCTGGCACCTCAGTTGTATGGGGGCCGCTCGGGGCCGTGGTGTCAGAACCTTGCAAGGCTTTCCATGACAGAAGATGTGAGAGCCTCCCAGCTAGCCCAGCCCCAGACTCAGCCACTGTGCTGAGCTTCTGGGGAATTTGCAGCACAGCCATAAGTGTCCAGGTGTCTCTCACTACAGGCTCCCACATTGGCTTTTCTGTGCCTTGGATGCACCGAGCTCTTTCCAGCTTTGGGGCCTTTGCACCTGCTGCCTGGCATGCCTCCTGGTACTTTTACAGGACGGCTCCAACCTAGCATCAGGGCCTCTGCTCCAGGCTTGCCTCCCAGGGAGGCCTCCTATGACCACAGCCTCTGTTAGTGCCTTTCTTGTCACCAGCCCTATCTTGTTCATTTGTTTACATGTTTACCATGCCTTGCTCCCATGGCCCTGAGCATAAACCCTGAGAGCAGTGACCACATCTCTGAGAATGTGGCACGTAGTAAATGTTTGTTAACTTTTTAAAAAATTATTTTTATTTATTTATGTTTTGTTCATTAACTTTTTAAAAATGAGTAAGTGAAGGGTCACCTCAGTGGCTTAGTCACTTAAGTGTCCGACTCTTAGTTTTGGCTCAGATCATGAGATCGAGCCCCGAGTCAGGCTCTATGCTGTCAGCAAAGGTAAGAATCAAGTGGACATGTCCCCGGGACAGGGAGAACCTGCCTGGGTGGAGAGGAGGGCTCCTGCCAGGCTCTCTCAGGGGCCACTTGCCTGCCCCCCACCAGCTCCCACAGCACATGTCCCTGCCTGCCACCAAGTAGAGCCTTCTGGTTGGCCAGCCATAAGGCAAAGTTAGCGGGATGTGCAGATGCAGTGATGATCATCGCATGAGCACCCCCACCCAGGGGCGAGGCGGCGAGCCAAATTCTTCCAGGTTCTTTATGACAGAGAGGAGAGATTGCTCCTCCGAGGACCCATGGGTCTGGACGATGCTGCTCCCGTGGAGCCATGCTCCCTGATGCAGCCTTTCCTGACACCCAGC
Source organism: Crocuta crocuta (assembly GCF_008692635.1). NCBI lineage: Eukaryota > Metazoa > Chordata > Mammalia > Carnivora > Hyaenidae > Crocuta > Crocuta crocuta. Next base: position 9,106,374 of record NW_027527853.1, on the reverse strand, counting down.
CAGGATGCTCCTCAGCTTCTCTGACCTCCCATGCTCCCCACCCCATCTGCCCTGGGCACCCCCCACACCTTGATTACATCCAGCTGGCCTGAGGACATTTCCCTTTTCCAGGAGCCTGACAGGGGGCTCGAGCTTCAAGTCTTGGTTTTAGAAAGAGAACATGCATGTGTTCAGCGGATGACAGAGCATTCATGTTCTTTGGAGAAAATTTGGGACGTACTTGACAAGGATAAATGAAGAGAAGAGGAGCCAAGGACGTGAGCAGAGGCCAGTGCGAGCACACACCCTTGTTAACCTTTCAGGGTGTATGTGCCAGTCTGTTCTATAAGCACACACACACGTGCACACGTGTGTTCACACAACACGTCCAAATACACGCACAAACACGTGCTCACATACAAAGTCACATGTGCACGAGCGCACACAAACACACGCCTGGATGTGTTTTAAACCATGCCTGCTGTCAAGAAGTGGCTTTTCTCGTGTGAGGCGCCTTGTGGAAACCCATCTCTGTCACCCACTTCTGTCCTTTTCCTACCCTAGTCTTCCCCGTCACTTGGGCTAACACTTTGCCTCACCTTTAACATTAATTTTGCAGATTTCACAGGTGAAAATTGATTACTCAGGGCCTTTTGTTGCCATGAAGCAATTTGCTCCTTATTGATGGGTTTTCCTGCTTCTTGGTTTGCGTGAGCCCGAGCCCCTCCCCCTCTGTGGGGCTGGGAGGCGGAGGCTCTCTGCAGGGTGCAGAAGGACATTCACACCTCATCCCTGTCTCGCTGGGTTTTCTAGGCAGTCCTCAGTGTAGATGATGGGGTGTGTGTTGAGAGCTTTATGGAGGAAAGGTCTCTTTCTTTCCCTTAACACCCCTTGCCCTCACCACCCCCAAAGACACTTCCCTTAGGCTCCTTATGAGTGCGTGGTTTATGTCATGATCTGTTTCATCTGGGGCGGTCACCTCCTCCAGTCCCTGCCTGCCTCGGTGGCCCAGCACCCTCCTGCCAGACCTTTCCACCCTCACCCCCAGCCCCTTGAGTCTCCCTGGGTTCTGCTGCCTGATGTCCCTGCCCTCCTCTCCCTGAATGGCTTCTGGCAGGCCCCTCTGTGCATTGCTCCTCAGTCCCGTCTCAGTGCTCCTCAGTCTCTGTGCTCTCCTCCTCAGTTCAGGGTCTGCTGCTGTCTCCAGGAGCAGTGAGTCCCCACACACCCATGGAGGCAGGATCTCTGAGGACTGGGCCTGGCAGGTGCCTTTTCTGCAAGTTCTGGGAGGATTTGTTCAGGCATAAGAGCATCTGTCTGAAGGAACCTCCCAGCCCTGCATTCCCGCCTGTTCTGTCCCTGCGTCTGCGGCACCTCCATGGTGCCCTGCCGTTGAGTCCTGGGCTGGGGAGGGCTGGAATGGACCTCAGGCCTGCAGAGCTAGCAGAGGGGGAAGAGCTTCAGGAGATGTCTTGTCCTCTTGGCCTCCAAGAGGCAGAAGCAAACGGATGGATTCTTGGGAACCTTGTGTGAAAGACATTAGGAATCGTCTGTGGTACCGTGAGGCATTTCCCAGAGGAATGCGTTTGTGTGGATGGAGATTCGGATTCTCAGATGATTGAAGAGGGACGCACATTAAGCGTTTCCTGCCCGGCAGGGGCCTCCTCCAGGGCAGCGCTGACCCAGGAGGCTGGACTTGGTTGGGGCAGACATGGAGTCAGGCCCAAGTGCTGCAGATCCGCACTGGGACCAGGGGTGGGTGCGCAGGCAGACCAGAGTGGCCAGCCAGCATGGGGGGACGTCAGAAGGGCCTTCCTCAGCTGCCGCAGGCTCTCCTGGAACTTTTGGGAGTTAGCAGCTCTGCAGTCAAATACCTCTGAGAAATGTGCAATCCTGTGCTCCTCCAGAACATGGCCGCCACACAGGGACGGCAGGCCAAGGGGCGAGTGGGCTGAAAGGCAGCTCACCTTCTGCTTGTGGCCATGCCCTCCTGGAGCAAGCGGTGCTTTGGCCTAATTCTTACAAAAGCATGGCAAGGACTAGAATTTCCAACCCTTCCTGGATCTACAAGACACTGAGAAGCCCTGGTTAGAGAGCCCAGTGTTTGCTCGGCGTTGACCCTGGAACCCTGCTCTCCTGAAGCCCAGTGGGGAGCACTGGCCGGGGAGCACAAGAGTCTCAGGAGAAAGGCTGGCCCCAGGTTTGCACTGCCTTGGGCCCCATCTCCTCACCTGCAAGTCATGCGGAGGCTGTGTCCCAAACTGCGTTGCTTTATGGGTTGGTGCAAACCCAGATAGCAGCTCCACCGAGGGGCCCCTGCTCCATGCCATCGTCATGGTCACTGACAGGGCTGGGGCAGGTGTGAAGGTGAGGTCAGATGAAGTGGGTGGGAGTGACGCCCCATGACAGAAGCAGAGGACATTGGTCTGGGCTCTCCTGCACTCACACTTCGCCAAGGCCTTCAGATGCGGACGGATTCCCAGCCCCTGCATGGGAACAAGGCACATCTGCTGGCTCCCTGGAGGATGGAGAAAGGGGAAATGCTAGACCCAGTGGTCCCTCCCTCTGCCCTTGCGCCTTCTCCCCATGTTNGAGCCGCCCACATGTCCTGCCCTCACGCCCTCCCTGGGAGGCACTCTTCCAGCCCTCTCAGCTGGTTTGCCCAATTCAGATTTGGCTTTTAGCTCCATCTTGTGAGAAAGCACGAGTGTTGTTTTCAGTCAGGGTTGAGGGGGATGGACTGAAGCTCACAGAAGCTGTGACCTGGCTGTCTGCTAGTGATATCACAGTCCATGGGCAGGTCGCCGTGAGTCCCTACTTCCCCACCGCCCAGAGACAAACCACTGTCCTGGACGGAGCGGCCTGCTGTCCCCCAAGGCCAGAGGACTGCCCAGCCCAAGGTCCTGCAGCTCGGGAGGGCCCATCCTCAGGGTCTCTTTTCCCCCCAGACCCAGGACACTGCAGGATCCAGAAGTCTCACCTCAGACCTCCCTGTGACGCCTCCAGGGTCAGCTTTCTGGCAGCATGGCTGCCAAACCTAGAGGTATCCCCTTAGCAGAGGGAATGGTCTCTGAAGACAACCACTGCTGATTATGAAACCAGGCTCCTCAACGTCAGGGCTGAACGTCTGTGTCGGAGGAATGGAAACTTCTGGGGTGCCACTGACAGGTGGGGCCTTGCTGCTCTGGCCTGGAGGGAACCTGACAGGGGAGAGCAGTGGGCTTCCTCTGCAGCTTCCACCGCCGCTGCTGGTCAGGGCCGCATGTCTGGGCTTCCTTCCCGGGATGCCATTCTCCCCACCTTTCCTCGGGAGAGTGTTCTCGCTCCTTCCGTGTTCTCAGAGGATAAATGCTAGCGGCTGGTGTCACTCAGAGACAGGAGAAAGAAGCACCTCACTCCTAAGCTGGCCTGGCCAGCGAGTGTCACCCAAAGGGAAGCCTCGCTTGTGAGAAATTAACTTATTTCTTCACGAGCAGGAATCTTGAGTATGGCCTCCCAGAGGCCTTTTGTGGGGCATGGGAATGGCCAGTGTGTGGCCTCTAGCAGCGCTGGTGGTGCTCGCTCGCCCACCCCCATGTTGGGTTCTAGGTCGACCCACCCACTGGTGGACACCAGGGCAGCGTCCTGTGGTGGGTCCCTCTGCCTCTGCTTGGTGATCTGATCTGTGTGGGGGGCTGTGGTCCATGCTCCGCCCACCTCTGCCAGCCAGGATTGGGGGAGACTCAGTGCGAAGGGGCAGCAGGACCCAGGGAGCATGCCCAGGTGGGGGACACTACTAGGAACCGACCTCCACCCCTTCTCTGGGAGGACAGGACCCACAGGTGCTCACAGTCAGGCCTACCTCTTTCCATCTCTCCCAAATGGCCTGGGTCCCACTGAGGTACCTCACCGGGATGGAGAGAGGACCCTCCTACCTAAGTTTTCTCCCTCTCTGGAAGTGGAGGCCAGGCTAGGAGCACGGACCATTCTCCTTACACACCCCAGTGCTCTCTCCAAAGGCAAGTTCTCTCTCTTTGCAGGAGCAGGGTTCCCTCCGGAGAACCAGGATCTCTGTGTCCCCCCAGCCTCTGCCCTAGGGGCCCCCAGGTGCCCTGGGGAATTGCACCCTCCAGATGCAGACCCAGGGCACTTGCAGAGTGGACGGAGAGGGTGAGTGGGAGCCAGGCCGAGTGGAGGGAGGTGTACCGGGCCTCTAGCCCTTGGGGGTCTTTCAGTGGCAAGGGCTCTCTGGGCCCTTCCAGGTAATGCCTTGTTTTCCCAATGTGGGTGTTGAGGTATAGAGGTGTACGGAAGCGAGGAAGCCCCTGAGGACCCCAGCACCACTCCCAAAGATGATGCCCATCCCTGGCATCGGTCCCCATGTAGCTCACCTTGTCCCTCTGAACTTCTGCCACCATTGATCCCTGCTCATGGGGAGGGGCAAGGGCAGGGGCAGGCATGCAGAGGGCAGGAAGGGCTGGGCAGAGGGGATGCGAGCCCTGAGTTACGGTTAGTTATATGCTGGGTTACACACGTGCTGTACTGCTAGTTACACACCCTCAGGGCAGGTGGACAGCTTTCCCTCAGTCTGTTATCATGTCAGGACCAAGAGAAGGGCCACAGTCCAAGGACAAAGGCTGCAGGGAGGAGGACTGGAAGGTTCCTGCCTGGGGTAGGGCTGGGGTGTCATTTATTAAGGCAGAGCTGTTACCTCTGTATGAGGGGACATCAGAAGGTTAGCTGTCTTCCCCACCCCTACCCCCACACCTTTTGCTTCAGTGGTGCCTAAATCCATTAGTGATTTGTTTGCTTAGAATATTATTCTCCAAAGGGGAGTGTTAATGGCATGGTTTTAGGGAAATGCAGAGGCCTGTGTGGCTTCCCCAAGGGACATCAAATAGTGCCCAACTGGTCCAGGTTCCTTGGGGATAGGGTCAGCAGCTGAGGAGAACTGGCACTCCCTGCCCTTCCCTGGGTGTTGGGCACAACTGCCATGGGGCTCATGGGTGTGCTTGCATAGGAACTCCACAGGGGGACCAGTGGCCACACTAAGAGAGCTGACGGGCCCACAGGCCACACTGTGTCATTCAGGTTCCTGTTAAATGCTTTTAGCAAGGGCTCCTGAGTGTAGACAGTCCAGGACTTCTCCCAGGGGAGGCAGAGGGCCTCTGCACGGTGTGAGCCCTTGGAACTAGAAGTTTCTAGAAGTGTTTGGTTTGTTTTGCTTTGTATTTTACCAACCACTCGGATAGTTGGGTGTCACGAACCATGCTTTATACCTGAAAACAGTAACTGAGAGAGTCACGTGCCTTGTCCCTTGTGCTGAGGATTGAAGCTGGAGCTCTGCCTGTAGCTGCCCTGGAGGATGAAGGGGCAGGGGGAGGGGAGTCAGTGCAGAAAGCAGAGCCCGACCTTCACCTGCCCCCTCACCCTCAGTACCTGCTCCTATGTGATCCCACAGGTGTCATACAGACTTGCACCTGTGCCTACCAGCAGCTGGGCCTCCCCTGATGCTGGATCCCAAGCCTCTGAGGTCTTAGCCTCTGCCAGGTCTTTGTTGTCCTTGTCAACAATCCTGTGGGGGCACTTGGGATCCTGCTTCCTCTGTTCTGTAAGATCAGCCAACCCAATTTAGGCCACCTTTCATCTTCCAAAACCAACATCTTGCAGGTTGTACCTCTTAAAAGAATGGAGCAAGTGTTTTCAACAGAGGGGCCTTTGGTCTTGGGCAGATGAAGAGAGGGAGGCCAAGGCCCCAGTGTCCCCGAAATGCTCCTTCTTCAAGCCAACTTCTTTCTGGTGTGGCCCACGGTAGACTCAGAAGGTCCCTGAGCTCAGGTGGCTTCTGCCTGACCTGCATTATTATTTTTTCTCTTTCTCAACTTTTTTTTTTTTAACATAAATCATTTTGAAGTGTAATGTACGTACAGAAAAGTGTATGAGTCAGAAGTGTGAAGCTCTGGTGATTTTTCGTGAGATGAATGCATGGATGACTGGCACTGGCCCCAGCAGCCCCATCGGAGCTTCATGTACACGGGATCCTGATTAGATGTTCTTTCGTGTCTGGCTCTTTTAGCTGCATGCGATGTGGTGAGACTGGTCCTTGCGGTGGTTGACTTTGTGCAGTCTCTCTGCTGCGGGGCTCCTCTGGATGAGTACAGCACAGCTCACTTGGAGGGCAGCTGGCTGCCTCCCAGTTAGGAGCCATCGTGAACAGTGCTGCTATAAAGGCTCTTCAATGTGCCTTTGGTGTGACTATGTAAGCATTTCTAGCGGGGCTACACGCAGGGAGGGAGCCCTGGCCTGCGCATGCCCGGCTTTCCCAGACACTGTCGGCCGTCTTCCCACGTGGCTCCACTCGGTCTTGCTCCTGCTGTCAGTGGCTGGGAGTTTCCATTGGGTCACAGTCTCACCGGCGCTTGGCATTTTCTGTCTTTTCATTTTAGCCATTCTGGTGGGTGTACGGTGCTGTCACACTGTGGTTTTAATTTTCCTTCCCCGATGACGAATGTACTTGAGTGTTATTTCCTTTTACTTACATTTATCACCATTTTGGAGATCCTTTCTTGTGAAATGCTTCCTCAAGTCTCTTGCCCATTTTAAAAAAATTGGGTCTTTTTGATTTGTATGAGTTCTTTATATATTCTGGAAATCTACATCTACATCTGCACATATATACACAGATGTACATACACACGTGCTCATTCAACAGACCAGTGCCGGGTGCCGCCGTGCACAAATGTCACAGTCACTGGGGTACAGCAGTGAGTGAAACAGACAAAGGCTCTGAACTCACAGAGCCCAAATTCTCCCTAGAGGAGACTAACAAATAAGGAAGTAGAAAGGATGTGTGGACTGCAGTAAAGTGAGGAGAAAAGTTCAGTGGGGGAGGAGGTGTGGAAGTGGAGTTTAAACACTATAAATACGTCACTGAGGTGGTGATGTGTCCATAAGGACCTACAGGAAGGGCGCTGCAGGCAGAGGGAGGGCGGCAGGCCTGCGGAGACTGGTGCAGAGTGAGAGAGTGGTGAGTGGAAGGTGGCAGGTCTGAGATGGGGGCAGGTCACCAGGTCACCGGGACTCTGGCTTGCATATCATTGGGGGTTCTGGGCAAAGGAGGACGGGACCTGACTCAGGAGTTAGCAAGGCCCTTCGCCTTGGGCTGCTGTGCTGAGCAAGCACGCGTGGCAGCAGGGACACTGCTGAGGAACCTGTTGCAGTGGGCTCCTGTCCAGCTGTCCCATCTGTCCCAGTTGTCAGCGCTTGTGAGCACGTCCAGGGTCAGTGTCGTGCCAGGCTCAGGCTGCCCTGCTCTTTGCTCTGCCGTCCTCGGAGTGTCCTCTCATGGTCCCAGGACAGACACACTGTTCTTGGCCTCGCATCCAGCCTGCATCCACAGCATCTGGGCCATCTCTTCCTGTGTGCTTTGTCTTTCCAGAAGCCCCCAGCAGAGGTCTACTGGCCACACCACACCTGGCTCATTCTCCACGTTTAAAGCCAAATCTGGCAACGTAACAAGACCCTTCTGTCAGCCCCCACCAGCCCTCCCTACAAGATCTTACTCCCTGTACCTGCCCCACCCACAGCTTCAAGCAAGGGAGCACTCCAGCAGGGGTCAGCCCTGGCATGCCCATCTCTCTGCCTCTTTGGGCACCAGGAAGGATATAAATGCAGCCCAGGTACATGAATGCTGAGGTCACACTTGGGAGCAAAGGAGAGAGTCCCCTCTGTGTCTGCAAGGACATTCCCATTGTGGGGACAATGGGCAGAGGGGCCCTCCTTCCTCTTGGGGAAGCATCTTCTTTATTGAGGCCCTTGGAGATGCTGGCAAAATCTGTGGGTGAGCACCTAGGGGAAATGGCTCTGTGACTATAAGAAGCTGCTGTGGAGCTGGTCAGCTCGGCCACCTCCTCTGGGCTGTACCATCTAGAGCAGCAGAGGAGAAGGCTTGCTCTGGGTGCAGGTGGCAGCAGGTATTTTAACTGCCCACATGGACATCCTGAGACAATACAGTGGCCAGCTTAGGGCCCAGATGTCATGCAGGGTTGTGGGCTAGAGCTGAGGGCCACAGGGTGCCTGGCAGACTTCCCCAGGGCAAGAACCTAGGCCTCGCCCTCTTGGTGCTCTGGAGCCATCTGAAGGGGTGAAGTGGCCAGACAGGCGCAGGACCTAAAAGCCCAGGCTCGTGCTGGTGCTACAAGTCACCTGCAGAGGCCACCAGGAACTTTCTATCCTCCAGCTGGCCTGAAATGAGACGCAGAAGCAGCAGGGGGAAAGGACAGTGTGAAAGCTTGGAAGGCTGATGCGCCAATGGTCTGTGGCCCTGGCCGTTGCTGCCTCGTGCTCCTCCCCGCCACCACTGTCCGCCCACAGGCGCCGCACCAGGCTGTAGTTAACAGTGCAGGTGCTGGAGCAGTGAGTGCTGGGCTCCAGTCCTAGCAGAGAAAATGAGGGGGCGGTGGGCAGAGCTCCAAGAGAAAGACACCTGTTTCCAACTCTTGCATCCTTTTGGGGAAGGCGGGTGAGTGGACCCTGCACAGCCTCTAATTAAACAAGACAGAAATAACTGTCCACGGAGACTCAGCCTGGTGGCCAATCTTGGGACCGCTAACAGAGCAGGCAAAGAAGAAGGGGTAGCTGGGAGGAGAGATGGCTCCTCACAAGGCTGCTGGGCAAAGGCTGGGCATCCAGGGACTGGTCTGGACACAGACAGGGTCACCTCTGCCCATCTGTGCCCCCAGGGCGTGCTCATGAGCCCTGTTGGACTTATCTCAGCCTCTCTCTGAGCATCCCCTCCTCTTCCCTATAATGTGTAAGCTGAGAATGTCCCTGCTCCTCTCGAGTGGTGACTTCCCTCAGAGTCCTACCCCAGCTTGGTCTTCTAACTCAGCCTCTGGGCTCTCCAGTTCCAGATCTCCCAGGGTGGATGCTCTTTGCTCAATCCATCTTTTCCAAACACACTCTCAGAGCCTGGGCTGGGGTCCACGGCAGCCACACGGTGGAGGGGGTGACCTGTCACCTGACAGGATTTCTTCTGAGAGCTGTGGCTTCTGGGGGCGGAATGACGCCTGACTGTGCCATGTGCCGGGCCCGCCCCACACCATGTCTCAGATTAGTCCTCCCACAAAAGCAGCTGCTGTGTCCCCTGTGTTCACTCAAGGAAATGGAAGAACAGAGTTACGTGTGACACTTGAGGCCAGAGTGAGCGCCCCGTCAGGGTAAGCACTCAAGCCAAGTGGCCCTGTAGTGGATATCTACGATGAGGTGAGGTCGCAAAGGTCGAAGAGAGGCTCACAGGGAGGAGATGGGGTTCCAGCGGGACCCTCCGCGAGCGGGATCTCACCAACACCGCTCGCATCCCGCAGAGTCCGGGTCCACGGAGCACCCCTTCGCGCGGTGGCACACCCGCGCCACCAAGCACCGACGCGCTGGTGCGGCCGCCCGACTGATACCTCGGCCCGCGCCCCGAAACCCGGCGCCGGGCCCGTGCGAGCTGCCCTCGCCTCGCCCCTCGTGGTGCCCCAACCCCTGTCCCTTCCCCACCGT
>NW_027527853.1:9080412-9096781 GCF_008692635.1 Crocuta crocuta | reverse complement strand
TTCCCCGGGTCTAGCCCCGCCCCTGGGCCCCGCCCCGCCCCTCGGGAGGCTGCGAGCAGGAGGGCAGCGGGTATGGGGAAGCCCGCGGGCGGGGTCGGGGGGCGGGAGCTTCCCGGGCGCTCGGGGAGAGGAGCGGCCGCACGCGGGGCGCTTGCGGCGCCAGGGTACAGCGCAGGGTGTAGGCGACCAGGATGTTTCTGGAGCCCCAGGTAGGCATGCGGCACGTGGCAGGTGCGGGGCGGCGGGTCGCGAGGCGGCGACGTGGGTGCGCACGCAGGGCAACCCCTTGGTTGCAGCAAGGCCGGAGGCAGGGGGTTCTTGAGCCGCCTAGAGCTCGGGAAGAGGCGCTGACCTCCGGCAACTAGTGAGACCATCCAGAACATCTCTGGCCAGGCTCGGCTCAGAAGGAACCTGCCCTTGGGAACCACTCCCTCTGCGTGTCCGCAGTGGGGCACCTGCTGCCAGGTGGGCGGCGCCCGGGGCTCAGCACCGGTGGGCGGCTCAGGCTGCCGCTGCCCTTTCTGGTATGGCTTGCTGATGCCAGTGATCATCTATGGCTGGGGGGTTCCTGCCAACCTAGTGGGGGCCCCTGTGGTGTGAACGGGGGCCAGGGAGGCAGGAGACAGCAGCCCCAGAAGCAAGGCAAGGAGGAGGATGGCTGCCCTGGGACTGGCAGTCAGGCTTGATAGAGCCAGGGCGACCCTGAATCCTTTCCCGGACTTGACGGGCACAGAACCACCTGTTTGCCCTGGAGGAGGTCTGTGATGAAGTGGGTACGTGGGAGGTGTGTCTGTGTGTGTGCCATGTGTGGGCGAGAGTGAGAGTATGTGAAAATGCAGGCGTGTTTATATATGGGGAGTGAGAGCGGGAGAGGAGGAGGGAGAGGTGTGTATGGGGGCAGGGTTGTGCCTGTGTGGGCACACAAATGCCTGCGTATTTAAGGAGAGTGAGCTCCAGGGGCACTTCGGGAAGTGTGGGCTCCAAGGTGAGGGGCAGCTTCCTTTCTGGAGGGCTCAGGAAGGGAGACTAAGACTTAATCCTGAGCATGAGGCAGTGTGATGCATTTCTGTGGCTGTTTGTTAGAACCCACCCTTGAGATGGACTGGTGGTGTGATTCAGGTACAGATGCTGCCGCTGTCCCAAGCCCCCTTAGCATGTAGCTGACCGCATAGACCTGGGAGCTCAGTGTGGGTGGGGGCACAGAAGAGGGCCTCAGCTGAACTGGCCAGCGCAGGCTGTGTCAAAGACGCAGAGCTCATTGGTTGCTTCATTAATTCACCTATTCAGCACAAGTTTATTTTATTTTATTTTTTAAAATTATTTTTAAAATGTTTTTTATTTAGTTTTGAGAGTCAGAGAGATACAGCATGAGCAGGGGAGGGTCACAGAGAGAGAGAGAGAGATACAGAATCCGAAGACAGGCTCAGAAGACAGACTCTAGCTGTCAGCACAGAGCCTGACGCTCAAACCCACAAACTGTGAGATCATGACCTGAGCCGAAGTCGGACACTTAACTGAGCCACCCAGGCGCCCAGCACACATTTATTGAACACTTGTTGTTTGCGGGTACTGTGAATTCAGCAGGGAACCAAACACACGACCGTCCCTGTCCTCATGGAGCCCACCTTCTAACCAGTGAGAATGGGGGAAAGCACCATCAATAAATACAATGTGAGGGGCACCTGGCTGGCTCGGTTGGAAGAGTGTGCAACTCTTGATCTTGGGTCATGGGTTCAAGCCCCATGTTCAGGTGGAGAGATTTCNCGAACCCACGAACCGCGAGATCATGACCTAAGCGAAAGTCGGACGCTTACCCGACTAAGCCACCCAGGCGCCCCAGGTGGAGAGATTTCTTAAAAAAATAAATGTAGAAAAACTTAAATACAGTATGGAATGTTGCATGGTGGAAAGTGATAGACAGAAAAAGCGAAGCAAGAAGGAGGAATAGGACATNCGGGCACCTCAGTCAGAATGGTTTAGGTCATCTGCAGAAACAAAACAACCCCCGAGTCCAGTGGCTTTTAACAACACAGTGCAGTTTGGACCCTGTGCCACGTCTTCTTCACTCAAGGCTGCAGGCTGACAGGTTCCGTGGCAGAGGGGGAGAGAGGCTCCTGCACTCGTATTTTAATGCCCCAGCACAGAGTGCCACCTGTCCCTTCTACTTGCTGCTCTGGAGCCAGACGAGTCATGTGGCCGCACTCAATCTCACTAGGACCAGTAGTGACAGTGCTCAGCTCGGCAGGTAGGGCCCAGTGTACTGAGCGCGACTGTGGGGGGGCGCTGTTTGTACCTTGGGTATAGGACAGTTAGGGGAGGTCTCTGCATGTGTGATGTGTGCGTGAGGACCTGACAGAGGCGAATGGCGACGGTAGTGGAGGGGCACACCAGGACACCAGGCAGGGCTCTGAAGAGGCCTGTGCGTCCAGAGGCCAGACCTGAGGCTGGATGTCCAGAGCGGAGCAGGTGAGAGGGAGAGGACAGTGGGGCCAGCACAGTGGCCCAGGAGCTCAGACCAGGGTGGCGGTGGGGTGGGGGAGAGAAAGGCCGATTGGGACACACTCTGAATTAAAGCAAGAGGCCTTGCTCAGGGCTGAGATGTGGTGCTGGAGACAGAGCGAGGCAGGCTGACTCCAGGAAGGAGGGCATTGCCCTCAGGGAAAGGTGGGAAAGGATGCAGGTGGAATGGTGGGGGGTGGGCAGGAGGCAAAAACAGTGTGACATCCCCTGCGGAGATGTCACCTAGCAAGGGGGTAGGCAGGTGAGAGAGAGAGTGTGGGCAGAGGTCTGGCACGGAGTGCTAATTTGGAGCTCCAGCTCGCCCTACCCTGTGGGTCCCTTGCTGCCTCCTGGCCATACTGCCTGCACCAGTGCCCGCTGGCTCAGGACAGCCTGGCCCCGGGCCCATCCTGCCCCAGGCACCACACGGCCGTCTCGCTGGGCCTGCCTGCTAGGGCAGGGACCCTTTGTGTGAGCTTCACCAGGGGCGGCAGCAGAACCTTGTGTTGGCCTGGCTGCAGAGTGTACAGGGGTCTGGCCAAGGTGCAAGGTGTCCCTGGGGACAGCATTGCTGGCAGGCCCTGTACCTACCAAGCACGGAACCACAGTGGTGCTGTCTTCTACGGCTGGGCGGTATGGAGGGCTGCTTGGGGGCGTGGGCAGGGTTTCGCTCAGGAATGATGCAGCCTATGTTGGAGCTGTACCTGTGGAAGTTGCCTGCACCCTCCATACCTAGGGGCCTCCTGGACCTCACTCTCCAGGGGAGCCACTGGTGGGTGACCAGAGGAGGGCTGTGTCAGCCAACAGAGCCATTATATCTCCTTGCTCTTCCTTCTCCTAAGCTGCTGGAAAACTTCTAGTCGCCCTTGGAAGCCCATCTCAAAATCACCTCCTTCAGGAAGCCCTCCTTAACTTCTTTCTACAGAATTAGTCCCCCCACGCTTGTGCTTCCTCGGTATCCAGCACAGACCCTGGTTCTGAGTTGCTCGTACTGCACTATGGTATTAGATCTGTCTGCCCTGGAAGATGCTGAGGTCCATGGGTTCTTCCATTTCCAAGGGTGCAGCACAGGTCAGGAGGACTTCATGGGTGTTTGTTGACTGAAGGAAGGAAGGAACAAATACAGACGTGGAAACAGCCCGCGGAGACTACTTAGTTCTGTTTCCTTGTTTTACATGTGTGGAAACTGAGGCCCAGAGGGGCCTGGCTTACCTGAGTTCAGCCTGGAGTCAGGGGCAGAACTGGCTCCCAGACCAGGATGCCTCCACTATGCTAGGTTCTGGGCTGGCTAGGTCCCTGTGGGTTCCAGAACATGGGGCATCCGTCAGGCAGACAGGTTGAGGGGCCGTGGGGTGAGCAGTCAGGTGGGAGCATATGGACAAAGGCATCGGGGTCTTGGGGTCTCAGGAGAAAGAGGGCAGCCGGGGACCTTTACTGGGGTTCTTCGCCCTCCCCCCTCCAGAGTCCTGAAGCTTCTGAGGACTCGTGGTCTCCCTGTCATAGGCAGCATTTCTCTGGTAACCCACTGCCCTGTGCCTCTGCCTCCAGTGGAATAACCCCTCCCTCCCTGGCCTGCTCACACCCGCGTGCCTGGTCAGGGCGAAGCCCACGGCATTTCCCAAATGTCAGTGTGGCTGCCACACTAGCCGCCCCCTGCCTGAGGTGGGGCTGGCTGGTGTGAGTCAGAGGGCCTGGGGGTTGGCTCGTGGGTCTCCCTTAACCCTCAGGTCGCTGCACCAGTGACACAAGGGGAAGCCGAGACCCCCAGGTCTAAGGCTGCAGCAGCAGCAGGAGGCAGGGGGAGCTGACATTCATCTCAGAGCCTGGCCTTCCTGTGAGCATCAGGGCCCTGAGCAACATCCTTAGAAGAGGGCTGGCAGGGTCCCAGAGGAGAGTGGAAACCGGCAGCACCCAGCCCAGAGGGCACGATGGTGCAGGGTCATGGGTGTGTGGCCCGGAAAGCCGGCTGTGAGCCAGGCGGCTGACCTGGGTGAACGTTGTGTTCCTGGCCAAAGGCTGGGACACCTGCCGAGCTGGTGGGTCCCAGGCCACCTGCTCACACACACCTCCCCTCCTGCTGCCGCTGGAGTGGATGTCACAGCACCTGCTCCACATAGACTGAGTGGGGATATCTTTGGGGTTAGGGACATCTGTACCGAGGGGAGGTAGATAGGTAAGCTATTGATTTTTTAAAAGTGTATGTTAAGCAATTGGTAATGGAACTGTCTCTTATTAGTTTTAACAGATTTTCAATGTGGCTTCCTAGAAAACCTAAGAGATTGATCATATTACCTGTGCATAAGGAACATTCTGCCTCTTCATTTCTAATGTATCTTTATTTTCGTATCTTATTGTGTTTTCCGAAAGGTCCAAAGCAACATTAAATAATGGCAGTTGTCCTTGGCGTGATCTTTGTTTTAATGAGAAGGCCTCTAATGTTTTACTGAGTCTGAAATTGGCCCTAAATTTCAGTAGATATTCTTCATCATGAACGGGTATGCATTTCTTCTGCATTAATTGCCAAGAGTGTTCACCAAGAATGGATATTAAATTTCATTGAAAGCTTTCCTATATCTAGCAAGATCATCAAATTCCTTTCCTCCTTGGACCTATTAATGTGTTGACTTATTAGCTTTTCTGAGCTAAATCATCCTCATGTTTCTGGAATAAATCCCACTGGGTCAGACTCAATTGTGCTTTAAAATGCTTCTAGGTTCATTCTACTGATAAGTTGCTTAGGGTATTTTTCATCCATATTCATAAGTAAGAATTGATATGTACTTTCTATTATGGGATGTATTTGTCACATTTATAAATCATGGTTATGTCAGCTTTGTAAAATGAATAGGAAAGTTTTTCTATATGAATTGTGTAGTTGAAATAGTTTGAATATCTTATAAAATTATCTTATTCTCCAAGGCTTGAAATAATTTATTTTAGAAACTGTCTCAGCCAGCGGTTGGTTTAATTTTTCCCTAAGGTCTGTTTGGCTGTCAACTTACCTTAATTTGCACCATGGTTATTGGTCTTTTGGGGTTTTAAGCATTTTTAGTCTATTTTGGTTATTTATATTTTCTAAATAATATCCCAGTTCAAAATGCTTACAGATATTTTAGCACAGATTTATAGAGTCGATTCTTTTAAACTTTCTTGTCCGTATTTGTGGCTAGATTCCCTTTTACATTCTTAGTAGCTGCAGTTTGGGTTTCCTCTCGCCTTCCCCCCGCCTCCCTCCCAATATCCTACTTTCCTCCCTCCTTCCTTTTCTCCCACCCTTTTGTTGATTAGAACTGCCAGAGGTTTATCTTTTTATCTTGTGGTTTCAAAAGAAAATCAGCTACTAAATTCAATCAGCAAATTCTGCTTTCTTTCGTTAAATACACTGTCTTTTAGAAATTCCTTCTTCCAGTTTACTTTGCTGCAGTTCTGTTTGTTTAGAAGCTCTTTTTGAATCAAGTGCTTTGTTCATTTTCATTTTTTCTTGTTTACCTAAAAGAAGTCTATGAATTTTTCTCTGAGTATGGCTTTGGACATATCAAGTTTCATGAGGAGTTTTCTTATAAGGGTTATTTCTCTGATGTGTCTGTAAGTGGAGAGTTTTAAAAAAAGTTTTTATTTATTTTTGAAAGAGAGAGGGGGGCAGAGAGAGGGGGAGAGAGAGAGAATCCCAAGCAGGCTCTGTGCTGTCAGTGCAGAGCCTGATGTGGGGCTCCATCTCACGACCGTGAGATCATGACCTGAGCCAAAATCAAGCTACGGATGCTTAACCGGCTGAGCTACCCAGGTGCCCCTGTGATTGGAGTTTTCATTGCTTCTTCAATAAAAACATGATTTAGGGACATTTTTAGTCAAGTGGGTAGACTTGTTTCATCCTTTGTTCATTAATATCCAGCTGTTGTGTTGTGTGCACAGCATCCTGTCACCTGTACATTTCTGTGTGGGGACTCTGGAGGGACATTTGTGGCCGGCCCTCGGACCCTGGCATGGCACCTTCCCCTCTGCCAACACCGCCGCGGTGCTGAGTTTGTGGGGCCCCTCTGTGCACACTCCAAGCACACTCCCACCCGCCTTCAGCCCACACCTGCTCTCCTTTCTCCTGAGCCTAGGCTGATGGCTCTAGGTTTTATGTCAGATCGTGGTGGTTACACTCAGCAAGCTTCAAATCTCAGCCCCCCATGTTGGGTCTGTAAGATCTGAGCTGATGACTTACATCCTTTCAGCCTTTGTTCCTTTGTCTGGAAAATGGGATGGTGGCTACCTTGCTGGCAGCCCGCGCAGTGCCTTCCATGGAGAAGCGTGCTGCCCTGGGGAGGGGTAGAGGCAGCGGAGCCTTTGCGGCTCCTGGGGGCTGGCCAGGTTCTGGCTACTTGGTCATGAGCCCCCAGCCTAGGTGACGTGGGGTGGGTGGCAGGAAAGCTGCTGTGTTCAGGGAGTGTACACAGGAAGTGGGAGGCTTTTTGTTGGAGGGTCGAGATGTGTGCCTCAGTCTTTCCTACAGGCTGTGGCCCCTGGCCAAGGCCGTGGTTCCCTGGGCCCACCAGGGAGGCGGGGACACAGAGCCCTTCTGCTCCAGGAGCGCAGCGGGGTCCCAGGGGCAGTACTCTGGGTGTCTGCCAGGAGGATGACAATTCAAGTAAAGGAAATTGATTTTTATTTGTTTTTAAACACAAAGGAAAATCGTTGCTCGGCCTAATTAGATGTCATTTAAAAATAAAGGAACCGGGTGTTCTTTTTTCCCGTACCCCAGCAACCCCAGGCAGCCTAGGAGGTGGAGGCTGACACTCGCTCCTGAAAGGTCTGAGCCATGGCCTGTACCCCACCCCACCCATCCATCCTGACGGGGCACAGCCTCCCTGCCTCTCAAGGACCCTCAACTCCGATGCGGTCCCCTCACTGTCCCAATCCCTCAAGGCCATGCCTGCCCCGCTCCCTCCTGGAAGCTGGGCTCTTCCTGCCTGATGGCGGGAGCTCCGGGTGACTACTCGGGCTCCGAGTAGCAGCCCCGCAAGTGGACGCTCCACATAGGAAGGGGGCCCTGGGGGGCGACTTCAGTCGAGGCGGGGGTCTGCACCCTGCTCCCCCAACCCTCCTCCGCCACCGCCTTGAGTGGACTCCCAGAAATGACAGGACTGGCTCCCAAGTTTATTGCAGTTTGCACTCTCTCCTGTCCCAGACTGTGCCCGGCTCAGCCTCCAGGAGGCCAAGTTGCCTGCCCACGTGCAGGAGTGCTGGGGTGACCCCTGTGGAATCCGGTGGAGTCGGCCAAGGAGGGAAGGAGGCCAGAGGGGAAGGGGCGGGGAACGCGAGGCCTGAGTGGCCCGAGTGGCCCGAGTGGGAGGCCAGCGTGCCAGCCGCCGCCCTGCGGGAAAGGGCAGGGATTCTCTGAAATCCTACCTGCTCTGTCCTTGGGCCTCCCCGGGCTCAATAATGGGACGGTTATTGGTGGACAATGACATTCTGTCCCTTGAGCAGCCCCCAGAAGAAGCTGACTGGACAGAAAGGGAGAAAAGAAGGAGGAAAAAAATGAGGAAAACAGCCGGGCTCGGCAGAATTTGTACTTTGGAGTGTGAAGCGGAGACGGCAAGATTCCTTCAGTCGATTCGAATAGTATTTGGTGCTAGGAAGGAATTCAGAAGGAAAAAAAATGAATCATGCGTCCGTAACAAAGCTTTAATTATCAGCATCGCTCCCTAGGCCGGGCCTTTGTGGAGGAGGCAACTGCGAGGTGCTGCCTCCCTCTGGTTCCCATGGCAGCCGCCTCCTGGCAGGGGTCCGGTCTGCAGCCCTCCCTCCGCCAGGCCCCAGGACCGCCCCACCAGGCCCAGAGGGTCCGCCGAGCTAACTTTGGCCCTTCCCCATGGCATCCGTGAAGGTGATTTCTTGAAGCTTGGTTTATGTAAAAATGTCAGCCCTTGTCCTTCGGGAGCTCGGGATGCCCATGCGGCTGGGAGGATGGGGACGTGGGAGCAGCAGGGAGCTCCCTGGCCCGACCTGTAGGGACGGGCAGGCCATGTTCTCCCAAGGACTTCCGTGATAGAAAGTCCCTGGGGGTGCAGAGGCCTGTNAAAGTCCCTGGGGGGGCAGGGGCCTGTCACCCCTGCCACTTCCCACCCTGGGCAGGGGCTGAGCAGACACTCCGAGGCCAGAGCCCAGCACAGAGTCCCCACACGCCAGGGCAGGGCAGTGCAACCAAGCCAATGAGTCTGCCTGCCTGGAAGCAGCGGGTGGCTTCTACTTTTTCCCTGTGCAGGAGGGGGCCTGCTGGCCGACCTGGGCATGGGGAGGTGAGAGGGACCCCAGAAGTGGGATCAGCACCAGCCCCCATCATCTATGTTAGGAAGGATGCAGGTACTTTGACAAGTCCACCCAAATGAACAGGTTCTGAGCACGACCTGAGCATGGTGGCCTCACGGTGGCATGCTTGCTACCGCCTGTGAAACGGGTGCTAGAGGTGCCGGTTTTTTATAGAGGAGGGCATGGCTCCAGCTGGTGGGGTGGTCAGACCTCGCTGCCAGTCCCCTGGACCCCCAGCTCATGCTTGCAGCCAGACCCCAAGTATCTGTGGTGTGTGGCCCCAGCAGACAGGACCAGAGCTCTCTGGTGCTTAAGGGGGATGCACAGCAAGTCCAAGTGAGGAAGACCTGAGGGCTGGGGTTTGAGGAGAGGACAGCTTCCAGGAGGGAGGTTCCTGCCTTAGGAGCATCTGAGTTCAGGCTGGGGCTGCTCACGCCCTTCTGCTGTGATGGGTGGCCTTCCGTTCCTGGTGATGGGGAAGCCAGAGGGCAGGCCTGGGGCTGCTCTGGGTGCTGGGGTGACGTACAGCTTGCAGGGTCCTGGCTCCTGAAAGCTCTTGCACTCACCAGAATCTGTGGAAATGACTGTGGCCTATGCACACAGACTCTCTCAAGCAGGTGTGACCTGTGCCCTTTGCAGATGATGCCCCGATGGCCACTGGCAGGTCAGTCACTGGGCAGCTGGCAGTGCCACCTGGCCCCAAGTGGGGGTAGAGGCTGCCTGAGATGGTCTGAATGCCCAGTGTGGGATTGCAGCTCTAGCTCCATGGAACTGGAGTGGGAAGGGGAGGCGAAGGAGGGGGGGACGTTGAGCTTGTCATGAATAACAGGTGTATCAGAGAAGTGAGGAGAGGAGGGAGGACCAGAGAAGGGAGGTGGCTGTGCTTGGGGCCCATACCCCTCCTCCCCCTGTCTCCCTTCGGACCCCCACTGCTCCCCACTCCCTGGCTGTGGGTGCTACTCTCTCTGGGCTTCCAGCCCTCACCCTACCCGTTCTGTTGGCCCAAGGGTCTGGCACGCTGCTCCCTCAGCTAGTCTGGGCTCTCCCGCAAGGGTTTTCTGGCTAGTTAGTAGGATCCAGGAGGTGGGGGGGGCCCCTATGAGTTTCTCCCCCTCCCCCGGCACTCAGCAATGAAGATAGGACTCCGGAGGCCATGGTGAAGTGACATGTCCATTGCTGGCCCTTCTGGTTTTGCTGCCATTTTCTAGTCTGTGATACTAGTTGGGAAACAGCAGGATCACAGGATAGGGAAGATTAAGTGGGATGATGGGGCAACGAAGGAGGCATTGTCTCTGCCATCTGACCTGTCCTGCTTGGCGGGGGTGTGGAGGTGTGGGGTGAGGCCTTGGTTTTGCCAGTGGAAGGGAGGAGGCCCGAAGATGCTGGCCACTGCCTCAAGGCACAGAAAATGCAGGCACAATGCGTGTGAGTCCCTGAGCCTCCGTCCACACCAGGAGGGCTCCTGGACCTCTCTCCCCTCCCCAGTGGCGGCAGTCGATAGGTGGGTTGGGCCCCTTGGTTCAGTCCCTGAACACGCAGCTTTCTACTCTTCTGCAACCCCCAAAAGGCAGATTTGTAGTTATAATTTAGAGTCACAGCGTTCTGGAGNTTCAGAAGGTCCAAAGAGTAGGCCAAAATCTTCACTACTGCAAAGGATCCACTAAAGGTTTACAGGGAGCTTTTGCGTGTGCACCAGGAATCCTGTAAAAGTGGTTGGGGGCGGGGAGGGGGGCCGTGCATTGAAACAAGCATTTCATTTACAGATTTGTCTTGCCACCTCCTGCTTAGAATTCCCTGCTGTGCAAAGTGAGGGTCTCCTCAGCCAATTCCTCCTCCTGGTCTGTGCCTCTAGGGGGTCGCTTTTGGATCCCAGGAGAGCCTCCTGGAAGGGGTGCCTCAGCCTGGACAAATGCCAGAAGAGTCTCCCTGGAGACCCACGTCGGCAGTGGAGAAGGCAGGGAGGGCACCTGCCCACAGCGGCCCCGCATGGCTGAGAGATGATCAGGACGTATTTGTTTGGAAGTGAGCAAGCAAGACGTGCTCCAGGGAGGACTCTAGAGGGCGAGTGGGATGGAAGGCTCACGGGCCTTGGTCTCCAGAGGCCTTGGCACCAGCCCTTCCCTCTGCTCACAGTGCTCTTCCTTTTCTAGAAGTCTTTTTCAAGTCTGCTCAGACCTCACCTCCTCAAGGAGGCCAGTCTCTCCTGGGTAGGTTACCATCTGCTCTGTCCCCACCCTCCTGACCTTCTTCTCTTCCAGGGCACTGATCCCCTTCTGACCTCTAATATCACATCCATAGATATGGATCGTCATGCATGGCAGCCACAGCCTGCTCCAGGGGGGCTTAGTGGGGACAGAGAGCCTTGTTTCCTTCATTGGTGGATCTACGGTGTCTAGACAGGTCTTCGTTAACATTCGTGGGTGGGTGGGTGAGTGGATGGATCGGTGGATGGATGGATGGATGGATGGGTGGGTGGATGAGTGGGTGGGTGGATGGATGGATGGATGTGTGGGTGGGCAGATAGACAGGTAGGTAGGTGGGTGGGTGGATGGGCAAGGGGCAAGGCCTCTGTAGAGCCCTCCACCTCCTCCCCCACCCCAGTGCAAATGATTTCAGAGAACCAGACAGCCCTAGAAGTGTGATGGGGTCCATTGTGCTCCTCTCTAGCCCTGGTTGTTGCTGGCCCTGGTCCAAGTAGCCAGCACGGTTTTCTCCCCAGAGTGCAGCCTCTGAGTGTTAGTGGGGCTCCTGCCTGCTCCCATCATGGCTGGATTTTTCTGGAACCAGGACGTAACCCAAGATAGCTCCATGAATACACTCATTCTGAAATGGCTGCCAAATACTGCCCTCTTGGTTAAGTGGCCCACCATTGTGGGGTCACAGGCTGGCCCCCAGCTCCCTCCAGGAACACTTTCTCTGCCCCCAGCCAGCCTCTCTCTGTCTCTCCATCTCTCTCTCTCTTTTTCCTCCAGCCAAAAGAGGGGAGACTGGCAAGATGTGTAATTTTCAGTTGCTAATTGTGATGCCCTGCAGCTTGCTGAGCTAAAAATAGTCTTCATTTTTGTTGAGTAGGTTAAAAAATAGAAGCCCACGTGCTGCCTCCAAGAGCAGCACCCCTGGCAAAGCCTGGCGGAGGCAGGGGCCAGCTGGGGCCCCTCTTCCACCTCCTGCCAGATCCCTGGGGACTCGTGCAGGATGGGCCCTGAAGGCTGTTTTTGTCCCTGTTTTCCCCGATGCTGGGATTCTTTGCATCCATAGATGAGCTTCTGGGAACCCATCAGTCCCTGGAATTAGATGCAAAATGCTGTGGAATGTGCATTTATCCATGTGTCCAGGGCAAGGCCCTCAGCCTCCATCTGATGCTCGGAGGGTCATGCCCCAGCCAGGGACACTAGTGAGCAGAAATGACAGTCCTGAGAAGGAGCAGAGCTGTGGGACAGACATACTCACTGCTGCTTGCCTGAGCAACATTATAGAAGTGCCGTGAACTCTGTCCTCATCTGAGAAATGGGTGTGTATGTGCTGCCCCCCCTCCCATCCTGCCCCGTGTTAGAGGGTATTACATCAAGTGAGACGTGTGATGCCCAGCATATGGCTGGGCTCCAAATCCCGATGATAGGTTAGTCAAAAGAAAGCTTATGTTTGCTTCTATGTTTCTCAGAAATTTCCCGAATTGCAGACTCCAGGATCTGGAAGAGGTCCTAAAATTCTTTTTTTTTTTTTAATTTTTTTTTAAGGTTTATTTATTTTTGAGAGAGACAGAGCATGAGTAGGGGAGGGCTAGAGAGAGAGGGAGACACAGAATCCGAAACAGGCTCCAGGCTCTGAACTGTCAGCTCAGAGCCCGACGCGGGGCTCGAACCCACGAACAGTGAGATCTGACCTGAGCCGAAGTCGGATGCCTAACCAACTGAGCTACCCAGGCACCCCGAGGTCCTAAAATTCTGACCGCCCTGGGAACCTGCCCCAGTTCTTCCCCTCCAGAGTTGAATGGAGGCCTGACACTGTTCCTGTCCCCTCCAGGGGCTGTCGTCCCCACTGTTGACTGGGGCGAAGTTGGCTGTGTCTGCGGCTAGCCAGTTATCTTTGGCTTCTTCCGTTAATTTTTCTTAAGTGCTTACTTCCCACAGTCACCCTGGGTCGGGGTTGAGCCCTGCCTCCCCTTTCCCAGAAGATGCCTTGGGGGGCAGAGCTGGTGTTGGGAGCAGGTAGCTGGATATCAGAGGCCAGGAGGCCCCAGGGCCCCAGAGCCTCACGGGATGAGGCTGCCCTGAGTCCCTTCCTGCCCAGAGCCGGGAGGGAAAAGCCCCTGTGGGACGAGGCAGTGAACTGGAGACTCCCTCCAGGGCTGGGAGGCCAGGGAGGACGGCCAGTTCGTATGAGAGCAGACCCTGGGCATGGGAACACCTCCAGGAAGGTGCACAGCGCCGCCCCGACAGCCGTGAACACGGACGACTCTGCACACAGATGCTGCAGTAACTGGATGTTTCTCTAGAGTCAATGTCACTTATATCCCTTACTCAAGTATATTCAAGTAAATTGTTTGTGACAACATCAGCTCATCGGCTGTGGGGGTGTTTTTGCAGATCATTGGGCAGTGTGATCCCCTCTCCCTCCCGGGCCTTGCTGGACATCTCAGTACAAAAAGCAGGAAAGGCACTCAGGGAGTGTAGCCCTTCCCCAGGCCTGGGAAGACATGACAGCGTATGGGGACACATAGGGATGGGCACGCTTGGGTGCTCACAGCAGGCCCTGGACCTCCGTCAGAGCTACAGCTCCCAGGGAAGGGGGTTGGGGGTCGGGGGCAGACGGGAGGGGGGTGCAGGGTCTGGGAAGGCCATCTTGTACACCTGGAGTTTGTGAGAAGATCTGTGTCCCAGGTCACAGGAGGTATGGTGTGTGGCTGTCCCTCCCAGGGCGCGTCTGGCTTTTGCACGCGTGTGGCTGGAAGCAGATGCCCTCCTCTCTGTTTTGCTGCCCGATGGAGGGGTGTGGAGCCCTCAGGGCCCGAGTTTGTGAGGGCCACATCAGAAAGCACTGTGGCCGTGAGTGACACTCTAGCTAAAGTCTCTTAAGAGGCTGCAAAAGGGAATTTGATTCATAATCTTCTACAGAAAGCCCCTCAAAACCCTTTTCTCCTCTCTGCCAGGTCTCTCGTGGCACTGGGGCTGCCTGCGTTCGTGTCACTTATTCTCTCGAGGTCTCTGGGACTGTCTGCCCCACTCACTGTGCTTCCCTCTTCTCCTGGGCCCTCTGTCCAGGCAGCATCCACCCTCCTGATGCCTTTGTCAATGTGTTCCTTAGAACGTGTGCGTGTGTGCGTATGTGCGTGGGTGCGCACGTGTGTGTGTGTGAGATGCAGGGCAGCTGCGAATACTCAGAAGCTAAGTACTTTGGCTGAGCTGCACTGACGCAGAGCTCCAGACTGTGCCCTGTGGGAAGGCACCCAGGGACCGAGGACCGCGTGCAAGCAGTCGTCGGCCAGGCTGAGCAGAACCCAGACAGCACAGCGTTTACTTTCTGTGCTACGACTGCCTGGTGCATGAGCACTTGCTCTGGGCTGGAAGCCATTTTCCATGAGTTCTCCCCTCCTGCACTCCCACACCCTCGCTGTGAAGTTCAGGGGCTGGTGTCCTTGTCTGGTAGTTGGCCATGAGTGTGTGCCTGTTGTAGGCATGGGGAAGAGGCATGGAAACAAGACAAACAGATGCTCTTTTGCAAGCCCGGCTTCTGTAGGGATCAGGGCCTGAGCCAAAGCGTATGTGCCAGCACTTACTGGAGAGTGTGGTCCCAGAGAAGCAGGAGGGATGGAAGGGGGGTGATTGGGTAGGGGGTGCCTTCCTATAGGAGTCGGTCTCACTGATATGTTTGGAGAGGCTCTGTGAAGCTTCTGTATGTCAAACAATCCATCTGGGGTGGGGGAGGGGAATTTACTGCTGCCTCCTATGTCCCATTGATCCAAGTTTGCCCCTGGGGTGTAACCTGGCTATACCCTGACTTCTGAGTTGTTCACGGGGCCTGGATGGATCCACAGAGCATGACCTCACATGAGCGAGAGCCCACAGCCGAGGGCAGGAAGCATGTGGTCTGCTGATGGCCGTGAGGCCCTAGGCCAGAGGCAGTAGGTTCAAATCCACGGCAGCCAGTGCTGGGCCACTCAGGTGTCATCGAGGCAAGGCAAAGATGTGGTGGCTCACAGTGACATCAAGTCCCACTCATAGGGCGGTAGCTTCCGTTTCCTCATCTAGCCCTCACCACTGCCCTGCCAGGGAAGTGGAGTAAGAAACGATCCACTGAATTGACAGCAGAGGAAACTGAGGCTCAGAGCAGCTCAGAGGCTCGCCATTGTCATCGAGACGGTGCGTGTCTCCTGACTCCATTCCGGACTCACTCACCGTAGTCCCAGACCTGAACCCACATGAAAGGACTCTGGTGGGTGTGGGCGGGTGGTCATGTGTGGGGGTGCAGACAAGGAGCATTCTAGGAATGGAGTTGCAGGAGGCTGAGGGTTCCCCAAGGTCATGTCCGTTACTGGACTGTGCGGGGGCAGCAGGTGTGAGCCCTGAAGCAGGGGTAGCTGCGGGACCCCTCTGTGGCCACTTCCTGTTCTGGGGACCAGCTGCAGTTGTGCCAGATGCAGCAGAGTGGTGGTGGTGGTGGGGAGGCCAGGAAGGGGCAGGAAGATGGAGGGGGTGACAGTGGGGCCCCATTGCTGTCCCCGCCTGGCCTCCTTCACCATGGCCAGCCTGCTGGACACTGCCAGTGGCAGGTATCGAAGGGGCCCTCGGACTCTGCCTCTACCAGGCCAGCCTGCCCTGCCGCCCCATCACACATCAGCCCCTAGAGTGCCACTCTGCCAGGGTGGGGCAGCGGTGTGGCCTGTCCCCTGGCACCCCAGCATCCTTGAGACTTGGGGCACAGAGGCAGGTAGGACTCCCCTCCTCCAGAGATGGTGCCCCCAGAGAGCCAGGCAAAACCAGGTTTGGAATGGGCGAGTGCTGGCACGTGGCTGCTGTCTCTAAACTCAGAGCAGGCCCCCCAGAGCCGGAGCACCTGGGCACCTGGGCCTGCCCTTGCGCCCACCTGGCCCTGTGAGGAGGGTGGGAAGCTCGCAAGGCCCGGCTGCCAGGAGAGGGTGAACCACTTTCACCTGCCTCACTGTGAGCTGGGTGAGTCTATAATTAGAAGGTGCTTGCCTTCCTGCCCAAGCAGGGAAGGGAGGGGCTGCAGAGAGTCAGGAGGCTGGGTGCGAGTCCGGGTCGGCCCCAGTTAACTGGGAGCAGAGGTGTGGGTTCCCGGCTCAGCATCTGTGGGAGCTGGCGTGGGGGGAGCTGGTGTGGAAAGCTGGCCCGGCCCAGCCCCATTCTCCCCACCTCCGGGACCTGGCCTCAGGAAGCTTCCAGAGCTCTCTTCCCAGTGTCCACAGCCTCCAGCCGTGTTTGGACATTGCCAAGGGCAGCGGAGGCAGAAGAGAGGCTCCCTGTGCCTCCTGCCCCCATGTTCCCCTGGAAAACTCTGAAAAACCGCCAGTGCCTGGACAGTACCCCAGGCCAGTTAAATCTGTTGTTCAGGGGCT
>NW_027527853.1:9075413-9080391 GCF_008692635.1 Crocuta crocuta | reverse complement strand
GGGGATAGAGGGGGTGGGGGTGGGGACAGGCTGGGTGAAGGGTTTTTTTAAAGCCCCCACGTGATTCTGGTGTCCAGCCACAGCACTGACCTAGGCAAAGGTGGCTCTCATCACCCGCAGGCTAAAGTTCTCTAAGGGACAAGTATGTCCCGCAGAAAGGCAGCCTTGACCCATGAGGCCTGGGCTGGAACTTCGGGGCCCGCATTTTAGAGAGCCGCCGGGTGAAGGTGCTGCTGGTTGGGCCACACTCCAAGCAGCAGCGATACTTCAGGAGAGGGTCTAAATCTCGCTAAAGGGTGAGTTCTGACTTGGGATGAGCGCATTGCCCACAAGTCCCCCGGTGGTGCTGACGCTGTGGCATCTGCTTTTGAGCATCCGTGTAGGACCGGGCTCTCTGAGGCGTCTGGGGGGCCTGTGTGTCTCCCATAATGCAGTGCCTCTTTGTCCCAGATGCCCCATGCAGCCTGTGCTGGGTGCACGTCTGTGGGAGTTGGCTCCTCCGGGATGGGGAGGTGATACCACGTCTCGGGAGCGATGCTTTACACAAGTGCCCGTTTCATCCCTCCCAGCAAATTTCTGAAGTCTTGCACCCTCTGCCCATTCCAGAGATGGGGAAATTAAGGCTCTGGGAGGTCGAGGATCCTGACAAAGCTACAAGTAAGCGACTGAGCCAGGCTCCGATTCAGGTCTCCCTGGCT
The DNA here is from genome assembly GCF_008692635.1 of Crocuta crocuta. Lineage (NCBI taxonomy): Eukaryota > Metazoa > Chordata > Mammalia > Carnivora > Hyaenidae > Crocuta > Crocuta crocuta. Next base: position 9,079,693 of record NW_027527853.1, on the reverse strand, counting down.
GCCTTCGTTGCCACTTGGCATTGCGGCAACCTAGCTGTGTGACCTGGGCCAGTTACTTAGTCTCTGTGCCTTGTCCTCTTCTGCAGCAGGTGGAGAATAACGGGTTTTGTGAGGATTAATGAGATGACTTGGTGCTGGCATTAGTGTCCCTGATGGCTCCTGTGATGTACTCAGACTCTATTGTTTCTTATTATGGTTGCGCTTGCTGTGTGTTCCCCGCCGAGACAGGAGCCCACTCTGACTGGCCCTTCCCTGAGGAGGGGGCCAGCCGGGGCCGCTGGACACACAGGTGTGTGGCCAGTGATCATGGTGCCTGCTGGTGCTGGGATTGGGAAGAGGAGCCCACGGGCAAGAACAGAAGGTACCACAGGGCCAGGTGGGGGTGGCAGCAAAACTGAGCAGAGCTCAGCAGAGTTTACCTTCATCCGCATTTAATGGCTGTAGAGATTGAGGCTGGGTAGCCTTGTCCAGCGGCCAGGAGCTGCCGGTGCAGAGTGGGATTCAAACCTGACAGTGCTCTAAATCCCTGCCCACTTGGCACTGAGCCCAGAACCCCTCAGTGCCTGGGGCTTGTTGGGGGGAGGCTCTGCTAGGGGCTGAGTGGGGGCAGAGAAGGGCCTCTGAGAGGCCCTTGGACCCACGGGCTCAGGGCACAGAGGAGGGGACAGAGTAGGACAGCATCTCTGGCTGGCTCCCCAGGCAGGGTCGCCTCGAAGCCCGCCTTCTCAGGTGCCCGCCGTGCTGGCTATGCCTCCATCCACAGGCCCAGCTCTTTAACATGCCTTTATAAAAGTGCTGATTTTAAAACTCCGCCTCTTTGTATGAAAAACAAAGTGACTTTAACAATGACAAAATAGATGTTCCATTTAGGAAAGTTACCAAATAGTTTACAGGCGTGGAGCACGAAAGTGAGAGTCTCCTTGTCCGGCTCCCTTGCGGTAAACTGTAGCGTGGTCATGGACGGTCGCGTTTCTGTGCACTCACGTGCACTTCTATTGATGCCGTTGAAAAATGAGCAAGGTGGGATCCTGTGCAGTCGCAGAGTCCAGTTATGGGGTCCTCAGCCCAGATGCTGCAGGAAGGGCCACCACCCCAAGCCGATGGGACGGGCCTCTCCTGCCTGCTCCTTCCTGTGGCCTTCTGGGCTGTGATGGGCGGGGTGTGGGTGGGATACAGTCACTGGAGGACTGAGGCCCCTGAGAGGGCAAGGAGCCTTGGGGGACAAATAGTGTGAAAATTCCTGGACTGGCCAGGGTCAGGTGGGAGGCACAGCCAGCACAGTGGCTGCCTGGGACACATGGACTGGGGCCCCAGCCTCCCTGGGCAGGTGACCGCCCCGAGCATCTGTCCCTTACCTGTCCATAGTAACAGTGAGTGCCGAGGCTCCCCGGGGTGCAGCCGTGGACTGGTGTCCAGCACAGAGCTCAGCACCCTGGCCTCCTGTTAGGCTTGCCAGTCCGTCTTGGGCAGAAGGGGGTGGTGCTGAGACCCTAGGCTGGCTCTCTGCTGCCTCCTGGAATCCCAGGTGGGCAGCCTCCCTTGCGCTGGGGTGGCTCTCCCTGCAGGCTGGACATGGGGTGGCCTTGCTTTGAGTGGGATCTGGCGCGGGCTGTGAGAGTTAGGGGAGTATTTGAGCATGGCTGCCCATAGCGCCTCCTGCCCACAGCCCCTGCTGCTTCTGAGGTGGGAGAGGCTGGTGACTCAGGAAGACGCCGTCTCTGTCACCAAGGATGTTGGGGCTCAACTCACCAAGGTCACCACCCTTGGTGGTGGAGCTCAAGGTGCCTGGGTGCCTGGGGAGCCCACCTTTTTTCCCATGTTTTGTAGCAAAGTTGTGCTTTGAAAATATAATACATTTTTAAATTTTTTATAATTTATTTTTTAAATTTACATCCATGTTAATTAGCATATAGTGCAACAATGATTTCAGGAGTAGATTCCTTAATGCCCCTTACCCATTTAGCCCCTCCCCCCTCCCACAACCCCTCCAGCAACCCTCTGTTCTCCATATTAAGAGTCTCTTATGTTTTGTCCCCTCCCTGTTTGTATATTACTTTTGCCTCTCTTCCCTTATGTTCATCTCTATTGTATCTTAAATTCCTCATATGGGTGAAGTCATATGATACTTGTCTTTCTCTGACTAATTTCACTTAGCATAATACCCTCTAGTTGTATCTACATAGTTGCAAATGGCAAGATTTTATTCTTTTTGATTGCCGAGTAATACTCCATTGTATATCTATATCACTTCTTTTTTATCCATTCATCTGTCAATGGACATCTGGGCTCTTCCCATACTTTGGCTAATGTTGATAGCGCTGCTATAAACATGGGGGTGAGGTGCGCCCCTTGGAAACAGCACACCTGTATCCCTTGGATAAATACCTAGTAGTGCAATTGCTGGGTCATAGGGTAGTTCTATTTTTAACTTTTTGAGGAATCTCCATACTGTTTTCCAGTGTGGCTGCACCAGTCTGCATGCCTCCCAGCAGTGCAAAAGAGATCCTCTTTCTTCGCATCTTTGCCAATAGCTGTTGTTGCCTGAGTTGTTAATGTTAGCCATTCTGACAGGTGTGAGGTGGAATCTCAGTGTGGTTTTGATTTGTATTTCCCTGATGATGAGTGATGTTGAGCATCTTTTCCTGTGTCAGTTGGCCATCTGGATGTCTTCTTTGGAGAAGTGTCTATTCATGTCTTTTGCCCATTTCTTCACTGGATTATTTGTTTTTTGGGTGTTGAGTTTGATAAGTTCTTTATAGGTGTTGGATACTAACCCTTTATCCGACATGCCATTTACAAATATCTTCTCCCATTCTGTCAGTTGTCTTTTAGTTCTGCTGTTTCCTTCGCTGTGCAGAAGCCTTTTATTTTGATGAGGTCCCAATAGTGCATTTTTGCTTTTGTTTCCTTTGCCTCTGGAGACGTGTTGCGTAAGAAGTTCCTGTGGCCGAGGTCAAAGAGGTTCTTGCCTTCTTTCTCCTCGAGGATTTTGATGGCTTCCTGTCTTACATTTAGGTCTTTCACTCATTTTGAGTTTATTTCTGTGTATGTTGTAAGAAAGTGGTCCAGATTCATTCTTCTGCATGTCGCTGTCCAGTTTTCCCAGCACCATTTGCTGAACAGACTGTCTTTATTCCATTGGATATTCTTTCCTGCTTTGTCAAAGATTAGCTGGCCATATGTTTGTGGGTCCATTTCTGGGTTTTCTATTCTGTTCCATTGATCTGAGTGTCTGTTTTTGTGCCAGTACCGTACTGTCTTGATGATCATAGCTTTGTAATACAGCTTGGAATCTGGGATTGTGATGCCTCCAGCTTTGGTTTTTCTTTTTCAAGATTGCTTTGGCAATTCGAGGTCTTTTCTGGTTCCATATAAATCTCAGGATTGTTTGTTCTAGCTCTGTGAAGAATGCTGGTGTTATTTTGATAGAGATTGCTGGGGAGCCCACCTTTGTTATTCTATCCCACAAATGGTTAATGGGCTAGGCTCTGGCTAGGCAATAGAGCACGAAAGCAAATGATCAGTTCTGCAGTCAGCAGTCTAGGGATTAACCCATGGAGGCTTCCTGGAGGTGGTGACACCTGGGCTGGACTTGGGACTCTTATGATTTCCGCAGTTCTTCCTGGAGAGTACTTCATTATCTGAAAAATGAAGGGTTTGCCCAAGTCAGTGGCTCTCTGACTGACTTGAGAAGCCTCAGAAACCCCTCAAGGGCCATACCTGAGTTTCTGCCATGGCACGGCCTGAGGATGTGCATTCTAACATGTTGAGGGCAGCGTCCTGTGAGTCTGAAACCCCATCTCCAAGTGAGGCAGCTGAGCCTGGGGACTACAGACATCTCAACCCCCGGGGCCTTTCCTTGAGTTCTTACTTGAGAGTAAGAATTTTTGTGCGAATTCTAATTCTTCAGGTGTGTGGCAGGGAAGCCAGTGCTGTTTGGGCCGAGTGCCCCTTTTCTCTCCTGTGAAGCACGGCTGATGTGCTGTGAGGTGGAAGTCAGGTCTGCTTGTGTAGACTTGGGGGGCAGTGGCCTGGGGCCTTCTCATTGGCAGTAAAATAATTGTGGCTACCATTTCTCTGCACAGTGGGGAAACTGAGGCCACAGTGGCTCAGAAGCTTGCCCCAGTTTGAGTCAGAAAGCAGGCTGGGGCTGGGAGCAGCGGCAAGGTGAGCACCCAGGGCTGTGGGAGCCTGAGGAGAGACTGTGCACTTTCCGCTCCGCTAAGCGCAGGAAGGAGCCTCCGCCTCCCGGGAGGCACAGGGGGGTGGGTGGCTGGGGG
>NW_027527853.1:9066654-9075337 GCF_008692635.1 Crocuta crocuta | reverse complement strand
GGGGGGGGAGGGGAGACAGGTGCAGGGGTAGAGGTGCCTACTCACCAGTGCCCACTCCTGGACTCCAGCCTGGACCTGCCTGCCCGCTGAGAGGGGAGAGGGTGGCTCCAGTCAAGCCGCAGGAGGGAGAGCACAGTCATGGGCACTAGCCTTGGGGCCTCAGGCTGGCCGATGTGCCTCCCTCCGGTCCCCGTGCAGCACCTCCCAGGTGCTGCCAGCTGCCCTGGGCAATGGGAAACCGAGGCCCAGGAGGGCTGCAGACTCTCCTAGCGCTCATGAGGACTTCCACTAAGCGGCTCTGCTGCAGGGAGAGGTGGGCCCCTCAGCCTCCCGGTCATAACAGGCCAGGCCACTGTGTGCAGCACTAGCTGTGGGACCACTGAGCACCCCTGAGACTGCTGTCAGACATGTACATCTAAAGGGTATTTCATATTTAGCATGTCCGAAATCCAGTTCCAGATCTTTCGCCAAACCCCACCCTCGTTCTTCCCCAGACTGGTCAATTACTCAGGCCTGAGACCATTTTTCGCAGCCTTCAGAGTTGACCCTGCTCCCCTCCTCTGCTACCACCTGACCTGAGCAATCCCTCCCTGGGTTATGGCAAAGCCCTCCAATTGATTTTCAGATCCTTCACTTGCTGGGTCTCCACATAGCTGAAATAGTGACATTCACGCGGAGTCAGGTCATTCTTGTGATCAGAGCCTCCATGCCTCCGGTCTCAGAGGAATAGCACCTGGCCCACACTGTGCATGGTCTGGCGTGTTACTTAGACCACTCTCCCTGCTCCTTCCCTCCACACACACTGGCCTCAGGACCTTGGTACCTGCTGTCTCTTATACCTAGAGTGTTCCTTTCTTATTCCAAGCAGCTGCATGACTGACACCATCAGTCTATTGCAATGCCATCTTGACCACCCTGAAATGCTCAGGGTTCTCCTCTTCTGGGCATTGTTTTTCCCCATAGTTTCTCTTCTTCCACTGGGATGTGACCCGAGGAGGCAGGGTTCTGTGTGTTCAGGTTCTAGAAACGAGGCCTGGTATGCGTGGAGCAGGTGTTGAAGAAATATTTATCACTCAGTGGCTGTAGGGCTGCTTAGGAATTTGTCTACCCACCTGAGCTGACATTTAATGCCCACCCTTGGGTAGGGAGCCCCTCCTGGCCCTGCCGGGACTCTCACTGTGCACTTGCACTTGGGCTGCAGGTGACCAGGCCTGTGATGCCTCTTTCTTCTCTCCCAGGAAACTATGCCCCAGACGTCTGTCGTCTTCTCCAGCATTCTTGGGCCCAGCTGTAGCGGACAGGTGCTGCCTGGCATGGGGGAGCGAGGAAGCGGGGCCGGCAGCTCTGGGGACCTCGTCTTCCAAGAGGGACGCCTCATCTCTGGGTCCCTGGAGGCTTTGATGGAGCACCTGGTCCCCACAGTGGACTATTACCCGGATGTAAGTGCCTGGGGCCTGGAGATGGGTGGGACTGATCAGGGCCACCTTGGTTCCAGGGGGGAAGGGAGCCCCAGACAGAGCTGGACAGAGCAGTAGGGGAGGGGCAGCCCATCAGGGAGCCTCAGCCCTACCTCCTGCTCTGCCCTACTGCCCCTGCGGTGGAGGGGAACCTGCAGTGACATCCCTGCTGACCCCAGGCAGCTGGGAGACAGCCTTGGTGGCATAAGGAAGCAGATACACAAGGGGGTAGAACAGGGGCCTGAGCTCTGGACAGGGTCTAACCGAAGAAGAGTCTAAGGGGTAGGGCTGGAGCCTTGGGGTCCTGGTGAGGGTCCACCCAGCATGTGTCCTGTGCCTGAGCTGGGAAGTTTGTTTTGTGCATGACACGCCATGGTCCAGAATAAAGAGGGGACAGCCCTGCCATGCCCAGCCAGCATGCAGACCCCAGGCACAGGCCCGCATAGGCGGGACTGGCCTTCTGCAGCAATTCAGATCCTCTTCATTTCAAGATGCCACTGCTACATTCTTAGAACAGACAGAAAGAGTTCCCTTGTCATGTGTAGCTTCCCTTTTGCCTATGAGAGGTGACATCTCTGAGCAGCAGTGGTATTGGGCCTGCCTGCTCCCTTTGGAGAGCCAAGCTGCGACAGCCCCCTTTCGGGGGCCCCCCTCCCTCCTGAGGGCAGCACTGTGCTTGCTGGCCTTGGCCTCTGACATGGGTTGGCAAGGGAGGGTCGGGAAGGAATCGCCCCCCTCCACTCTCTAGCTTTTATCTAATGAGATGGAGCCAACTCAGCTTCTGGGTGTTCGTGTTCCTGGCACTGCCACCCTCCCCCCTCTGCCCCACCCCAACATGTCAGGCCTCCTACCTTCCTCCTGGAGCTGTCTAGCCCGTGCTACTTGAAAACCCTCCCAAAGCTGGGCTGGGGCTGGTACTGGTGGTGCAGACACTGCAGCTAAAGGTCAGGTGTCCTGAAGAAGCCTCCCAGGGCCCAGCACCTCCAACCTCCACTGCTCTGTGGCCTTGTGGGAGGAGCTATTCCTCTTCTAGGTCTGACCCGAGGGACCTCCTCAGTTGTTACCAGTATTATCTCCCAAACACTATGCCCTGGGATCACCCCCTGCTTTCCAGAAGAGAGTAAAGGGGTGGTAGTGCAGAGGGAGGGCCGGCAGAGTCCAGCTGGGCCTCCGCTTCTCTGCCAAGCTCCTGGGTTCCCTCCCTCCCCCCCACTGCTCCCCTCCCCCATGTATGTGGGCAGCTGGGGTTGCACGCATACCAGTGAGTCTCTGTGCTCCTGGGAAACGCACAGCTCCTCCCTGGGTGCTCTCCTTGCCTGGGCTAGGAACGCCAAAGTGTGATGCCTGGGTGACTTTCATCACACGTCTGAGCCATCTGCCTAGAAGGGTCCACCAACCAGCTGGGATCCCTGAGCACCCATGCTGTACAGCCTGGGGACAGGGCATGGGGAGTCTGGGTGGGGGGTGGGGGGGCGCAGGGAGGGAGGGGTTTAGAGGAACCTCTGCTGTTCCCAGGAGAATCTCAAGTGGCTTCTGAAGGCTGCAGGGAGGCAGTGAGGGCCCGAGGCCTTGAGGTCTGTTCTGTAAGGCCTCTGCTCCCAGCAAACATGGCCCACTTGCTTTGGGCTGGAGCAAGGAGGACCTGCTCCTCTGGGCCCAGAGTGAGGGCAGAGGGTCCCAGCCCCCCCCTCCTCCCCGCCCCCCCCCAGCCTACAGCAGCCATGTAGGGGTAGAGTCCCCAGGAGAGCTTCAGGCAGCTGCCCCCCTCCTAGGTCCAACCTGTCTGCAGGCAGGGGCGTGTGAAGATCTCACAGGTGCTGACCCATGTCAGACCAAAGGCTTCAGAGAACCCTGGGCCCTGGCCTCTGTTCCCGGACACCTTTTAGTCCAGATCTTGAGGGCCCTTCAGAAACTGTACCACAGAGCCCAGGGACAAGGGCACATGGATGTGGGGCAGAGGGGACCTGGTATGGCGGGTGGACATAAGCCCTAGAGCTGGTTATTAGCACAGGGGCTTGTGACAATCCCTGATGCTGGGTGCTGGGTTCAAGAATGCCCCACTCTGCCCGCCACCAGCAGGGCAAGTGAAGATCTGGACAAGAAGGCTTGGAGACTGACCCTGGAAGCACTGCGGGCTGAGCAGGGGGCTCACGCAGGCTGGGAGCGTCTCCCTGACGTTAGCTCCCACCGTGGGGGGGGACGGAGGAGAATTCCAGCAGAGCAAGCCTGCTGGGGGCTGAGCTTGTCAGGGGAAGTCTCCAGTTGCTGCGGGGAAGTGGGGTTTGATCTGTGCCTTGCAAGGGAGGCAGGGTTTGGGTGGCAGTGAGTGAAAAGGAAGGACATCCAAGGTGGGGTAAACCATGCAGGAGAAGGCATGGCTGCTGGATGGTGCTGTGGGGCCCGGGGAGTGGCTGGACAGGCTGTGACCATAGCTGGAGAGGGCCACACCAGCCCGACCTCCTCTTCATCCTCTCTCCCTGTCTCTTCTTCAGAGGACATACATCTTTACATTTCTCTTGAGCTCCCGGGTCTTCATTCCCCCTCATGACCTGCTGGCCCGCGTGGGGCAGATCTGCCTGGAGCAGAGGCAGCAGCTGGAGACCGGGTCTGAGAAGGTAAAGGTGCAGCCGGGTGCTGCCTATCTCTGTCCTTCTGGCAGGTCAGGTCTGGCTGAGCCCAGCAGGGGGCCCTCCGTGATCGGGCAGGTTGGCTTGTTTCTGGCCTTCCTGGCACCCTCGGGGCATGGATCCCTGTTTGGCACAGGGTGCACCCAGAGCCGAGTACTCTCCATGGGATGCTGGAAGTGACTGCTCTTGGTGGGCACTCGCACCCCTTTTCACGAAAGAGCCACAGCAGAGAGCTCTGCCAGCAACCCTGGTCAGGGCCGGGACCCCCAGCTGGTAGAAAAGCTGCCAGTGGGACCTGGGTCACTGACCCCTCTGGCAGGGGTGGGGGGTTAGGTGGCAGCAGTCTCAGGCTGACTCCTGCTCAGAGTGGTTTGCAGTGACTCAAATACGGCTCACTGCCCCTGCTGTCTCTTCATATTGAGCCAGGCTATGGGGAGCCAGGACAGCCAAGAAACCACAGGCTGTCCCTGGGGGCATGTGCTTCGGGTGAGGCTTGCAGAAGCCCAGGGTCTGGTGCAGAAGACGGGGTGGTAGGTGTGCTGAGAGAGGGCTGGCAGAGCCTAGTCTGGGCTGTGGCAGCGCACGTCCCGTCCCTGCTGGCTGATGACTTTCCCCTCCACCTTCCCTCCACCAGGCTAGGCCACCTGCCCCTGCAGGTTTGCGGCACAGGCCTGGGAACGGAGTCTCCCTGTCAGAGGGGCGTGGGGATGCACTCCTGGAGTCCCTGGCAGCAGGAAGACAGGCACTGAGCACAGCCTGAGGGTTGGGAAAGGCTCCTGAAGAGACAGGTGGAAATAAGTCAAAGTGGGGTGGTGGTGGGTGGGGAGATGAAAGTATAGGCGGAAGGGCAGCATGGAGACCTGCACCGCAGGGCCTCTGAGGGGACTCAAGTCCCTAGCTGCTGAAGAGTGTGGGGTGCTGTGGTCCTCTGGGGAAGCATCAGCAAGGCCCGCTGGATGCCGTCTGCACTGGGCTCTGGCCGGGAGTAGTGGCTACAGGGAGTGAGGGGCCAGCTGGGACAGGCTCCCTAAGGCATGGGAAGCCATCACTAGGGGACCAGCTGGGGACATGGCCAGAATCAGGCAGGTTGGAGGCAGCTCAGCCGGGGTGGGGGCGGATGTGGGGATGGAGAGTGGGAGAGGCCCCCAGGGCAGCTAGACAGTCCAGGTTGGGCAGGTCCAGGTAGGCAGGGAGCTGGTCGGTGCTGAGGAGGAGCCGCGGTGGGCACAGGAGGGGTGTGGGCACTTCAGTGGGACAGTGTGGGGCTGGGCCCTGAAGACCAGCTGGGGTACTGCAGCCAAGCATTTGGGACATTCTGCTCAGGCCTCACCTGTGTGTGGACCCAGGGTGAAAGCAGGGGTGCCCAGCCCATCTGTAGTGATAGGAGGTCCAGAGAGGGATGCCTCGGTGTCTGCACCCCTTCCCGGCACTTGCCAACCTGCTTTTAACTGAGAGGGGGCAGGCAAGAATCTCACTTAAAAATTTTTTTTTGGTTTGTTTTTATTTATTTTTGAGAGACATACAGAGCAAGTGGGGGAGGGGCAGAGAGAGGGGGAGATAAAATTCCAAGCAGGCTCCGTGCTGCCAGCGCAGAGCCTGATGCGGGGCTTGAACCCACAAACTATGAGATCATGACCCGAACCAAAATCAAGAGCTGGATGCCCAACCGAGCCACCCAGGCGCCCCGAGAGTCTCTCATTTTTAGTAATTTTCCTTGGTTTTCATTGTTGTCATTTTAAGTGGGTTACTTCTAATTACAGCAAAGGAAAACTAGTTTTCTATGTCACGGTAATGAGAGGACAGGTTTTTTGAAAATAAGTGAAAAAGAGCTGATGAAAGGGGGAATATGAAACTAAGCAGGTACGACAGCCACAGGTGGACAGAGTGGGGGATGTCCCTCCCTAGCACCCTCGCCCCAGCATGGGGCTGGGGTGCAGGTCCTGCGGGGGATAGTGCGTGTGGGGGTGTTGCAGAGCTGGGGGAGATGGGGAAGCTTGTACCACTGGCCCTCTTGTGCCCACTCTGGACGGTGACCTTATGCCCTGCTGCCCCAGGCCAAGCTGAAGTCCTTCTCAGCCAAGATTGTGCAGCTGTTAAAGGAGTGGACGGAGGCCTTCCCCTATGACTTCCAGGATGAGAAGGCCATGGCTGAACTCAAGGCCATCACCCACCGGGTCACACAGTGTGACGAGGTGAGTCTTCCTTGGACCCTGGCAGGACCCCTTGGGTGTGTGTCTGGGGGAGGGTGTCTACTCTCACAGGAGGGTGGCTCTTCAGGGACAGCTGCTCTGTACGTGGTCCTCTATGTGGTCACCCTCCCAAGACAACTGCTGGATGGCTCCATTTGTGCCCCTCCTCACAAGACTCAGCTGTCCAGCAATGGGCCAGAATGAGCACAGGCCCCACCTCTCTCGTGCTTGGGGTGAGTGGAATGGGGACCTAGTAAGAAGTTTTAAGAGCCCGTCTGCATCTCTGGCTCCCATCCTGGCCTGCCGTAGAGACAGGAAACCTGGATGGCTGGGGCTCCACAATGGAAGTGCTCTCTGGCTGGAGGGCTCAGAAAGCCCAGGAGAGTTCCAGCAGGCTCCGGGGCTGCTTCCATCCAGGGAGGAAGGTTCCTGGTCCTGGAGGAAGCCCTTCCGAATGCTCTCTTCCCTGCTGTGGGGAAGCCAAAAGTAGTTCGGCTGGACACCGTTGGGAAAACCATGGTTTTCAGACCCAGCAGCCTACCCCTGGCCCTGCCCTGGCCCTCAGCTCCCAACCCCACGGGACAGCTGGCTGAGCACCCTCCTCAATAGTACTCGGAGGAGCCCACACTGTTCCATTCTGTCTTCCAAGGCCCAAACACTCATGGTAGGTTTGAGTAGGAATGTGCGCTCAAAGTTAGGCACATCCTTGGAGAGGAAATGGGTTTCTCTGGAGAGGGGGTGGTCTTGTCCTAACCTAACCTTTGTTGTCCCCTGACCCCCACAGGAGAATGGCACAGTGAAGAAGGCCATTGCCCAAATGACACAGAGCCTGCTGCTGTCGCTGGCTGCCCGGAGCCAGCTTCAGGAGCTGCGGGACAAGCTTCGCTCTCCAGCCATGGACAAAGGGTCTGTCCTCAAGGCTAAGCCGCCAGCCACTCAGAAGGACATCCTGGGCGTGTGCTGTGACCCCCTGGTGCTGGCCCAGCAGCTGACTCATATCGAGCTGGTCAGTTCCGCAGTGTGCCCTGCCTGGCATGGGGGCGGGGGTGCATTCACCAAGGACCTCGAGGCCGCTGGCCCCCCAGCATCTTTCGCAGAATAGCGCTGCACTTGTCAGCTTCTGGGTCCCGGGATCACAGCAACCTCATGTATTTGGGAGGGGCTGGGGTGAAGGGGACTGGCCCAGGAGGTGAAGGGCTTAGAGTGGGAGAGCCTGGTCCCCTACCCTGTCACCTCATTTTGCATATGCCCTGGGCTGGGAAGGTACCCTGCACCTAGCAGCCACTGCCCCCAAGACTTCCACCTCATTCCATGAAGCCCTGTTTTCTCCCCTCCCAGGGGAGGGCCTTTCCGACCCCTGGGGTGCCTTTCAGGGCCTGCCCCCTGGCTGGGTGCTCTGTAGTGTGCACCTGCAGGAAGGTCTTCTCTGCTACTCTAAACATGGCCTGCACCCTGAGTGTGGGGCCTGCCTGGAGTGGCAGGTTCATCACCCATCTTGTGTTACCTCCTCGCCCATCCTAGGAGAGGGTCAGCAGCATTCACCCTGAGGACCTGATGCAGATCGTCAGCCACATGGACTCTCGGGACAAGCACCGGGTGAGGGGTTGCTGTGTGCTCTGGGGTGGCCTTAGGGTGGGCCTAGCACTTATACCTATGCAGGGTGGGGGGCCTCACAGCCAAATGATATGGGTCTGGCCTGGTGCCTGCTCCAAGGGGTCAGCAGACAGCTATGCAGGGTGATGCATACCGGAAGGGGGCCAGCGTTCTCAGGAGCCTGGGGACAGGGCATCCTGGGACCCCTGGACCTGTCCAGCTGCCCACACCCCAGCATCACTTTCAGTCTCTTTTGGCCATGGTTCCTGCTCATTTCTGGGGTTAGGGCTGGGGCAGCACCTCCTGGCCGTGTCCTCAGGTTCCCCGTGACCTGTTCTGTTTCCCCCAGTGCCGAGGGGACCTGACCAAGACCTACAGCCTGGAGGCCTATGACAACTGGTTCAATTGCCTTAGCATGCTAGTGGCCACCGAGGTGTGCCGGGTAAGTGCTGCATGGCCCATATGGGTGGGGTGGCACTGTCCCTTCTCTGGACCCAGAGTGCTGCCTGAGGCTTTGACTTCTATACCCCTCAGATAAGAATACTTTGAAAGTCGAGACAGAAGCCTCCATTGCTGGGTCACCAGCACCCTGCTCCCCCCCCACCTCCTGGCCAATCTCACAGTAATTATGAGAGACGCCCATCCATGGAGTGCACCCAGCATGTTCTGGGAGTTTACCTGGGACCCCCTTAGTACTCTCAGACTGCCCTCCTGCCCCCTCTGCCCAGCGTCGAAGATGCCACAGCTGTATTCCTGCCTCTGCAGCCGGCGAGCATCTCCCCAGCCCTGGGTCTGACAGCTCTGAGGGCCCAGCGTA
>NW_027527853.1:9062867-9066589 GCF_008692635.1 Crocuta crocuta | reverse complement strand
GGGGGGGAGGGGGGGGCGGGGAGGTGTCCCTGTGGTGGGCTCACGCTGAGGCTGTTTGGCTGCTCTCCAGGTGGTGAAGAAGAAGCACCGGACCCGCATGCTAGAGTTCTTTATTGATGTGGCCCGGGAGTGCTTCAACATCGGGAATTTCAACTCCATGATGGCCATCATCTGTGAGTGGCCTGGCCCCAGGGGCTTCCTATCCAGCTTCTGCCTGGCCTACCTAACCCCACCCTGACTCTACTTGCTGTTCCCTGCAGCTGGCATGAACCTCAGTCCTGTGGCGAGGCTGAAGAAAACATGGTCCAAAGTCAAGACGGCCAAGTTTGACGTCTTGGAGGTAGGCACCTCAGCCTTGTCCTACATTGGCCTGAGGAGGGGTGGGCCTCCCATCACACTCTGCCCCCTTGCTCGGAACCCACTGCCCACAGTACCATCTGGTGTAGGCCATGTTGAGCTGGCCTGGCTGCTCTAGGAGGGCGGTAGCTGAAATGCTCCTTGGCCCTTGGGACTGTAGTCAGAACTGGCATTGCTTTAGGCAAGTTCTGGAGAGTGGTTATGAAAGAGCTTGATAAAAGTGGGCCCTGGGGTGTTGCTGGGGTGATGCTGACAAAGCAGAGACTGGCCTTTTACTGACTTGAATTCCTGTGGTCCTGGATCATCTGGGCGGCCCAAGGGCAGGTAGGTTTACCTGCAGCCTTCCCTGAAGTTATTTGATCACAGAATCCACTTTCTGCAAATGTGTCTTATGGAGCTCGTCAGCTTAGGGAGATATTGGTCCAAGGAGAGGGGCAAAGGAAGGTTTTGAGAGGAAAGAAGTGAGACTCAGGCTCAGCAGGGCAGGGAAGAGGTGTATGGGAGCTGTGAGACCTCTCTGTAACTTTCCTCATGTTTGGATCCAAACCCAGTACTCAGCCAGGTGCTCACTCCCAGAAAGGAGGCCTCTTCTGGTGACAGTCCAGGGCTGCCCGGGGGGGGGGGAAGTGCCTTCCCCACCACTGTTTCCTGCTCTGCAAAGGGGCATCCTGAGCAAGTCAGGGGTTCAGGGAGACCACTGTCAACCAGGTCCTCCTGTCTGCCCACAGCACCACATGGACCCATCCAGCAACTTCTGCAACTACCGCACTGCCCTGCAGGGGGCCACACAAAGGTCCCAGATGGCCAACAGCAGCAGAGAGAAGATCGTTATCCCTGTATTCAACCTTTTCGTTAAGGACATTTATTTCCTGCACAAAATCCATACCAACCACTTGCCCAATGGGCATGTTAACTTCAAGGTGAGCTCAACACTCTTGTGATCTGAGGGGAGGGGGGCCAGACTGTCCCAACACAGGGCAGGACAGGCCTCCCAGCCTTACCCTAGGGCAGGCAGAATGGCAGTGGCCCTTTGCAGAAAGGCCTTTAGGACTGAAAGCTCCAGGGTGGGTTACGTGTGTTGTTTGCATAGTATAAGTGTGGCTCCAACCCTTCTGGGCTTTACCCAGGACCCTGGTCCCAACACTGACCCCACCAGAGAGTAGAGAAGGGGCTACTTCTGGGGGTTTAGGAGTAAGAAAGGTTTTAGGCAATAAGGTACTCAAGCAGGGAGGAAGAGGCAGCAGAATTCCAGATGAAAGCCAAGGGTAGCTGGCCAATGGTGGGAAGGTAGGACAAAGGTGACTGGGGCCTGTGTAAGAATCCATAACTCCTTCCTACCCTTACCTGTGTGACGAAGTACTGGACAGCCCTGTTTCCCCTACAGCTCCCCAGAGAATGAGGTCATGACACGTTCAGGTTGGTGGTGCTGTGCTGGGTATGGCTGGCATACCTGCCTCAGCCTGGAGTCCCAGATGCTGCCCTCTGAGTCTTGCACGGGGGGAGGCACAGACCCTGCTGCAGCCTCAGGCTTAGGCAAAGTGCAGGATGGAGTGGTCTTGGGGACACTTACTGGCTCTAATGCTGCATAAAGTGTTGCTGTGGCCACAGTCAGCCCATCTTGCTGGGGTGCAGAATGAAACCAGAACCTACATCCCCTGAACAAACCAAGGATTTCAAGCATAAGGTGACAAATGAACATCCAGTTGGTCTTCTGTACCTTCAGAAATTTTGGGAAATCTCCAGACAGATCCATGAGTTCATGACATGGACTCAGGTAGAGTGTCCCTTCGAGAAGGACAAGAAGATTCAGAACTACCTGCTCACGGCACCCATCTACAGCGAGGAAGGTGAGGCCCAGTGCCCCAGGGCAGCACACCCACCTCCCCACACTGTACATGTCACCCTGACGCCCCCACGTCCTCTGCTTTCATTGGGGGGGGGGGTTACCCTGGGAGGCAGGCTTGATCACCGGGGGGAGCTGTGGGTAGAGGGGGCTCTGGAAGCCACCTGAGAGTCCTGCAGAACCAGGAAACTTCTCAGTCCCCAAGATGGGAGCTCTAGAACCCCAGGGAGTAGAGACCTGTGGACAGGCCCAGTTGCACCCCTAGAAAGGAAGGGACAACTGGTATGGGAGGCAGACTCACTGCATGTGGACATGGGTTCTGAGGGGCTTCTCATCTCTTAGCTCTCTTCATCGCCTCCTTTGAAAGTGAAGGTCCTGAAAACCACATGGAGAAGGATAGCTGGAAGACTCTCAGGTAGGAGAACCCCAGGGACAGGCCTGTGAGCCCCTGAGACCAGCCCCGTGCCCGAGTCTACCGGAAGGGACAGGACTGGGGAGCGTGATGGGTCTGCCCTTCTGAAAGGCGGCCGGGGGGGGTCTCTGCACAGGCTGCCAGTCGGTGGGAGGCTGAGGACTTGGGTCTGAGTGTCCCTGACCCTTCCCCTGATGGCTGGCTCTTTGAATCCAAGCCCTCCCCAAATAGTGTGGCCTGCCTTCTGCCTGCTCAGGGGAGGGGCCTGCCAACCACCTGACCATTTCTCTATGCCCTGCTTACCTTTAGGACGACTCTCCTTAACAGAGCCTGAAGGCGCGGATGCAGCCTGCAGACGCTGGATGAAGCACACACATGCACTGAGTTTTAATCTTGATTGATAAGGGTTGAGATGAGGAGGCCTCACTGGTTGGGGTCCATTTTGTATATAACTTTTATGGAAAAAAAGTAATTATTTCATGCATCAACCTTTGGCACTTACAAAGTTTTTTTTTGTTGTTTATTTTAAATAACAGGGCAGGGCCCTGCTTTGGGGAGGGTGGGGAAAGAGTATCATGGGAGATGGCATCCATGATAACATCTTATTCTAATGAAATGTAGATTTTTATTTTCTACTTTTGATTATTAACATCTTATGAAAAAATATTAAAAAAAAAAACCCAACCAAAACCAATGTGAGCCCTGCCTGCTTGGGCGCCCTTCCAGCCAGTGTCTCTGATGTCGGGGTTAGTGCCTTAGAGAGTACTGGAGGGCCGGTCTCCCACTCCGTTCTTTTAGCCCTCAGCCAGCCAGTGCCAGGGAAATGCCAGGAGAGCTCTGACCTGGGCCACAAAGTACTTGCCCTCAAAGCCTAGGCCAGAGAGGTTCTAGCGAGAAGGGCTTGGCTGGCCAGGGGGCCTCATTTGCATACTTCTAGAAGCAAACCTTGAGTACAGGCTTTCCAAAGTTTACATTTTCATTTTCCTTTATCAGGGATTTAGGGGGTCGGGGAGGGGCAGGGGGATAACTGGCAGCATATTTTCTGTTGGAATATGTCTGGCAAATTGTTCTTCAACTACATTTTAGGAAAAGAGAAAATCTAAAATAAAT
>NW_027527853.1:8746738-9062614 GCF_008692635.1 Crocuta crocuta | reverse complement strand
GTGTTGGAATTGTCTGTTTCCCAGGCTGTAACTGAGAGGTACGCTGAGCTGTAGTGAAGAGAGAACAAGGTGGACTTGAGGATAGGGACATTTAAAGCAGTTCCTGAAACTAGTACAAAGTGAAAAGAAGCAACTCACAAATTGGTATTCTAGCGGACTGCCTCCTCTTTCCCTCTGGGTGGGGGGCGCCCCTGAAGAGATTCTGAAACAGAATATTAGCCAGACCAGACTGCTGGAGCCCACTCACAGAAAACTGCCCAGCAATGAGAGGTATTTTCCATACCCAAACTTGAAGAGTACACTCATTTTGTCTTTCTGGCTGTGGGAAGGCATGTCCTGATCCCTCAAAAGCCAGAGGTGGGCCATCAGCTCTGACTCTCTCCCCCTCACAGCAGGGCTTTCATTCTGCACAAGCAGGTTTGGAACTACTCACCCTTGTTTCTCTCCGCATGCCTGGCTTCCCAGGAGCCTGCAGCCGAGATGCCCGAGTGAGGATGGGTCCATTAGTTGCTAATTCCCAAAGCTCCTAGGAGATCCTGGAGATGTGGAGGTGAGGCCTCAGGAAGGGGTGGCTCCCCAATCCGATGCGGACGTTGCCCTCAGCCCTGGGTGGAGCAGGATTATTTACACTGTATTGTCACAGTGTTTTTGCACTTTTCAGATGTTCTAGATAGTACATAGCGTATCTTGGTAGACATATTGCTTTGTTTATGTATTTGGGATAAAGAAAGGCTAAAAACTTGAGAATCTATATTTGGAATACAACATTAGCACACTTTCTTCTGTCTTGCGAGTTAAGGAGCTTTCATGTCAGTGTGCACTCCACTGGGTCATCAGTTCTAGTAGCTATCTGATACAGTGTCTATGTTTGCTACTTTATTTTCCCAATTTGAGACACACCCTATGATGTTTTGGTATTTTGAGATGAACTCTGAGTACAAAGCTGTACCATAACGCAGGATGTCAGTTGTTGGTGTGACTGGACGTACTTGCATCAATAAAAGAACATGTTGCTCCCCTTGCATGCCTGCTCTCTGCGTGTAGCTGGTGAGGCCTGATGGCACAGAGGTGTGAGGATGTCCAGGTCCTACATGGCCCTTCAGAAAAGGAGCAAGGGACTCTCATCTACACAACACCTTCTGACAAAGGGCTTTTCAAATAAATAATGCAAAACAAGACAAAGTTGTATAAGAGGCGTGTTCTAGTCCTGCTCTCCTCAAAGTAAGATCCAAAACTGTTTCACTAGTTGATTCTATCACATGGTCATATACGTTCAGGAAACCTAACTCATGTAAGACTGTAAATGCCCCTTTACTACAGGACTAATCAGAACTGTCAGTGACCATGGGCTCTGTGGGTCTCTCCTGGGACAGGGGAATTGGGGACACCTGCTGACATGTTTCTGTAGAACAGTTTGCAGAATGCAGTTCTAGATGGGGCTCTTTCTGTTGTGATGAGTCACCTTCAAAAGTACTAAAGTAAAGGGATTTGTTGGAAGGCACACAAGAGTTTGTGGAATTGAAGGAAAAGCATTGAGTCACTGGAATGGAAGCCAAACTCCCATCTGTGCCTCTCCAGCCTATCCCACTGCCACTCTGTCAACAATGCCCAGGCTGGATGAGATCTGTTCTATAGTTCACTGAACCTTACCCTGTTCCCTCAGAGCTAAGCTGGACTCATTTTTCAATGTATGCAGTGTCTGTCATGCCCACTGGACCAGCAGAGCCCAACAGAAAACTTTCTGTGATGGGAATGCTCTCTATTTGTATTGCTGCTAGTTACATCTATGTGCTGAGCACTGAGATGTGGCCAACACAACTGAGGAATGGAATTTCTAATTTTAGGTGTAAACAGCTAATGGCCACTGTACTGGACAGAAGGCTAGGCCTGTGGGGCTTTATCACCTGCTGTCCTTCTAGTGGCTTGTGGACGGCACACAATAGGTGCTTAGGTGTTTGTAGAGCAAATGAGGACACCTATGAGGATGCACACTGAGTTTTGGGTAAACGACACTTTTTCAGTCTTTATAACTCAATGGAATTCTTAATGTCCTGGTAAAGTTATTTTTGAAGGTTTCTACCTACCTCAGCTGAAGAAGGGGCAGCACGTCCTTCGGTGTGTGCCTTGGCCGTGGAGCTTGAGCTGGAAGTGGGTGACGAGCTCTCTAGGCTGGCTGTGGTGCGCCTTCACTCACAGGGAAGTCCCTCTAGGGTGTGCTTCGCAAGGTGTGGCTCTTTGACAGCAGCATTAGCAGCATTGGACACTCGTTCAAACCGATCTCGGGGCCCCACTGCAGCCTCACTAAAGAGGAAAACATGGGAGTGGGGAGTCCAGCACGTTTGGGAAGCTCTTCTGCTGATCCTCACAGTCCACCTCTCCCAGGTACAGCCCACTTCTTCGAGGTACACTCTGCTTCACAGACACACAGAACCTTCATGTCACTAGTGTACCTCCTCGAATGTACTGTGGTCCTGTCGTCACACACATTCTTCCAGAGTCTCCTTACAGCTTCTCTGGTGAGTGGTGCTCTGTGCTCCTCTGGGCCCCATCTGTGTAGCTGTGGCCAGGGACCAGCACGGTGTGCAGCTCCTAACACCAGATGTGATGCCTGAACACTGCCTTTCACTTCACACACACATTTCAGGAACAAATCTATGTTATAGCATCATGTGACAGGAAATAAGCTAAGGATCTCTCATAAGGCCATTGAGACTTCTGTGACAAAACTGAGATTATTTGTGAAACACACACCCATCACACCTGTATATAAAACAGATGTCCTGTTCCCCAGGGAGGCAAGACAGGATAAGCGTTAAGAGCAAGGAATCAAAGGTTAAACTATTTGGATTCGAATCCTAGTTTCCAGTTCTCAGCAGGGTATCCTTGGAAATGTTGTTTAGCTTTTAAAGCCTCTATTTTCTCATGATTAAGATAAATTTACAATATTTTCTGTCTCCTACAATACTCTCTGCCCCTTCTTTGAAGGGGTTGTTGTAATGTTACATGGCAGAAAGTGCAGTGCCTGGTTCATTAGTTATTAGTTCATCCAGTGTTAGCTGGATACTCCTGATGAAACTGAACCCCATTTCTCCCTCAGAGCAGAATCTCCTGGGAAAAGTGAAACAGAATTATAAATGACCTTTTCAAAGGAACAACTGAAGTTCTGGTTAATATAAATATATTCTAACATTACTGAAGAGTCACTTGTGTTAAATTTAACCAGTACATAAACATATATGGGAAAAATTGCCACAAATTGGGGATTCAGAACTACTTCCTAAATGAAAAACCTATTACTCACATACAGGCTAGTGACCTTAGATCATACTAACACAATTTCTAGTTTTATTCCCAGAAAGGACGTCCTGATACTATGAGGAAGGTGAAGGGCTACCACTCCCCTCTCCCCTAAATATCTATCCTAACATACCCCAAACTCTTAGGTATGAATCTTCAGCAACAATGTTGAAGAAACAGTGTTGTCAAGAATATAAGAAAATGTTGGAATTTTAAAATTCATTTTCATTTCTTAAAGAATGAATAGAGTTTCTTCTCCAAATTTGGTCATAATTCTGAAAAAATTACAAGTGTAATACTAGAAAATAGGAAATAGGTTAAGAGACATAAAGGGTATGGAGAATACAATAGGTCTAACATGTTATCAGAGCTTTTGAGAGAAAGAATGAGGTAGAGACAATGAAATATAATAGCTGAAAATCTTTCAGAACTGATAAAAAATCATCTACGGAGCCCAAAGAATCTCAAGCAAGATCAGAAACAACACAACAACAACAACTTGCAGACACACATATCATAGTGATACAGAACAGGGATAAAGAGGAGAGATCCTAAAGGCAGCCAGGGAAAAAGGTTGATTACTTTCAAAGGAGTATCAACCTTAAGCTAATAACTAAGGAAATAGCTATAGCCAGAAGACAGTAGAATAACATCAATGTGCTAAAAAACAAACCAAACAAACCCAACTTCTATAGAATTCTATACTCTTCAAAAAATATTTTTTAAATGAGATAAAGATATTTATGAACCAAAATGGAGTTTGCTATCAGCAGACCTTCACTGAAAGAAATGCTAAAGATTGACTCTTTTTAAAAAATTTTTAATTTTTTTTAATGTTTATTATTATTGAGATTCAGAAATACAGCATGAGTCAGGGAGGGGCAGAGAGAGAGGGAGACATAGAATCCGAAACAGGCTCCAGACTCTGAGTTGTCAGCACAGCCTGACGTGGGGCTCAAACCCACTAACCGTGAGATCATGACCTGAGCCAAAGTTGGGATGCTCAACCAACTGAGCCACCCAGGCACCGCTTAAGATGGACTCTTGACTCCCATACTATATACAAAAAATACTTCTAGATGCATCACAGATCTAAGTATGAAGGGCTCAACAAAGAGGAGAAGGGAAGTTATAGGCAATCTTACCCAATAAAGCATCTAAAAGAAAACGGGAAAATTCTTCCTTTACTTTGGAGCAGGCAAAGTTTCTTAAACTGGATACCAAAATTACTGGCCATAAAAGAAAGAAAAATGATAAAATGGACATTATTAAGAGCTTGTGTTTATTAACAGATAACATTAAGAGAATGAAAACAGTTCTCTGCGTAGGGGAAGATATTTGTAATACATAAAACTGACAAAAGACTCACATCCTGAATACAGAAGTGACTCCTACCAATTAAAAAAA
The DNA here is from genome assembly GCF_008692635.1 of Crocuta crocuta. Classification (NCBI taxonomy): domain Eukaryota; kingdom Metazoa; phylum Chordata; class Mammalia; order Carnivora; family Hyaenidae; genus Crocuta; species Crocuta crocuta. Next base: position 9,057,910 of record NW_027527853.1, on the reverse strand, counting down.
AGGCAATTTAAAAATAGGCAAAAAAATTTTACTAGGCATTTCACAAAAGAAGATCTTCAAGTGGCCAACAAGCACATGAAAAGATATCATTTCCCTAGTAATAAACTAATCAAAAAGAGAACTGTACAATACTCAATAGAGATTAAAGAGTCTAAATTGAAAACACTGAAAATACTATGTTGGGACAATGTGACACAAGTGGATCCCTCACATGTGGCTGGCAGGAGTCAGTTATTTCAAAGAACTGAAAAAACTGGTCAGCCTCCGGCAAGGTTAATCAAGAAAAAACAAAAGGCACAACTATGATCAGGAATGAAAGAAAGGCGATCACTAGAGAGCCTGTACATATTACAGAGATAATAAGAGGATACTGTAAACAACTTTGTATATTTCATCTAGAATTTCAAATTTATCACTATAAATTCCTAGAAGAATTTCTAAGTTCTTCTAAGCCTTATCTAAAATAACATAATCAAAACTGACTTTAAAAGAAAGAGAAAATCTCGGGGTGTCTGGGTGGCTCAAGTCAGTTAAGCGTCCAACTTTGGTTCAGGTCCTGATCTCATGGTTTGTGGGTTCAAGCCTGCACCAGGCAGAGCCTGGAGCCCGTCTTCAGATTCTGTCTCTCCCTCTCTCTCTGACCCTCCCCTGTTCATGCGGTCTCTCTCTCTCTCAAGAATATAAAAAAAAAAAAAAAAGAATCTGAATAGAGCTATAATCATTAAATACATTGAACCAGTGATCAGAAATCTTCCCATATAGGGGCGCCTGGGTGGCTTAGTCGCTTAAGCGTCCGACTTTCGCTTGGGTCATGATCTCGTGGTTCGTGGGTTCGAGCCCCGCGTCGGGCTCTGTGCTGACTGCCAGCTCAGAGCCTGGAGCCTGTTTCGGTCTGTGACTCTCTCTCTCTGACCCTCCCCTGCTCACGTTCTCTCTCTCTCACTCCTAGAAATAAATAAAACATTAAAAAAAAAAAAAAAAAAGAAATCTTCCCATATAGAAAATTTCATGGTCATTGGCATTCAGGTAGTTCTGCCAAATATTCAAAGAAATAATTCCAGTCTTACAAGTAAACTTTTTTAGTAAAGAGTAAGAAGGAAGACCTGTAACTTACTTTATAGGCTAGCATAACCTTGGGGCGCCTGGGTGGCTTAGTCGGTTAAGCATCCGACTTTCGCTTAGGTCATGATCTCACGGTTCGTGGGTTCGAGCCCCGCGTCGGGCTCTGTGCTGACTGCCAGCTCAGAGCCCGGAGCCTGTTTCAGTCTGTGACTCCCTCTCTCTCTGACCCTCCCCTGCTCACGCTCTCTCTCTCTCTCTCCTAGAAATAAATAAAACATTAAAAAAAAAAAAATTTATAGGCTAGCATAACCTTAATAAAAACTCATGAACACAGATGAAAAACACCTGAAATATATATACACATAAACACCCATACACATATACAGATATGCAAATGAAGCATGTGTGTGTGTGTGCACGCGCACATGCACAATAAACTGAATCCTGCAAAGCATAAGGATAATACATCATGAATGATTGTGGAGTTTACCCTAGGAATGCAAGAGTACTTCAGAAAACTGATTAACTCAAGTTAACATATCAAAGATGGAAAAAAAACCCATGATCATCTCAACAGATGCCGTAACATAAAGTAACTTTGTTAACTTGATAAAAGGCATTTATAAAAACACCTTCAGCAAATACCATACTTACTGATGAAACACTGAGTGTTCCCCTTGAAATCAGAAACATGGGCAGGAAGTCCACTATTATCACCTCCAGTCAACACCGCACAACAAATCCCAACAAGCACAGTAAGACATGGAAAATAAAGATATAAAAATTGAGAAGAAAATGTTTACTCTTCATAGAGATATCATTGCATAACAAAAAAATGTGAAAGAAACTAGAAATACAAGGCTGGCAAGGTTGCTGAACACAAAAATCAACTGGATTTCTAAACACCAACAATAGACAATAAAAAAAGAAAAAACATAGTTACAATGGCATAAAAAATGCAAAGTACCTAGGAAAAATCTGTAAAATACTACATGTAAATCCCGTGTGAAAAAGTATAAAATTTAACTGAAAGACAATAAAGACCTAAATAGATACGTCATGTTCAAGGATTGGAAGACTCTGTACCATAAAGATGTAAAATTTCCCTAAAGTGATCTTATAGATTCAATGAAATTCTAATCAAATTCATGAAAGTTAACTAGTTTATTCTCAAATTTATCTGAAAGCACTAGGGCTGCAAATAGCCATGACAGTTGTTAAGAACAAGGCAAGTGAACTGGCTCTCAGAAATATTGACTTCTTATAAAATTATAGTAATTTAGACCATGATGTAAGGGTATGGTGATGGACAGAAAGCCTAATTGAACAGAGAGAGCCCAGAATAAGACCTCTGCACATATGGAGATCTGATGGATGGAAGTGGTTCTGCAGATGAGTGGGAAAAATATGGACTATATTTAAGGTGACACTGGGAAAAAGTGTAATACCATCTTTATCTCACGGCATATACAAAAAGCTCTTCCAGTTAGGTTAAAGATCTAACTAGGAAACGCAAAGGTATATATGAGGCAGAAGACAATATAGAACAATAGCTTTAAGCAATCTTTCCTTAATATAAGGTTATAAATCGATAATAAAAAGTAGAATCCATTAAGGAAAAAATAGTCACATTAAAGTTAATTTTTATTAATGAGAAAGTACCATCAAGAATGGGAAAAGACAAACCACATCCTGGGAGAAGATATTTAACCAATAAGAATTGGTTATATGATGAATTCCTATGAACTGATAAAAATGGGCAAAAAGACTGAAATGCAAATTATAACTATAATTCATGCCTAAGCCCCGCTAGACTAGCAAGAATTAATAAACCTAACAAAATTAAGTATCGCCAAGGATGCAAAATGAACTCACAGTGCTGAAGACGGTCCACTTTGGAAACAGCATGTACATACAACTGATGACCCAGCATTATTACTCCTAGAGAGATCCTTGTACACTTATTATGAGAGGTATGTCAAGCAGTGTTCATGACAGTACTGCTTCTGATAGCAAAAGCAAACAACAAAAAACTATGAACAAGCCAAATATCTTTAAACAACAGAGTTAATGAATATTCAGTACATTCATACAGTGGAGTACCAATCAGTAATAAAAATGAATTTGAGATTAACATGAATGAACCTCAAAAATAGAATACTGAATGAAAGTTAGAGAATATATACTGAAATAATATGCATATAAATTAAAAAACAGGCAAAAGTAAACAGTCTTTTCGGCAGAGATACATATACAGTTGGGAAAACTAAGAAAAACAAGTGAAAAATTATCACAGAAATCAGAATGGCTACTATTATGGGGGGTAAGGGTGTATAATCAAGAAGGGGCACACAGAGGCCTTTCACTGACAATGTTCTTTATCTCACTCCTGGTAGCTGTTTGCTTTATTATTCTTTAAATTACACAATTACATGTTACACACTTTTCTGTATTTATGGTATTTTGCAACAGAAAAAAATTAATTTATCACATTTTCATTTAACTTTTGGTAATAAAATACTTTATTGGTACCATTTAATGTCAAAAACACAGTATGTTTCCATTCTTAGGTTCCCATTTTTAAATTAAAAGTTAGTTTTTTTTTTAAAAAGAGAAAAGGTGAAATCACTGGATTCTGTCAAAAAACAAGCTGCAACTTACCTTTGCAAATAATTAGGTTCTCTCACTTTAAATACCAAATTCACTGGTCTTCATAATAAATAATTGTATATAAAAGGAGACAATGGCCTAATAATTCTTCAGAGAACATTTTACACAACTTAAAAAAAAACCTAAACTACCCAAAACTTGAAAGAATAATTCATAAGAGTTACTGTAAAATGAATTCATGTAGCACCAAGAAATTTGGAATTTATATTTCAGATGATAGAATTTACTGAGTAAAAAGTAATGACTTTTCTTCTGTGAATTTTCAGGGGTTTATATACACATAGAAAGGATACAATATAGGTCCCTTTTAAAAACCAAATCAAAATCTATGCGTGCCTTTCACCATATCTCCAATTTTGGGATCTGGCAATTGAGCCTCTGGCAAAAGATCCATGTGTGATAAATAACATAGTATACAGTCCCATCTGAATATAACTTCTTATTCACCTTGTCTCATTAACATAATTTATACCTTGATTAAAACATTATTCTATCTGCAAACAATATATTTCTCTAAAATATTCTGTAATTCAGATTTCCATTCAGATCACTTTCCCCTCCACCTCTTTTCACAAATCAGTGTGATCTATGGTATACCTCATTCAATTGTTTTTTCCCTTCATGAAACTCTCTCTCAACTCAAAGTATCACTATATTACAAATACAGATGTAACATATATTAACATATTAGAAAAAAAGGATAATAAATATATATGGATTCAAGCTAAATGAGACAATGCAAAGCAAAAAACACAGAAAAGCATGCTATGTTCATCTATTCTGAACCACTATAGGAAGGCCCCGGTAGCACCTGGCTCATGTAAACTGATGTTCCCAGATATCACTAGTGTCCTGTTCTCCAACAGAAGTGTTCTAGTAAAGACATTTCCATGTTTATTTGTTTACTTAAAACAATCTATAGCAACTTTGATTAATAATCTAGAACACGAGGACACATTAATAGTTTTAATCAAGTCATAGATTCTAACCTGAGTATTTTCTACTATTACTCATTTGTTTAATACCAGACATTCAGGGAGCTAAGCAACATTAAGGGGTTTTAATTTCTGATTTCTTTTGATTGATTGTGAATTTCAGATGTGTCATTTAGTCATCCTCTGCTTCAGTGAAAAAGGATTCTTCAAGCAACTGACTAAAGATCTTACTTTAAAAGCAGGTTGACTCAGCGGTCAGCAGATGAAGAACTCTTGTCAACACAATCCATCCGTAACACTCTGTCCTTTCTGCAGGACTGGATGCTCTTGACCCACCCTGAGCACAACACATTCCATCCCTCAACCCAGATGCAACCAGGGCACATCAGAACGGGTGCAGGGTAGAAACTAACTCAAAACTACTTTTGGGGTGAACAACAGATTTCAATTTGTCAGCAATTCCAAAATACAGTATTCTCACAAAACAGGCTTTGCACTGAAATACTTGCTTTTTCTTTCCGTATCGAGTTAAACTGCTGAAGTAAAGTAATGCCAGAAAGAACACAAAAAATAAGCATGTCTTCTCTGAAAGAGGCACTGCATCTGGAATTGGAATTAAGGCTAAAAAAATAGTGCTGGTTTGTGGTTCAGACTAGTATGCCAATGATTATGTTAACCAACAGCTTCACTATTTGTCCTGTATGCCTGTTTGTGAAGATGGGTCTCTATCTCCTCCCTGAAGACCAGCATTCCCAGGTGTGAGTGAGAGGCCTCATTCATGGCTTTGGACTGGATGCACATACGGTACTGCTCAGGGGTCAACTCATCAGCACAGCGTTTCTCATGCCAGAGGTGGAAGAGACCAGGAACTGGAGTCCGAATCACAATCAGGTCACCATGTAAGTATTTTCGATAAAGATGAACATCTTCTCCACCCCAACCTTTTACTTCCATGTCGAATCCACCTGCAGGATAAAAATGGACACTGTACCTAACTGTCTGACAGCTAGAGCACAGTCAGACCTGATAAGGATTAAGACGTTCTGCTTCAAATGAGACGGCATGGTACAGCCTAAAGACACCTGATGTAGAGGACTGACATCCTGGTTTGGAAGTCAGTTAGGAGCAGATATCTAGGAGCACAGGGTCTGTTGCGAGTATCAAAATGAGATTAAATATTTGAGAGTGCTTTGTAAACGTCAAAGTTATGTAGAAAATCTAGAGAAAATCAAACAAAGGAGAAGGAAATATAAATCACCCATAATCTCACCACTATTAATATTATAATTAACATAATTATCCTTTGAGATGCAAGTTTTTCTAGGTTACAGAAAATTTTCCAGAGGAGAAAAGAGAAGAAATGGCTAAGGTGAAAATATACATTTGAGAATGGGCACACAGATGATTTAAAAGCCGTAGGAATGGATGAAATTACTGAAGGAGTTTAAGAAAATAGGGATCAGGTCTAAATGCTAAGTAAGTAAAGGTTAAACATGCAGAGAAAGATAAGTCAGCAAAAGAGACTGAAAAATGGCACCAGAAGATGGAGAACATTCTGGATATTAAGCTATCAGAGTAGTCAAGTGAAGAAAGTGTTTTGAGGAAGAAATGGTCATGCATGTGCTGCTTAATTAAGAACTTAAAAAAGAACCAGGCAGACCTAGAAACAATACATGTTACCTACTAGAACAATTCTGATGGAGTGATGGGGCAAATGGATAAGTGGAGTGGGTGAACACATGAAACAGAAGATAAAGTTGAGACTATTTTCACATTGGCTTAAGCTGAACAATAAACATCCGAAAGAAGCATGGAAAACATAAACCATTTGGAGTTTTTTGAAGAACTAGAAAAGATTTTTAAAAACTGAGAACAGATTAATTCTTTAATTAGGAGCTAGATTTCCAAATTATGTCTTCTGTCAAATAATTATATGCCACTTAATTTCACACTCAAAGGATGACAATAATCCTGAGATTCCTAAAAAGTATTAAATAGTCACAGCCTTACTAAACACAATATATAAAATGTCTTGGTTTTTCTTCCTTATAGATAGAAGCTCTTCAAATATTAGAGACGGTGTAGCTACTTAACATAAATGGGAGACTTCCAGTTTCTGGTCCAGCACAAACAGAGCTTAGAAGTCAATTTCATCCTACCAAAAAGTAAAAAACCAAACAAACTGAAAAATGAACAACTCTTCTCAGATCCCTTAAAGAAATAAGGTCACAGAGGAAACGGCCACCTCCAAATTGGAGAGACGGGCAGGTAAAACCGAAATTGCAAGTATTAGAGCAGAAACCTACTAGTAGAAATCTCCAGGGGAACCAGTACTGGAGTAAGGAGGGGGTGGAAATGTGAACTGTAAATGATGAAGAGTTGAAAATTTCAGAGGGCCCAGTCATAGGAAGGTCCCCACACTCCTTTAGGAGCTCTAGTAAGTTCTCGCTGTGAAGACTAGAGCAAAATCCCTTAGTGCTTTCAGCAGGGCAATGGGAAAGTAATCATTTTGAAACAAGCCAGAGAGAACACTTTATTCTTAACAAGGCCTGCCCTCAGGAGAAACTATTCTACCAGAGTCAAATCTACCTGGGAGAAGGACATACCCAACTCCAGCCCACTCTAGCCATCCTATTCCACCAAAGGTTGGGGCAGTGTCCAAGAAACACTTGTGAAGTTAAGGGTCCAGACATATAATCTCACTAAAGGACTGAAGCCTAATCACAGGTATATGGAATATATCCTCTTTTCCTACACTTCACCACCGATTACTAAAGGCCTTGCCCAATACATTATGTTTAGCTATGAAGAAAAAAATGAGGCATACTAACTAAAAGACAAAAAAAAGATTGAAGACATAGGAGCAAGTATCAGAACCAGACTCAGATATGGCAGAGGTGTTGAAATTATCAGCCTGGGAATTTAAAACAACTGTAATTGATACGCTAAGGCTCTTTTGGAAAAAGTAGACAACATGTAAGAACAGATGGGTAATGTAAGCAGAGTGAGAGATTCTAAGGAATAATAAAAAAGAAATGCTAAAGATAAACAATGTAACAAAGGAAGAATTGTCTTTGTATTGGCTGAGGAAAGAATCTCTGAGCTTGAGGACAAAATAGAAACTTCCAAAAATGAAAAGGCAAACCCAAAGAGGACTGGGGTAAAAACAGATCAAAATAGAATTTCTAAGAACTGTGGGACAACTACAAAAGGTATAACATATGTATAATGGGAATATCAGAAGGAGAGGAAAGGGAGAAAAGAATAGAATCTCCACAATGAAAGAGGCCAAATTCCAAACATGTGCTGAAAGAATAGGGGCTCTCTTTCTCACCCAGCTCACAGTCATAAGGTAGAGGCTCCATTCCAGAAGGGAGTGGGACTGCTCTTCCCCTCCCCCATGTCCTACTCATAAGGTATGGATGTCACTCTGAGAGAACTGTGCCACTGTCTCTACCCCCAGCTCTGGAGGAGAGGCTCAGAGATTTTTTTTTCCCCCCAGGGGAGGAGGCAGTGCATGAGAACAAACTGCTTCAAAGCTTTTCCCAAAGGAACTGACTTTACTTGAAAGTGTGCAGAAGTTCAAGCCTAAGGGGGCTCTTGAAAATAATGGAGATTTTTGGTGGTAAGCAATGAAGAGGAGGCTGATAGCTCCATTAGAGCAATAAGCTAAAATGTAGGCCAGTTAGTTTACTGGAGAGAAACAGGGAAAGAGACAGCTAAGAGTCCTCCTGAGGTCTGAACAAAACTCAAAGATCTGCCTCAAAAACTACCTTGCAAAATGGTTCAATTTAATTGGGCCAGACTGTGGAGCAATTTATGCCCCAGAGCACTATCAAAAACTAGAGAGCAAACCAGTGAGCCATTAGTGGAGCCTAACAGATGGGAGTTACCAACGGAGGCACACAGAGTAAAAGAGAGCTCTACTAAATCCATGTCATCCCATGATGACTGTGCACATGCCCTAAGGAGTAACTTGAGAGGCTTCATATTGCTAGGGGGTGGAGGGAGGGTGGGGAGATAAAATTCATTAGAATAGTAAAGCCAAGTCAATAAACAAACAAGCAGAAAACAGAACAAAAAACAAGCCCTGGAGGCAGGAGGAAATCAATATCCATATTTGCCACAATATATTACCCAAAATGTTCAGTATGCAAGAAAGAAATTATAAGGCATGTAAAGAAACAGAAAAGTGTGACCCATATGCCAGAAAAAAACACTAGGCAACAGAAACTGTGAGAGGGCCTAGATGTTGGGTTTTTACAAAAATTACAAAACAACCATTATAAATATGTTCAAAGAATTAAAGGAAATCATACTTAAGAGAAAATGACAATGTTTCATCAAATAGAAAATATTAATGGAAAGACAGAAGTCATACATATATGATATATACAGAGAGGGGAGGAGGGGGAGTGCGAGGGCCAAATGGAAATTCTGGAGTTAAAAAAGTACAATTCAAATGAAAAATTCATTAGAGTTGCTCAAAAGAAGATCTGAACTAACAAAGAATCAGCAAACTTGAAGATAGATCAATTGTGACTATGCAATCCAAAGAACAGAGAAAAAAAGAATAATGAAAAATGAACAATCCCAGAGAAATGTGGGACACCATTAACTGCACCAACAGAGATCGAACAGGAGTATGAAGAGAAAATAATGAGAAAGGAGCAGTGAGAAGTAACATAGGTTAGAAGGCAATGATGTATACTTGCTGTTTTATTAAGCCAGAAATAAGGGAAAAGGGCATTAGTTTCATTTAATAGTCTTCTTATTGCTATCTGCTGATTTTCCATGATTCAAATGTTACAATAATAAAGAGACAAGGTGGAGGAATTTCCAAAATAAATGGATGGTTATAAAAATGAATGTAAGACAGACCTAAAAAGTACATAAAATATATTCTATTATAAAATATATAATATATAAATATATGTGTGTATGTGTATACACACATAAATACATAAAATATATTCTTATATGCTATGGAAATGTAGCCACTGACTGATTAGGGACATGGAATCAAGTTTCAGTCTGCTTTATTTTATTTTTTATTTTGAAAGAGAGAGAGAGAGAGAGAAAGCAAGCATGCACAGGAGGGGCAGAGAGAGGGGGAGAGACAGAATCCCAATCAGGCTTTGAGCTGTCAGCTAGGAGCCTGATGTGGGGCTCAAATCCACGAAGTGAAGATCATGATCTGAGCTGAAATCAAGAGTGTGAGATGATTAACTAACTGGGCCACCCAAGTGCCCCTTCAGCCTGCTTTCTTAAACTGTACTCTGACAATCTATTTTTTGCTGGGTAAAGCTGAAGCCAGAGTGGGACAGGGGGCTTAGACCAGATTCTTCAGGGTCATCTTTGGCTTCAAGGAGTGCATGATTAAGCCAGTGATTACAAGTCCCCCACTCCAACTTCAATCAGAGCTAGAAAGATTTTGAATACTAGGATTTTCATAAGAGTTAACAGATAATTAAAGAGGGATTTCATCTCTAAATAAAAAAATGCGAAAGCCCTTGGACTAGATAATCTAATATTACTTCCAGATGTAATAATCCATGAGCACAACACCGAAGTTATGTAGAGATCTTTTGTAAGAGCATTCAAAACAACTACAAATATTGGTAACAACACAAACTGATGTTTTTAAAAACGAGTGTTTGATTTTAAAGAAACAAGTAAATATTCCTTTACACTTTCATCTTTATGATCTCATTTTTTTTTCATTCAGAAACATTAATTATAAACTTTGCCTTTCACATCTCCATACTCCTCTTTTTAGGCAATCTCAGACATTCATAACTTAATAGGAAAACGCTCGATTCTCAGACCTTCAGAAAATGCTGCAAGACTCTGTAGTAAACTTGTATAGTTCTATTCTTAAATGTAAGGCATACTTACCAATGGTTAGGAAATCTGATCGATACTGACAAGTCATTCCAAAGCCAAAGTCTCGCCAAAAGCCAGAATCCTTTTTGTGGACCTTTGGTTAAAAAAAAGAAATTCAATTTAATCCCTCAAGATCTAGGTTTCAATCAACAATGAAAAAACTTGAGATACTTTCCAAATAATAATTCTTCCTGTCACTTATGTGACTGAAAATGGATCACATGCATTTATATTATTAAATCCTTACAAAACCAACAAAAAATAGTACTCTACATGAGCAAAGGATTCTTGCTATATCCAGTTTACTTGAATTCAAGCCCTGTACAACATGCAAGCTGAAGTTTCTAATAATCAAACAGTATGGTGCCTGAGCTCAAGGAGCTTACATTCCAATTTGGGAGGGTAACAGTTGCACAAACACATTCTGTAATACAATTACTTCTACACAGTAGACCTTAGTTGGTGCCTACCCAGCATTTATTCCCTTGCCTCTTTCCTGACTGTGTACAGTTTTGCTCTAGTAATTATCTGGCCCCATGTAGCCCATGAGGTTCCGGGAAGCTCCTTCCACCTGCAGCTTCAGACTGGGCCATGACTACTCTTATACCAGCGGCACACTGTCACCCCACTAATTGTAAGAGTTGGTTCACTAACAGGAATTAGACAAAATTCAGGGCAACATGGCAAAAGGAGAGGGTTGTTGAGAACTCTCGAAGAGTTCTTTCCTCCAAAGCCCCTTCAATCCTCCGAGAGAGCTACTAGGAAAGACACTTGTTTTTTTTTTTTGTTTTTGGATGGTATAGGGCAGGAGTCAACAAATTACAGCCTTCAGGCTAAATCTGGCCTGCTGCCTGTTTCTGAAAATAATTTTACTGGAATATAGCCACACTCGTTTGTTCACAAACTATCTATGCATATTTTCATGGTACAGTGGCACAGCTGAGTAGTCGCAACAGGAATTTAACTGTACGGTCCACAAAGCCTAAGATATTGTCTGCGTGGCACTCTACGGAATAAGTTTGACAATGCCTCAAGTAGGGCTGGACGTGAAGCCTGGAACTGCTGCAGTCCTTTTCTACCACAAGGGAGACCAGCTTTAAAATGAAGCTGTCACCACTGAAGTCCAAGCAAAGAAAGAGAAAGAAAACAAAAACCAGGGCTTTGATGATATAGAGCCCCCAGAATCAAGTAAACATTGAAGCTTGATAAACCTTCATTTTATTCATGCATTCAACAAGTGTTTTAATCCATTAGACACAGCACTGGGTGCTGGGACACAGCAGTATGAATAGAAATAACAAGGTCTCTACCATCACAGAGCCTCTGTTTTGATGGAAAGATAGCGAATCTGTATCTCAGGTGGTAATACATGCTAGGAAGAAAAATGCAGTAGGACAAGGGGAGAACATGAGAGAGAGAAAGCGTATTTTGGATATAATGGCCATAAGGGGCCTCTCTGAGGAGATAATGTTTGAGTAGGGACTGTAATGAAATACTGAGGTGAGCTGTGCAAATATCTAAAGGAGATCATTCCAGCAAAGAGGGTAACATGTACAATGGCTCTGAGGAAGGAAGGGAATGACTGGGGCAAGAAAAGAGAAAACAAGGACAAAAGCAGAAGAATGAGGCCCTGCAGACAAGAAAGGGCTATTAACATTTTAAAAAGATAATTGATATTACAGTATTTTTATAAGTATATGGGAATGATCTAGATGAGGCATAATGTTAGGATAGGAGAGAATGAAGGATGGTGGGAAGGGAGTCCTTGTTTAGGCATGAGGGATGAGCTCTAGTTCAACAGAAAAGGACAGGCTGGCCTCGAGGGGTCACGGACAGTTCATCCACTGGGAACTGAGAGAGGCTGAGGGATCTTATGACAGAGTAAAGAAGAACGTCTGACCACTCCTCTAAGTTAAATATGAAGCAAGATACGTGGAGAGGGAGGAGTGGTGAGGGATGCTGGGAGGCACGAGAAGGACAGAGTGAGTGGCTTGAAAGAGAGACAGCAGGTAGACTATGGTCAAGTGCAGAACATCAGGGCAGCCATGGAACCCTAAGGCCTATGGTCATATATTTAAAGCAATGGCCCTATAGTGGGGCTGCGTTTCCTGCCCTCCACATTCCACTGCTCAGGGGTCTGGATGAGAGTTGCCCTTAACCAGGCTGGGGTTTTAAGAGAAAACATTGGAAGGAGTGAGTGATGAAGGAGGCGAGTACAGCAAGGAGGCTGTGGATGACTGACTATGGAATCTGAGTTGGGTAAGGAGAGATGTAAGGGTATGGACATGAGGATGAAAGAAAAGAAAGAGGCATCTCATCCAAAGTGTAGGGTTCTGAGACAGCTTTCTCGAAGAAATGAAGTGGGAGCTGGGATCTGAGAGAGAATCGGAGTTAGCCAAGTGAAAGATGTGCTGGGGGAAAGTTCCAGACAAAAGAACAGGTTGTGCAAAGATCTAGAGATGGGAGAGAGCACTGTGGATGAGGGATGGTGGGACCACATTGGAGATGCAAGTAGAGGTGCCCACAAATTTAGGCCAGGGCTCAGCAAACTTTTGCAACACACGGGCAGTAAATATTTTGGGGTCTGCAGAACAAGAGTCTGTCACAACTGCTCAACTTTGCCACTGTAGTGTGAAAGCTGTCATTGACAATAAGTAACCAAACGAGCATGCTGTGTTCCAATAAACTTTATTTATGGCTACTGAAATTTATGTTTCATATAATTTTCATCTGCCATGAAGTATTATTTTAAAAATATTTTTCAACCACTCTTCACTCATGGGCCATAGAAAATTAGGTAGCAGGTTGTTTTGGGCAGCAGGTTGTAGACTGCTGACCCCTGGTTTAAGGAGCCACAGGCCACATCAGAGAGAATGGGGTCTCTGGTCACATGTTTTGGCTTTTTTCTAACGGTAATGGAAATTTCATTGAAAAGTCAGGGCAGAAGGAGTAATGGGATCAGATGACATTTTTGAAAGACCACTCTGGCTACAGTGTAGAGATATAAAAGGGGACAAGAAGGGAGGCTGGTTAAGAGGCAATATATAATCTAGGAATAGGAAGCCTAGTTTTAGATTATCATGGTATGTTCTGGAAGACAAAACTGCATGGAGGTAAAAAAAGATTGAGGACAAACTGACAGAAGTCAGCAAGTGACTGAATGGGCAGGAGTAAGGGTGAGAGGGAAAGATCAACCAAGTGTAACAGCAGGCTGCCGCCCTGGACAATGCATACGTGGTAGTACCATCCCCCAAGACTGGGGGCACTCGGCAAAGGGCCGGCCCAGAGCAGAACATCGCAGAGCTGGGCTCTGGACAGAATGAATGGGAATGATCTATAAGGCAGCCACATGGGAATTACTGCAGATAGCAAAAATGAAGGGAATATACAGGTCTATAGGGGAGGCAAATCTGGAGGGAGTGAGGAGAGTCTGAAAAAGCTGCTGTGTGGAATAGGAGAATTGGCTGGAAAACAGAAAAAGGCAGCAACTGAGGACTCAACTTAAGTTGGAGCTAAAAAGTGAGGTATGCATTTTCCTTTCTTTTTTTTTTTTTGCAGGAGAGGGCTTCTTCCCCTTCTAGAACGTAAAGCTTCTAGAGAGAGCAGCACTTTTTGTCAATTTTGATCACTGCTATATCTGTAGCAGTTAGAACAATGTGAGAGGTACATGGTAGGCTCTCAATAAACATTTGTTAGATGAATAAATTTATAGAGGCATAATTTCTGTGGCAAAACCAGGCTCTCATATTATCTCCTTAGGACAAAAGTATTAAAACCTCCACTTTGACATTTCTACTCCATGACAATTCTGATTTTACAAATATTATGACTTCCTTTATAACTTCTTTTTAAAAATCTCCAAATATCACCAGATTTTAGGAAAGAAATCATTGGTTTTGTTTGATTTTTAAACCAACCTATTTCCACTGTTCCTAATCCCTGATTATTAGTATTTTATTTTTATCTGTCCCTCTCCTAAGCATGTGGGGAATATAGCTATCCACATATAACTTGCTACATCTCCAGCCCTCAGCGCCTCACAGGCTGCCAGGTTCATGAGTCCATGTGGCAACCTGACTGCCACCTTCCCTTGAGGGTCTAATCAACCACCACGCTCAGGTTGAACTCCCAATCTCTCTTCTTGCCATTCTTGTCTTTTTCTTACTCCTCACATTTTATCCAACAACTTCTGTCACCCAAATCACACCCAAACCGTTCTCCACAATTACTATCCTTACCCAAGCCACAGTCACCTCCCTGGTTTGCTGCAAAAGCCCAACCGGCTATTTGCAGCAGGAGCCACACACAATCCATTCTCCATAGACTCAAAACCCTCCCAAGGCTTTCTACCACACTTAGCCTAAACTCCTTATAGGAGTGTTGACAAGCTCTACATGACTGGCTGGGCTTTGTGCCCTATTGCCCACTGTGCTCCAGCCACCTTAGGAAATCCACTAGCGGCTCCGTTTGCCTGGAACTGCCTTTTCCCAGTCACTGGGTAGCAGATTCCTTCCTATTACTTGGATGGCCTCTCCAACAGCCCAATCTCAGAAAGGTCTTTTTGACCAAGCACACCATAGAAACCACCTAATCACTCTTCACAACTCAGCCTATTTTAATGATGTATGATATTTAATGATTTTATCTTCTGTCTCTTCCTACCAGAATAAATATTCTTGTGAATGGTAACCATGTCTTTCTGGTTCCAGGTGCTGGGGGTTCCAGCAGTGACTAATGGCTGGTATAGAACAAACCCTACTGGATGAATTAATATCACAGAGGCAGTTTGTGCAGTGGATAAGAGTGGAGACACACTGCCCAGGCTCCTGGCCCCACCCCTGCCAGGCACTCGGGCAGGCACTCAATCACCATATAGCTGTGTCCTTCTCTGTAAAACAGCAGTAAAAACAGCACCTACTTCAGAGGTTGTAAGGAGGATTAAATGAGTTAACATGTATGAAAAACAGAACAGTACCTTACACAGAGAAAAGGGTACATAAAAAAACAGCCATTATTACATTAAAATATCATCTAAAAAAGATATACCATAGCTTATACCAATAAAAAAAACTTTATTTTTAAGTAGTCTCTACACCCAACGTAGGGCTTGAACTCATGACCCTGAGACCAAGAGTCACATGCTCCTCTGACTGAGCCAGCAGGCACCCCCATTTCCCATATTTTTAAACTTTATATTTTCCTCTACATTTATACCGCTATATATATCTACATTTCATGAACACTTTCCTGTTGGTACATATTCACCACTGTATGTACTGTAATTCATTATTTTATTATTAGAGTTTTGTTTGCTTTCAATGTTGTCATTATTATGTGAATGGATACTCTAGAGCTCTGCTTCCTCAGGAGAGATTCCTGGGAGTGGAGATTACTGGATCAGAGGGATGTACCTGTTTGAAAACTCCTGACCCAGAAAGCTTGCCTGCATTCCTACACCACCTCCCATCCTGCCGGCTTCGCTTGCGTGACTGTTTTAAACAGTGACTTTACAGCAGCAAAAAAGTTTTGCACTGCTGTTTTAATTTATTCTTCGTAAACTGACTATTTAAATATGTTTATTGTGGATTATTAACAACTGTCTTTTAATATTAAGGAGATAATATTACACATTACGGAGAGCAACCATTTGTCTTACTTTAAGTGGGGAGACTGAAGTTTAGAAAGGATAATTTGCCAGGAGTGAAGCCAGAGCTTGAAGTGGAAGCACTTAAACTTACTTTTCTGTATAACATTTAGAATGAACTGAACCTACATTTAAATTATTCTTTTCTCATATCCTCCCAGACCACACAAGAATATTAGCATGCTTTTACATTTCTCTTTACCGTCATATGTTGATTCCATTGGGCACTTTTTTCTAATCATGTAATTTTTTATAAATTTTTTGAAGTCATTTTAGGTTTACAGAAAAGTTGCAAAGTAGCAGAGAGGGTTCCCATACACTTATCTAGTTTTAACTTCCCCTAAATGTTATTATCTTACATTGTTGTGGTATCTTTATAAAAACTAAGAAATCAACACTGGCACATTATTAACTAAATTTGAGACTTTATTTGGATTCTACCAGTTTTTCCTCTAATGTCCTTTTTCTGTTCCAGGATCCAGTCCAAGGCACCAAATTGCATTTATTTGTTATGTCTCCTTGGTCTCCTGAGAACCTGTCACAGTTTTAGTTTTGCTTTTAATGATCTCGACACTTTTATTTTTCTTTTAGTAATCTCTACACGCGATGTGACCACTCATGACCCTGAGACCAGGAATTGCCTGCTCTTCCAACTGAGCCAGCCAGGCACCCCTGATCCTGACACTTTGGAGGAGTACTGGTTGAGTATTTTGTAGAATATTCCTGAATTTGGTTTTGTCTGAGGTTTCTCATGACTAGGGTTTTGGAAGGAAGGCCACAGAAGTGAAATGCCCTTCTTGCTACATCATATCAGGGGTGCCTAATAACCCTGGCAATGTTAACCTTCATCACTTAGGGCTTCATCACTTAGGGCTTCATCACTTCATCTGCCAGGTTTCTCCCCTGAAAGTTAGTTTCTCTCTTTCCATATTCAATTCTTTAGAAGTGAGTCATCTAGCTCCACCTGCTGGAAAAGAAAATACCTACATAATTTATTTGGAATTCTGTAAGGAAGATTTATCTCTTTCCTCTCATCTACTCTTATTTTATCAAATCAGTTTGTTTACCCATTATTATTTATCTACTCATTTATTAATTTTTCTAAATGCTTATTTTTTGTTTGAGTGCAAGCAGGGGAGGGGCAGAGATAGAGGAAGACACAGAATCTCAAGGAGGCTCCAGGCTCTGAGCTGTTGGCACAGAGCCCAACGTGGGGCTCGAACCCACAAACCGCGAGATCATGACCTGAGCCGAAGTTGGATGCTTAACCAACCGAGCCACCTAGCTGCACCTCTACTTGCCCATTTATTTCTATCAGTATGGGCTAATGGACATTTACTTTATGCTTGGAGTTGCAATCCAGTACTGTTATTTATCTTGTTCTCAAATCGTTCTAGCTTTGCCATTGGAATTCTTTCAGGGTCCTGTGTCTGTTTGACAGACACTGACCTAATCCTTTTGTTGTTTGAGTCCTTCCTTACTTTCTGGACCTTCAGGCTCTTTAATTTCCAGATCCCTAAGATCTGGGAGCTGGGTATGCTTGTCACTCTTGGGGTATCACTGCTTCTAGACTTCTCAGCAGACAGGGCTAATACACATAACTATGTACCCTTTGACTTTTAAATCCCCAATTATTATTCATTTCTTTTTTATTATGTATTTCATCAACAACTATTTAAACAAAAGTTTTACTGGGGTTTTATTGTTGTTGACTACTGTTTCATTCTCACATCTTCTTGCAAACAAATTCATTTCTCATTCTGCTGAAGAGGTCTGTGAGAAGTAAACTGAGTCCCTGAACGTTCAACAATGTCTATTTTGCTCTCAAATAGTAGGTCAAATATGAATTCCAGAATTAAAGTTGTTTCCCTCAGAATGTTCAAGGTATTGTTTGACTGTCTTCTAGCACCAATATTATCAAAAGGAAGGTGAATGCCAATCTGATTCTTACTCCTTTGTAGACAAGCTGGAGTTTGCTATTTTTGGTGTCTCTAAAAGCTATTAGGATTGTTCCTTCACTGTTGGTTCTCAAATGCCAGAAGACCGGTCTTTCCTTGTCTCTTCAACGTTTTCTTCTATTTCCTCTTCTGTTTTCTCTTTTCTCTCTCTTCTGGAACTCCTATTCAATCTACAATTTTGGGAGCTTCTTGACTGATTCCTCATGTCTCAGTTTTTCTCTTACATCTTCTCTCTTGGTCTCTGTGTGCCCAGAGACTTGTTTTCTAGTTTACAAATTTGTTTCAACTGTCACCATTCCGCTATTCAGTCCATTTAATGAGTTTTAAAATTTACTAGATAGATCATATGGTACTCATTTTAACTGTTCTTTGAAAGTTTGGAAAAACTTATCAGTGAAACATTATACCTATACACCTGCAGGATAATTTTTTGATAACTGTTCTAATTATTTAAGTGGTTCTTAGTGTTTCCAGAGCTTCCATCTCTTTTATATTTATAAAGTTTTAAAACAAGCTTTGCTCATGTTAGTTTTATAAATGCTCAAATCTTTTATCTAAAATTTTTAAAAACTTACCATATAAAATTGATTTCTCTCAATGTTTTTTTATTCTACTTTCCAATGTTGTGTTTTCCTTTTTACCCCAAATCTATATACACTTTGATTAAAAAATTTTTTTGCACATAAAGAATAAGGTCCTATATATTAATGAAACTATTATTTTTGGTCCATTAATTTCTGCCTTTATCTTTCTTTCCTCAGAGTTATTTTTCATTTTTTAACATCTTAAATTGACTTCTTAGTTTATTTGTTTCCATTTTTATTTAATATTAACAATAAAAGATAAGGCTAACTGCAACATAGTATCCTGGTCTGGAACCTAGAACAGAAAGAGGACATTAGTGGAAGAAGTGATGAAATCGTAACCTATAGTGTAGTTAGCAGTAACTTACCAATGTTAATTTCTAATTTTGACAATGAATTATATAAGATATCAATTTTAGGGGATACTGGGTGAAGTATAGGAAAGTTCTATATTATCTTTCAAACTTTTCTGTAAATCTAAATTATTCCAACATAGAAGTCTATTTAAAATAAAAAAAGTATATAACTCTATCAAGAACTAAAAGTTCTAATATGTGGCATTCCTACACCATGGCTTTCTAAGTAATTTCCCATAGAATACTTATTCTTTTTTTATTTAGTAATTTTAATTTCTAGTTAATAAAGTTTTTTTTAATTAAAAAGATTTAAAAAATTTTTTAAATGTTTTATTTATTTTTTGAGAGAGAGATAGAGACAGTGTGAGCAGGGGAGGATCAGATAGAGAGGGAAACACAGAATCTGAAACAGGCTCCAGACTGAGCTAGCTGTCAGCACAGAGCCCGAAGTGGGGCTCGAACCCACGAACTGTGAGATCATGACCTAAGCTGAAGTCCGACGCTTAACTGACTGAGCCACTCAGGTGCACCCCCCAAAATTTTTTTTAATGTATGTTTATTTTTGAGAGACAGACTGCCAGCAGGGGAAGGGCAGAGAGAGAGAGAGGGAGGGAGACACAGAATCTGAAGCAGGCTCCAGGCTCCGAGCTGTCAGCACAGAGCCTGCTGCAGGGCTTGAACCCACAAACTGTGAGATCATGACCTGAGTCGAAGTCAGATGCTTAACCAACTGAGTCACCCAGGCACCCCTAAAATTTATTTTTAGTATTAGTGAAAATATTTTGGCAGAAATGACTAAAATTTTCATATTCTAGAACATTGTTTTCTCTGTGCCCTAAACTTCTCTTTCCCCCCTCTAGAATGGTACTTAATTCTAAAACACTAAATGTGAAACCATCTTATGGGGGGGGGGGTGTAAAAGAGATGATGAAAATGTTTATAATAACTACAGGTTTTTTTAGTTATTATAAGGCTAATAATAGTTTTATATTATTATAAATAAATAAGCAAGGAGCTTTGTGGCCTTTCCTGACAGTTGAGTCTTACCAGCTGCTGCTCCACAGGCGGTGGCACATCCTGATTGGCATAAACAATGGCAGGGTTGTAAAGACTGAACACCACAGGGTAAAACACCTTCTTACCTATAAATTAAAATATAAGATTACATCATACAAAGAAGTCATAGAATGAAAGACTGATTAGTACTGCATTTATCAGTATTTTATTAAAGTCTTTCTTTGGTCACATGCTTTTATCAATATTGTATTTTATCAATTTTCAGGCTACCAAACATTATGCTGGATTTGATGAAATAATGATGATTTTATAATACATCAGTAGGCCAGGCTATGAAATTATAAGCTAAAATACACTAAACAACAGACTAAAGGGTGTTCCACATATTTATTCTCTATCACTTTGGAGAGATACACAAAGGTGTTTTCTCAGCTATTCACTAGGTAAGCCATTTATTAATCATCATTTCATCTAATTAGTAGGGATAGATGTAGGTTAACCTTTGATAATCATCAGAACTTAGAAGCTTCTTTTAAAGCCATCCTTCAAAACAAATCACAGAAATAGTAAATTCAAAGAATATTATAGAATGAACAGGTATGTACAGAATAATTAAAATATGGATTTGAATAAGATTTGCAAAAGCTGGGAAGAGTTAAAATTATCTAATCTAATAGCCACTGCAGAAGCCTTGTCATTAGTATCCAAATTGATAGCACTAAAGGGACCTGTAAAGACTAGCCCATCTTCCCCCCAATAAAGACTGGCCTTTGTCAGATGTGATAATATGAAGTGCTCAGTAACTATCAAGTACCTGTGGCAATGTGGTAGTCTTTTTATTACAAGATCCCAACTAGATGCTCATCTCACTTTTGTTAAAACTCACTTAGAAATGGGGAGCTCAATTCTTAGAGGCAAATCTATTTCTAAGACATAAAAATATTTCTTTTACGTTGAGCAAATATGTTCCCTTCTACTTCCACATTGTGAACTTCATGCTGACTGGTATAACAAAAGTAAACCTAACCCTCATTTATTCACTAGGTTCTCAAAGGGTTCCTGACAATTATCCCTCATGAAAATAATAAGTAATAATTTTCATGATATGAATAGTTCTACATAAAAACATTTACTATGAGATTTTTTAGTACAGAAAAATTCCTTTTCACAAGTAAAATAAGATTTGGTGCTGCCCAGGAGCGCCTGGATGGCTTAGTCAGTTAAGCATCCAATTTCAGATAAGGTCATGAACTTCACAGTTCATGGGTTCGAGCCCCATGTCAGGCTCTAGGCTGACAGCTCAGAGCCTGGCGCCTGCTTCAAATTCTGCATCTCCCTCTCCTCTGCCCCTTACCTACTCGCACTCTGTCTCTCAAAAATAAATAAACATTAAAAAAAAAAAAGATTTGGGGTGTCTGGGTGGCTCTGTTGTTTGAATGTCCAACTTGATTTCAGCTCAGGTCATGATCCCAGGGTCATGGACTGAGCCCTGAGTTGGGCTCCATGTGAAGCCTGCTTAAGATTTATTCTCTCTCTCTCCTCTCTGCCTTTCTCCCCTGCTTGCATGCTCAATCTCTCTCTTTAAAAAAAAAAAAAAAGATTTGATTTATAAAAGTGTCATTTGCCCATACATTGTCAAAAAAATATCTACAACACAGGCAAAGTATAGTAAATCATCCCCATGTACATAGTATGGACCAGGCACCATCTGTATCTAGGTCTGCATGTGTGTCTTTGTGTCGGCACCACCTGCCTGAGGTAGAGTGCTGCTGGCTCTCACACATCTCCACATTGTCTGCTTGGCTCTTTTTCTGATAAGTGACGCTTCCTCCCTGTCAATTTTAAGGACTTTGCTTTGCTTTTGCTCATCTGGATTCAAATGTTGGCAATTGTATTTGGCCATAAGAGAACAGGGGTATGAACTTCAGAGGGGCAAATTTTCACTTTTCTACTTGACATTCTAGTTAAAGTGTGCCTAATATAACTTTAAGAAAACGTAACTTGATTCAAAATATGGGACATGCTGACACTGTTCTAAATTTTTACACTCAGTTCATCTACCAATATTTTACGCACCTGGCTCAGCATTTAACCGGCAGCTGTTAAGGAATTCGGCTGAGAAATATATATCAACATCACAGAAAAACATCAAGACCTCTCCCTTGTCCCAAGCTCGGGCACCCACATTTAGTCCTTGTCCACGATTAAATTCTTCATTCAATGAGATCAAAGTATAATTGTGAAAATTAGACTCACTAGGAGGAAAACATATACAACAAAGGATAAGTCCCACTTAAAACTTAACAACTCTCTTCTTTCAACACAACTTACACGATATGTTTTACACTCTGGATATTTTAAATTTTGGTTCTACATTCATACAGGGAAAGGAAATCTTCAGCTTCACATGTATGATCATCATCAGGGACAGATATTCACTAAATGCCCATATTTGAGGCAACGTGCTAGTGATGTGAGCTTAAAAAACTGTTGATGGGCCACTGACCTTCAGAATCTTAAAAACTTATTGGGCAGATAAGAAATATACACAAGGAAAAATGGCCATTAATATTTGGTAATATATAATGCATTCCATATGAATGGTACATGCAAAGAGTGCTCTTGGTCTAGTTTTTCAGATCTTTGCTCACATGTCCCCTTATCAGAGGGGTCCCCCCCACACCATATGTGAAGTTGCCCTGACCTCCCTCTCCTCTCTTTCTTTACTATTTATCCCCCTGCTTGGCTTGGCTTTCCTCAGTACCACTGTTTATTTGACTGTCTTCTCACACTGGAATATAAACTCTATGAGAGCAGGGACTTTGTTTTGTTTGTTACTAAGGATACAATGCACCTCCTCAAAGAGTAGGAGTTCAATAAATATTTGCTGAATGAATGAATGAGCAGTTCTGAGAAAAAAGATTGCTTTTGTCTGAGAGTAGTTAGAAAAGATGTTAGAAGCAGAATTTAACTTATGCCTTATTAAAATCGAATTCAGCAGTGAGTTTAGAGGTTATTCCAATTAATTATCTCAAAGGCAAAGAGATAAGAGAGTAGAAAACATTTTAGAGAACAGGGATCAGACAAATCAGATTAGAACAAAGGGATCCTAAAATGAGAGAAGACCAGAAAAGGGTCAGACTGAGGAGTACCTTCTGTGAGAAATTAAAGGACTTGGTCAGTGTCCTTGAGGCAAGGAGGAGTTTTTCTGCCAGGACAGTGAAGTCCCTATACCCATAGCATTAGCCTCCCTGAGAAAGTATTAGAAACCCTCCCTGGGTGGGTCTGGGCCCCATCCCAGACCTCTGAATCAGATACTCAGGGTGACAGTGAGCATCTGTGTCTCTCTTGAGACAGATCACTCCAGGTGACTCTGGTGTTGAAATTGGAGAACTGCTGTGCTAGGGTATAGCCAGGTCAAAAAAGGGACATATTAGGAAGATAACTCTTAACAACAGTATAGAATGGGGAATGGAGAGATGGAAGCAAAGGCTCAAATAGTGTATGGAATGGACTCCGTGTGCTCTGAATGCCCATGCTGCCCTTCTCATGGGATACAAATCTCTCCTTTCTTCTGGGAAAACTGATTACCACCTCACACTCCCAGCACCCAGTGGAGGAACGAATCGCAGACCACCCCAACCACAGTAACTTCCTAGGGGCGGGGACCAGACTCGAGCTGGGCCAATCACAATACCCCCACCCCACCTGGCCATAGTGAGCGGCTCAAGAGTGGGCAAAACTCCTTCCCTGGGCTTTTCTCAACTGGATCTGGGAGAAAGCTTTTTCCTCTCTGATGGCAAAGCTGAGAAGATGTGAGCCCAAAGCCGCCAACAGCCATATACCTCACATGTGGAAGAAGCCAATCTGCAATAGGAGAATGAAATCAACATGCAGAGAAAAACAGACAAGAAGATAACAAGAGAATTGTCATGGTATTCAAGTCTCTGGTTCCAGTCCTTAAGATACCAAAGCTGTTTTGGTTTTCTTCCCCAAATTTGGTAATAATCTCCTTAGTTTGGGAGCTATCCAAGATTCTTCCATAACATTCCCAGTTTCCTTAAGTATTCCTTAAGTTTAAGATAGGTTTCCATCATGTGCCACAGAGGAGTCTTGATTAATGCAGGGACAACTTCAGTAATACCAATGGAAGTGCTTGGCACTTAGTAGGTGACCTGAAAATGGTAAGGAGGGAAGAGCAGGGAAGAAATGAAGGTAGGGGAAACCTGGGTTCGGGTGGTGGCAGCAGCAAGGAAAGAACGGAGAAGTCCTGTGTAGTAAGCAAGAACTAATTAGAGGTAAAGAATGAGTGAAAGATGCTAGCTCTCACACATTAAGCCTAGGGGATCACAAGAATGGTCTTAGTATGAACTGAAAGAGGGCCATCAGGAGAAGAAGCTAGTATGAAGGAGGAGACAATTTTTTTTTTTTTAAATCCACGTGCTGTGAGTGTGCCTTTGGGGTAGGGACTCCAAGTCCTTCCTCTGTGCCCATCCTATTCCAACCACCCCAGTCAGACTCCCAAGCAGTGTACCTGGAACATAGTCGGTGGGACTCAATGAATGTTAGTTGAACGGTTCGAGAGGAATGGCCGGCCAAATCTGGACTCTTAGGGAATGGCCACAACTAGCAGAAAGGTAAAGGAGCAAGTAAAAGGATACAGAGTTGGCAGTGGACAAGACAAACAACCTAATATCTTACATTGTAATATATTTACATTTACAAAATATTTACATTTTACAAACATCAGAGGAAAGTGTCAAGAAGGAACTACTGGTTGGTTAGGCAGCAAATGTAAAAAAGCGATCAAAGAGGATGACACAGAAAAGGTTGAATTTGGCAGCTAGGTCATAACTTGGGCCCATAACTTAGAGATGAAAAGGCAGAAGAGCTGTAGAATTAATAATGGAGTATTAAGGAATTAAAAATTCATTCATTCAAACCTCTGAGTACTTACTATGTGCCAGGTACTGTATGAATTGCCTAATTAGAGAATTACTGTTCTATGAGGTTTCGCCATGGGAGGACAGAAACCTGCTAGTAGCTAATGAGTATTAGAAAGTCAGGTGGTTGTGTCTCAAGGACAGGGGAGACCTAAGCATCATCTGCAGGGCAAGAAGAATGAACTTTGGGAAATGGAAGGGAAGAAAAGGTGATGAGTGAGAAAGAAGCTCAGGAGGTAATATCAAAGTGAAGGGATTAGATTTAGAAAAAGGGGAAGAGTCCAACAGAAGGGAATGAAGAAGTAATAAATGGAGGCAAATAAACAGAAGATGGGTGGGCCACAGAGTGAGAGAGCCCAGATCATGCTAGGCTATCTGCCAAGAGGATAGGGAAGACAAATTATTTAGAGTTGCATGAGTGAACTAAGGGGTGAAATGAAGAACTTATTATCACCACCACTCACGTGCCCAGTCAACTTTTAAATAGCAGCTATTCAAAATTAACTCATTAAATATCTGAAATTCTCATTCTTCTAATGTTACATATCAAGGACTTCAATGTGGACATGGCTCACCAACCTTGTGACAGATTCTAGGATTGACTTGACTTTAGATAGTCCTTCTTTACCAAAATACACCACTGTGAGATGAATTCTCTTGTCCTGATGAATACACACATCCCTAACAGAATTGAAAAATAAAGTTCATTCAAGAAAATATATAAGGCACTACTCATTCAGAAAGCAATCACATGAAGCTTTAACAAAATGAATGTGGCATTACTCATTTAGAATGAAATTGCATGAAGCTTTAAGTAAATACAAGAGCGGCAATATTGTTGAATTATTAAAGAAGTCACAGCAAACGCATACCAACGGCACACATGAACATAACCCTTGGAGGCTCATGGAAGTTACCATATTTCAAAATTGTTTTGAACCATTTGCTTTGGTATTGCCTTCAGAAGCAGATACACGCTATTTAAGGAAAGAAGTCTAATCAGTTCATAAACAAATAAATATTCAAGCTGTTGGTCAAAAGTTATTTTGTCTTCAGACTAATTCCAGAAATTATGCCTGTCATTAAGGAATAAATATCTGCCATCACTGATATTACTTACTGTAAAGAATAATGTAGCATCTGAAAGCAATTCCAAGAAAAGTAGTAAAAAATGCTTTAGGAAATCAGATCTCAAGTGAGTGATTTCAAACAGGCAAAACTCATTTGGAAGCATGATTTCTATATATTCTGCTAGAGAACAGCATTAACTAACTTTTAAATCCAATGATTTCAATATGAGAATAAAGATGGGGATTATAAAGCATTAAAACTAGCATATTAAAATATTAAAAACATGGCAAAGGTTAAAACAAAATAGCAAAACCTTCCCCAATTAGCTACCCTAATAACATACTTATTAATTTTTTTTAACACTTTAGCATTTTAAAATTTCCAAATTTAATGACAAAAAAGTTTTTAAAAATCATTAAACTCTCTGCTTTTCAAGATGAAATAACTGTCTCCCATTTTTAGTTGAATGTATTTCCAAAATTGAATTCAGGTTTGTTCTCAAGGGAATCTCCTGGGGAAACAACATTGTCCTATATCTTGATTGGGAAGGCAATTATGAGTGTACAGATTTGTCAAAAGTCATGAAACTTCTATTTAAAATATGTGGGTTTTATTATGTAATTTATACTTTAAACTGGCCCTAAAATGAATTCACACACAATATAAAGGTCATCAAATGTAGTTTCTAATAGTTGTCACTATCAATTTATTTCAAAGTTCAAACTGTCAATAACACACTATATTATACATGCCTTTAAAAAGAGAATATCAAAAGTTAAAATTCCCCAGTCTATAAAATTACTCTATAATTCTAAGTAATCATACTCATTGAAGATGAATTAAGTAAATCTGCATGAAATGTGATTTTTTTACGAGTGCTTAGTCAAATCATGACACCCTGAGAGTTACCTGAAGTTCTGCATAAACTGCGCAAATGCTTCTGTTCTTTCAGCAAGTGGCACAATGATATTAATAATTGATCTAGTAATGTCAATCATCTCGCTCTTCACTTTCATGAGAGGTCCAAAAGGGCGGAAGAGGGTCACATGTCTATATTCCATAAGGTCTGCTTTCTTAAAAAAGAGTTCATACTGTGTGCCCTTATCTCTCTCGGTGCGATAATAACCTAAAGGGAAGAGTTAGGGACAAAGACGTCTCCATGTCAAAGGTTACAAATTCAATGTGAATATTGATTTTACTCAAAGATAAAGAGTACAAAACCAGACTGCAGGGTTTTTAATCATTTTGTGAAAATATTTACCCCATTGTACAGTTATAAACAATTCTTTCTTTAAAAGGAGAGGTTAAAAAAATGTTCACTGCTCTATTATTATTCAATCCATAAATATGCTCCAAGTCATAATTGTTCTTTTTTACATAACTTTTTTAATAGTAGGGCCTATCAACACAGTAATCTTATGATAAAAATAAATTACTTCTGGCAGTATTAAATTCTAGACCTGAGAGTCAAAACTTCTATTGCTCAGTTCAGTTCAATGAAAAGACATGGAATGCCTTCATGTCATTCATTGGTAGTATAAAGAGGGCAATGTGGTCCTGGTTTTGAGGAAGGGTTAATCTAGTGAGGGAGACAGAAAAATAAGTAAAAACAATACAATGATATATACCTTACTCTACACACACACACACACACTCTCTCTCTCTCTCTCAAGAGAGTGAAGTCAAAGAAAAATTAGTACAGATTTAAACATGGTGATGTGAGATGTCCCCAGGAGAAAAGTTTGGAAGTCTACTGGGCAATTTGATTTTTAAGTGTGACATTCAAGAGAGAGGTAAGACCTATAGATGTGTGAGTCAGTCAATATCTGGGAATAAAGCAATGAACAAGATAGATCAATTCCACTCCCTCTGAGGCTTACAGTCTAAGAGGAACTATAAGTCAGGAAACAGACAATGCCAAATACCATGACAAGTGCTATAAAAGGGGACATGGGTAGAGGTAATAGGAGCACACAGGAAGCACTGATATCTTAGACTTGTAGACTGGAGATGACTTCTAAATGAAGTGACATCGAAGCTAAAGTCTGGAAGAGGAATAGGAGTTACTCAATATCTATCTATCTATCTATCTATCTATCTATCTATCTATTATTTGCAAGGGGAGTAGCATAGTGGAGGAAAAGTGGGGAAAAAATATGTTCCATATAGAGAAAACTCCTGTCAGTGAAAGATTCCAAAGAGTTATAAGATAAGCAGAGGTTGTAAAATATACAACTGACATAGCTTCCTTTCTTTTTAGGCAGATGTGAAGACAATTTACATTTTAGTAGTTATTTCCTCAGCTGCTTTCAATTCTGACATAAACTACAAATATGGTAAAAAAAATGCTGAAATTGCAGAAAAATTAGAAGAGTTTTGAGAGAAACAACCCATCCGAAATTGCAGTATGTGACAGCAGAAAAAAGAAGTGACAACGATGGAAAGATAGCTGAAATGCCATGGAAAAGCACAATGCCCTCCAAGAATCTCAAGGTACTACCATACTGTAGTATAACAAGTACTATCCATGATGATTCAGGGTCAAAGAAACTACATATGGTCTACTGTTCATAGAATCAAGCAAAGAGAACTTTTAAGAAAGATTTATATCCGAAATAGTTTTAAGTTTGTAACTAAATATCTAGCAGGAGGTGTTAAGTTGGAAATGGGTAGGGATCTGTAATTATTCCTGTTTCTATCAATCAGCAAATGTCTTAAATTTATAGAAGTGTTCCTCAACTTTTGAGTCATACCCCATTTTGGTATGTATAAATGCTATCCCCTTTCTGCAGTCTGTAATAAAAGCCAGGTTATTTCTTTACTTTTCCAAATGCCAAATATGCTTTTCAAAACTATGTATATGCCTCCTTGCTGTTCTGACATGTGCTCTTCTTCCCCCTAAAATACAGAATAAGCACCAATCTACTAAATTAGGGTTTTTTTCTTTCCCTTATCAAATAGTTTTCAAATCATTAACCTTAGTTCATACATTTTAAAAAATATAAAAAGGAACATCAAGACCAGATAAGAGAGGAATGCAAATACATACATGTATACACATAGCCCTAAGAGCCCTTTAACTTGAGTAGTACTCTTCTACACAAAATTAGAAATATTCTATTTCCCTGGTCCTTATTCTCTATTTTATTATGATCACAATTAACTTTTTTTTTTTTAAAGCCACTTCAGGGCACCTGGGTGGCTCAGTTGGTTAAGCATTCAACTCTTGGCTTTGGCTTAGGTCATGATCTCATGGTTCGTGAGACTGAGTCCCACATTAGGCTCTGCATGGACAGAATCCCTGCTTGGGATTCTTTCTTTCTCTCTCTCTCTTTCTCTCTCTCTCTCTCCCCTCCCCCCCCTTCCCCTACTCTCTGTCTCTCAAAAATAAATAAATAAACTTAAAAAGCCACTTCAAATTCTTGGTGGAATGAAGTAGGTAAAAAATTAAATGTTTCAATACTGTAAATAATGACTTATATTACCAGCATAGAATAATAGCATTTTGTCAAACTATGTATGAGCACATTTTTCACATTACCTTCTATGAAGTCATTTTCATTAAATATCATTTTCTCTCCAAGGGGGCTGTCCTCATCTTCCTGTTCATCATCTTCATCAGGATTATTAATAACCTCTAAGCCAGCTTCAATAACTTCTACCAATTCATCTCGCTTATCTTTTCTAACTGGCTTTTCCTCAGGATGGCGAGTGAGACCCATTTCCAACTGGAATACTTTCATTAAGGTAAAACTTTCAAAAGGAATGACTCCATACTCACTAGGTAGTTTGACTCCTATGCTAACTTCAGCTTTGTCAATTTGGGAATGAAGAAAATCTAAAAGATCACTAGGTGTTTGTTCTTTGTTGCCTTGATAGCCTATGCCATTAGCCCCTACATTCTTCCTCTCTTGCAAGGATCTCATCTTCTCACTCATTTCTTGTAATTCTTGCTTTAGTTGGGCAATTTGGCGTTTCAGACTGGTAGCTCTGGTTTGGTAATGTTCTTCTTGCTCCTGCAGGAGGGCTTGATAATACTCTTTACCATAATTTTCCCCAATAACACCAGGAAGAGGTGCATTTCCATCAGTCTGGGGGGCGCATTCCAGAAGGTATAAAAATAATACCAAACTGCAGAGTAAAGCAAGACCCAACAGCAGCCAGTGGGTCCGGGTCTGAAGAATCAATCCTCTTCTAGGCATTCTTATTCATGTGGACTTGCCTAATGAGGTAAGTTTTTTGGTTGTTCATATCTTTAGAAAAAGCTTATCAAAAATTAAAAATGAAATCAGGATTTCCATTAAAGGTACCAAAATGAACTCTGCTATAGCTTAAAAAATTTCTTCCATCAGCAGTGAAGACTACTTGCAGAAATGAGAAATAGTGCATACTTCCTGTATTGTTACCATGACATCCAGAATAAAGAAATCTGATCTACAGAATCAGATAAAATTCCATTATATGTGTGGTGATTTTTCTGAAAGAAACAGATCAGAATCAATCAGAATTTTGTTTCCTTAAACATTTCAAACTGTTGGTAGTTTCAGTAAACTTAGCTATGTGACTACTATATGTAGAACACCATGAGAAGTGCTAATACAATGTAGAATATTCAGTAAATGCTGGGAGACAGTATTAAGAAAAATATCTTATATAACACTAAAATGCCATATGTAATACTTTTAACCAGATAACCTCCTGAATAAATCAAAGAAACATGAAAATTATGTTTAGCATAGTTTGTGTTACATAGACAGTTTCTAATTACTTAAAATTTATATAATTTATAACTTTATTAACACATTTAGATTAATATGCCATTTCCCACCTAGAGCATATCACCATTTGGGAACCAAGTTTCTATAAGTTGTTTTTGTTATATTGATAATGGCTTACTAGAGAGATATATTTTCTTCCAGTTTATTCAGTTCAAGCTATTTACTTCATTAAATTTCTATGGATGAACTCAGCAAATATTAAAGCCTTAAAATTAAGTGAGGGGGGTGGGGAAGGACAATTCCAAAAGGTCACAGACATCTGGAAAACACATTAAGGAATATTTTTACATCCAAAGTCCTCCCATAGAGTATTTGGGCATTAGATCACATAATTCTTTCCACTGTATTATACAGCAACAGATTTCCTACAAGTCTGGAAAGGTTTAGAGTCTATTTAAAAAATAAAAAACAAAACAAATAAAAAACAAAACAAAACCATGACCATTTTAATGTTTATCCATGAGGAAAAAAATTCAAAAACCATTTACAAATTTACAAAATCACATACTCTGTTCGTACCACAACCAACTGTGTGAGGTCTTCTGTATTTCTCTTTAAACTAAGAATCCTTAATTCTATAAATAAAGAAGGTTAAATTTAGGAGACAGGAGGCAGGGGAGGTCCCTGTTACAGAGAGAATTTTCATTCTAACAAAGTATTTGTCAAGAAGGATATGTGATACTCCAGCAGGCTTTTTATAGAGATGGTTTCTACCAGTGTGGCAGACCCTATGGTAGATCACCAGAGAACATCAGTCCTAGTCACTTTCTTAGTGAGTAGGGAAAGCCTGAATGCCTTCTGTGAAAAATACTGCAATGTGTGTTGTGGTTTTGTTGTTGTTGTGTGTGTGTGTGTGGGGGGGGGGCACATATCTGTATAAAAATGCAGGATAGACTCAAACTTCTTATGGCTAGTAGACCACCAATAATGGTAACCACCCTTAGCCATTTATTACTTTTGTTAACCAAATGATAACCAAGTATCATGAAAACTTTAATTTACTACTAGGAAGTTTTACTATGATGGCATCTGTTTTGATGATATATCTTGTTTTAAGTGATGTAGAAAAAATAGGAAAAATTTTGGTATAAATAAAAGTATCTAGGGGTGCCTGGGTGGCTCAGTCAGTTGAGCATCCGACTTCAGCTCAGGTCATGCATGACCTCATAGTTCAGGAGTTCAAGCCCTGCATCAAGCTCTGTGTGGACAGCTCAGAGCCTGGAGTCTGCTTCAGATTCTGTGTCTCCCTCTCTCTGCCCTCCCCTGCTCATGCTCTCCCTCTCTCTATCAAAAACACACTAAAATTTTTTTTTTAATTTTTAAATGTTTATTTATTTTTGAGAGAGAGAGACAGAGTGTGAGCAGAGGAGGGGCAGAGAGAGGCAGACACAGAACCCAAAGCAGGCTCCAGGCTCTGAGCTGTCAGCACAGAGCCTGATACGAGGCTCAAACTCACAAACCATGAGATCATGACCTGAGCCGAAGTCATTTAACTGACTGAACCACCCAGGCACCCCTAAAAATTTTTTTTAAAGAAATGTACCTAGTTAAAAAATAAGGATGCAAAGCTAATATTAATTCTAGGACTTTACCATGTCTCAAAACCATATTTCTTAGTATAAGATACAGCTTGAATATCATTATTTAAAAGATAAACCTCAGAGGTATCTCTAAAGACTAAAATTGAAAATGCAGAGCCATAATCTTGTATAAGTTATTAATAAAGCTATATATATTTAACACATTCTAGGTAGTTTTGCTATAAGCATTTTTGCCACAAGCATTGTTGCTATATAACTAATAAGGTCATAAGGCAATTTGCTGTAAAAGATTAAAATAATAACTGGATGACAGTTTCTTGGTTTCATCAACTAGATGACAGCATCTCTCCAGTGGCATAGTACTCCCATTTTTAAATTATGTAAATCTTAGCCCCCATAATGTTCTATGCAGTGGCAGAATTTTGAAACTACCTTTCCCATATAATTTTGGAATGTCTATCAATAGACATCTGACAATATGCCAAGAACAAACAACAGCGTAGAAGGCTTTCACAATATAATACAAAGCTCTGTTACAAAGATGTATCCTAGTATTTGGAAACTGATGGCTCTCTTTAATGAAGCAAAAAATGTTTGTGAAAAAAGAAAGTGCAATACTGAACAAGGACATGAATCAACAAGCAAAAAAAAGTATAATACTATGAACAAAAGACTTTGAAGACAAGTGCTTAGGTACAATTCACAAAATAAAATCAAGTTATTTGCGCAATATTGCCATGAATCTACACACATTTTAAATATATTCAAATATTTTGTATTTTATAATAGCCTTTTAA
Source organism: Crocuta crocuta (assembly GCF_008692635.1). Taxonomy (NCBI): domain Eukaryota; kingdom Metazoa; phylum Chordata; class Mammalia; order Carnivora; family Hyaenidae; genus Crocuta; species Crocuta crocuta. The sequence goes on along the minus strand of NW_027527853.1, from coordinate 9,024,668 downwards.
ATTTTGTTTTTCATTTTTCATTATGTCCTTTTTAATAAATGCCCCTCTTTTATTTTTCATGATTTTATCTTTTATGGTGAAGTTGCTTTATGGCCAATTAGCTATACAGCAAAAATACTTGTGGCAAAGATGCTGCAAAAACATCGGACATGATTTAACTAAATATAGTATTCTCAAATTGTTTTGAAATGAAATTTGAGGGGCGCCTGGGTGGCTTAGCCTGGAGCCTATTTCAGAGTCTGTATCTCCCTCTCTCTCTGACCCTCCCCTGCTCACGTTGTCTCTCTCTCTCTCCTAGAAATAAAATAAAAAAAAAAAAGAAATGAAATTTGATTAATGGAACTAACAGTATATAGTCTAAACTGTGAGATGTAATCCATTAAAAGGGTCACTACTAAGGGTTTATTTTTCAATGAAATTGAACAGGAACTATCAGTGTATACCACATATGACAGCAAGTTTTTATTACAATTATATATATGTATATGTATGAGATCTCCAAATAAAATATAAGAGGGTTGTGGTCCAAAAATCCTGAACAAGACTGATTTATCAAGTATTTTTATACATTTCCTATGCCAATTTTAAAAATAATGTTTATATCACAGCCAAAGTATGGAGAGAGTAAATGTGTATCGACTGATGAAGGACTGTGTATGTATATAAAATGGAGTATTACTCATCGATCAAAAAGAATGAAATCTTGCCATTTGCAACAATGTGGATGGAACTAGAGTGTATTATGTATGCTAAATGATATTAGTCAGTCACAGAAAGACAAATATATGACTTCATGTATACGTGGAATTTAAGATACAAAACAGATGAACATAAGGGAAGTGAAGCAGCAATAATAAAAAAACAGGGAGAGGGACAAAACCTGAGAGATTCTTAAATACAGAGCACAAACTGAGGATTGCTGGAGGGGTTTTGGGTGGGGGGATGAGCTAAACAGCAAGGGGCATTAGGGAGAACACTTGCTGGGATGAGCACTGGGTGTTATATGTAGGGGATCAATCACTAGATTCTACTCTTGAAATCATTATTGCACTATATGCTAACAAATGTGGATGTAAATTAAAAAAATAATAAAACAAACAAAAAATAAAATAATGTTGATATTTTCATTTTGGATAAGAACAATAAATACAGAAATGAAAGGTTTAAATAAAAGTTCTATAAAACTATTAAATGGTAGCATTAAAAAACCAAGGTCTTTCCCTCCTTTAAGCAAAAGACAGGTTTTGAGATATCTTACATGCTTATTTACAGTTAAATCTCTTACAATTGAATATTAGCCACTGAAATGAAAGAAAAGTTGCTGTAACTGCTTTAGAATATAAATGTTATTTGTATAGCTCTGTGGTTAAAAATAAAAGATACCAAATTAAAGACTTACTTGCCTAGTTAGTGAAGGGAACTCTTTAGCCAAACCCTTGACTAGATTATAACAACTTTAAATAAGTTAAGTAAAAGTTGGAGAAAAGATCCATTTTTCAGCTGTTACAGCTTGATTGCCATCATTCTATGTAATGTGTTTCTATCATAAACAAGGTTTATCCATAACCCAGAGTTAATCCCAAACAACCTTCTATGCACAAACAGCAAACAGTTTAATGTTGTGAGGAGAGAATGAGATACTGTGGAGATAGGAAAATGAGCTGTTCAAAATATATAATACAAAATCAAAGATCTCAGAGTTAAAAAGAAACCTTAGGAGTCATCAATTCTTATTCTTTTTTTTTTTTTTTTTAATTTATTTCTAGGAGAGAGAGAGAGAGACAGCGTGAACAGGGGAGGGTCAGAGAGAGAGGGAGTCACAGACTGAAACAGGCTCCAGGCTCTGAGCTGGTAGTCAGCACAGAGCCCGATGCGGGGCTCGAACCCACGAACCGCGAGATCATGACCTAAGCGAAAGTCGGACGCTTAACCGACTAAGCCACCCAGGCGCCCCAATTCTTATTCTTTAAAACACATTAAAGAGACTTCTTATAGCCTAGAAGAAACAATAGGGGCAGATTTACTCTTGCACTTGAAACAATAAAAAATGAACCAATAAAATTTAGAACCTGCTCCTCCCAATATAAAACAATGCTTTTCAAGATACTGAACACTGGGTAACAAAGGACAGTGATCCTTGGAAAAAACAAAAAATAAACGATTGCCCAGCTTACTGCCTTAGTTTCCAGGCCATAACACTGGGAGTCCCCTCTTAAGCAGAGACCAGTTGACTTGCTGAGTGGGTGAGATGGAGCCAACAGTCTGAGAAGACCAAGGCAGCTAGGTGGAAAGGATATAGTACCAGAGGGAAGAGCTGCACAGAGAGAGAACTCCAGAGATCTGAAGAGGACACCCTTTGGGTACTCAGCAGAGCACTGACCAGTATAGGCATATAAAAGAAACTAACTGAAGCTAAAAAAAGAATTAGAAGACACAGAACTCAGCATTCATACAGGGCCAGGAATAATGTGCATGTTCCCACCAGACAGACTGGAAAACCTCAAAATTCATGGGATATTGGGTAGAGCACTCAAAAAGGTCTTACCTCAGTAATGGGAAAAAAATAACTCTAGACTAAACATGGCTCTGGTTTTGCCTAACAAATCTTAAAAGCAAGACCTGAAAGGATCAAATTGTTTTCAAGTAACTGCATAATAAGCCTCAAAAATATTTATAGGAATATAAAAATACCTAGCACCTAGTAAAATAAAATTCACAATGTCTGACATCCAAACAAAAATGAGTAGGCATACGGAGAAAAAGAAATATACAATCCATAATGAGAATAATCAACGACCGAAAATGTTTTAGAACTGACAGATGCTACCCCAGTGTTTATAGCAGCACTACTGACAATAATCAAAGTATGGAAAGAGCCCAAATGTCCATCGACAGATGAATGGATAAAGAAGATGTGGTGTATATATACATACAATGGAGTATTACTTGGCAATCAAAAAGAATGAAATTTTGCCATTTGCAACAATGTGGATGGAACTACAGTGTATTATGCTAAGTAAAATTAGTCAGAAAAAAACAAGTATCATATGATTTCATTCATATGTGGAATTTAAGATACAAAACAGATGAACATAAGTGAAAATAATATAAAAAACGTGGGGGGGGGGCAAAACATAAGAGACACTTTTAAAAAAATGTTTATTTTTGTGAGACAGAGAGACAGAGGGTGAGCAGGGGAGGAGCAGAGAAAGAGGGAGACACAGATTTTGAAGCAGGCTCCAAGCTCTGAGCTGTCAGCACAGAGCCTGATGTGGGGCTTGAACTCATGAACTATGAGATCATGACCTGAGCCGAAGTTGGACGCTTAACTGACTGAACTACCCAGGCACCCCCAACACAAGAGATTCTTAAATATAGAGAGCAAACTGAGGGTTGCTGGAGGGATTTTGGGTGCGGGGCTAAATGGGCAAGGAGCATTAAAAAAAGACACTTGTTGGGATGAGCTCTGGGTGTTATATGTAGGGGATGAATCGATGTATTCTACTCCTGAATTCATTGGTGTACTATGCTAACTAATTTGGATGTAAATTAAAAAATTGATTCATGAATTAAAAAAAAAAAGAACAGATGCTAGAATTCATAGAAAAGAATGTTAAGGAACGCCTAGGTGGCTCAGTTGGTTGAGTGTCCAACTCTAGGTTTCAGCTCTGTTCATAATCTCCCGGTGGTGGGACTGAGCCCCCCACCCCTCCCATTGGACTCTGTGCTGAGTATGGAGCCTGCTTGTGATTTTCTCCCTCTCTCTCACTGTCCCTTCCCTGCTCGTGCACAGGCTTGTGCACTCTCTCTCAAAATAAATAAATAAGCATTATAAAAAAGAGAAAAGGATATTAAAATGGTTGCAACTGTATTTAAAAATATATTCATGTTCAAAAAACTAAGCAGAGACAGAAAGGACATAAAAAGATCCAAACTGAACTTCAGGAGATAAAAACTTCAATGTATGAGATGAAAAATACACTGAATGGGATTAGTAGTAGATATTTCAGAACAAAATATTAACCAATTGAAGACACTGCAATAGAAATTATGCAAAATATAGAAGGAAAAGAGAGTGAAAAGCATGAACAGAGCACCCAGAAAGCTGTGTGACAGCTTGAAGCAGTCTAGTATATACATAGTCAGAGTCTCTAAAGAAAGGAGAGGGGGGTGAGGAGAAATATTTAAAGAAATAAATCTGAAAGTTTTCCAAATTTGATGAAAATTACTAACAGATCCAAGAAGTTCAATGACTACCAAATACAAAAGCCATAAAGAAAACTAAGCCAGGCACGTGATAATCGAATTGCTCAAATTCTATAAATAGAAAATCTTGAAAGTGGCCAGAAGAAAAATACACACCACATATAAGAACAAAGAGAGTGGGGCATTATCTTTAAAGAACTGAAAGGAAAAGTATGTCAACCTACAATTCTATACACACAAAAATATCTGTCAAGAACAAAGGCCAAATAATTCTTTAGACATTAAAGAGCGAAAAGAATTCATCACCATCAGACATGCACTACAAGTCCTTTAGGCATAAGCAAAATGATACCAAATATGAATCTACACAAAGCATGAAGAAAATAGAAAAGTTAACATGGATAATTGTAAGTTTTCAAATTATTTAAATCCCGTTAAAATATAAAGACGTAAACCACTAAAACTGACTAAAGAAGAAATAGTAAGTAGTAATAGACCTATAAGAAGACCAAATTAATAATCAAAGACTACTCACAAAGAAAAGTCCAGGCCCAGATGTCTTCAATAATGGAGTCTACCAACGATTTGTAAGAATCTTCACAAACTTCACAAACAAAATTTGTAAGTCTTCACAAACTGTTCCAAAAAATAGAAAATACTTTCCAAAGCATTCTATAAGGCTAGTATTGCTTTGATACCAAAATCAGATAAAGACATCAAAAGAAAACTAGAGACCAATATTTCTTAATGATAGAGACACAAAAATCCTCAACAAGACATTAATACATTGAATCCACCAACATATTAAAAAGTATTATATAACATGACCAAGAGAGATTTATCACAGAAATGCAAAATTGGCTTACCATCTAAAAAGTCAATTTAATATACTGAAGAGCCAAAAATTAAGTCCTCCATTAAGAGAAACCTCGGGCTACACATAGCCCCAATCCCAGTTCCAGGAAAAGCCTCAGACTGTTCAAGGGTAAAGCAATCCTCGGACCGCCCTCAGTTCAGCTAATCAAAAAAAACATTCCTATGGTTTGAGTCAAGGCTGGGAACTGCAGATACAAACTACCCAATTTCTCACCGCTTGCCTGAACCCCACGTGGGCCCTTTAAACTCACCTCATAATTGGTCATTTTCAAAGGATTCTCAAGAGTCATGATTGGGTCCCACCAAAAGTAATGAACACCTCACAGATACTGAATGGTCAAAGCTGTAATTGTAATTGGTGCTTATGTGATGATGCTACATGTACTGTAACACCCCCATCCCTTACTCCTTAAAAACCCTATTCGCTATTGTTCTTCGCTTCACCTTGCTGCCATGACACCGGTAGGCTGGTGAGCCCCTGCTCGAGCTTGTAATAAAGACCCTTTTGTATTTGCATCGGTGCTGGCGCCTTGGAGGTCTCTGGGACTCACGATTCGGGCACAACAATACCATATCAATAAAGGACATGATCATGTCAATAGACAAAGTAAAGCATTTGATAAAATCCTGCATCTCTTTCTGATAAAATTACTTCACAAACTAAGAATATAAGGAAACTTTTTCAACATGATAAAGGGCAGATACAAAAAAGCTAACACACAGCTAACTTCACATTTAATGGTGAAAGACTACATGCTTCCCTCTAAGATCAGGAACAAGACAAGGATATCTACTCTCATCACTTCTTTTTAACACTGTACTGGAACAAGTTCTAACCAGGACAATTATGCAAGAAAATGACATCTGGACTGGCAAAGGTTGCAAATGATATGATCTTCTATATAGAAAATCTTAAGGAATTCACTAAAAATCTATTATAACTAATAAATGATTTAGTCAGTTTGCAGGATACAAGATCAATACATAAAAAATCAACTGTATTTCTGTATACCAGCACTGAAAAATTTGAAAATGAAATAAAAAAAACAATCTGATATATACCAAAAAGAATAAATGTTTAGGAATACTTTTAACAAAAGAAGTATACTGCTGGGAGCCGCACCGGCCTCACTGGATGAAAGTCACAGTGAGGAAATGGCAGCGTTTGCACAGCTTCTGCCATGAGAAACCAAAACTGGTATCTCCTGCTACTACTGGTTCATGTTGGAAATGGGCCTGCGGGTATTGAGCAGGCCTCACAATATTCCAAATCAGACTGATATTCTCCACACACGTTGCTCATAAGGAAAAGCATATTCCTGCCTTTTCAAAAGAGACTTCAGATGAAAGCATTGTGGATGATTGTCAAAAGGCTCTTCCTATGGGCCTTGCAGATCCAAGACTTAGATAATAAAGGGGGCAAAGAACACATGAGTTACAATTGAGTCTGGCCCTGAGACAAAGAGCCTAATTTAGAGTTAAAGACAGATATCCACCCCCACCCAATTGTTTCTGCTTGAAGCACCGCCCTCCCTCAAGGCATTTGTGATCTGTATGTGGAGTGACTTATTCTGGCCTTGAAAATGCTGATTGNAAACATTGTCTTTATGCTAAAGATACCTTCCTTCCCCATAGGATAAGCATTTAAATCCCCTACCTCAATCACTATTGATAAGATTATGCAGGAGTCTTCTACAAATCTATGTTCCGGGAAATTCTTACATATCAAAGAAGTTTGTCATTAGAAATCACGGTCTAAGGCAAATGCCACTTCTGTGCTGTCCCCCAAACACTTAATTATAAAATAAAGTTGAGCCCCAGTCAGAGTGGAGACTCCCGCCTGGTGATAAGAAAGATTCTCGCAGCTCTCTCATCCCTCCCTTGCCCACACCGTCCATCCTTCAGGGACCCCTGGAACCGGCTGGAGCCGGTCTCCGGCAGTATATGACTTGTACTCTGAAAACTACAAAACATTGTTGAAAGAAATTAACAAAGATTTAAGTAAATGGAAAGACACCTATGTTCATGGATGAGAAGACTTAATGTTATTAAGACAGCAATATTCTCCAAATTGATTTACAGATTCAACACAATCCTCTTCAGAATCCAGCTAACTTCTTTACAGAAGCTGACAAGCTAATCCTAAAATTCATATAGAAATTCAAGAAACCTAGGATAGCCAAAACAGTCTAGACAAAGAAGAGTGAAACTGGAGGACTTACACTTCTCCATTTCAAAACTTACTTCTAGATAATGTGGTATTAGTATAGGAACAGACATACAGATCAATAGATTTTAGGGTCCAAAAATAGACCACATTAATTGATTTCAACAAGGTAGAGAGGTAATTCAGTGGAGAAAGAATAGTTTTTTCAATAAATGGTGCTAGGACAACTGGATAGTCACATGCAAAAGAATGAAACCTCACACTATATTAGAAAATGAACTCAAAGCGGGTCAAAGATTTAAATTAAGAGTTAAAAAACATAAAGCTCTTTACAAAACCTAAGTATAAATCTCTGTGGCTTTTAATTAGGCAATGATTTGTTAGATATGACACCAAAAGAGTAAAGACAAAATAAATAAATTCGACTTCATTAAAATTAAAAACTTTTATACTGCAAAGGATATCATCAAGAAAGTGAAAAGACAATTACAGAATGGGGGAAACTATTTGTAAATCGTATATCTGATAGGGGTCTGTGTCTAGAATATACAAAGAACTCTTATCACTCAATATCAAAAGGATAAATAATACAATGGGCAACAGATCTGATTAGACATTTCTCTAAAAAGAGCAACAATGGCCTAGAAGCACATGAGAAGATGGCTCAACATTATTAGCCAAGAGGGAAACACATACCAAAACTACAATGAGATAACTACTTCACATCCACTAGGATATAATTCAAAATGAATCACAGATCTGAATGAAAAACCTAAAACTACAAAAGTAGAAGCATTAGAGAAAATCTCTGTGACCTTAAGTTATTATGCAAAGATTTCTTTGATAGAACAGCAACATAACTGAAAAACTGGACTTTGTCTAAATTTGTTAACTGATGCTCTTTGGAAGATGCTGTTACGAGAATGAAAAGACAAGTCACTGATCTAGAGAAAACAGGTGCAAAGCATATTTCTGACAAAGGACTTGTACTCAGAATACATACTTAACCACTATCAAAATGCAATAACAAAATAAACACAACTCAATTAAAACTTGGCAAAATATTTGAGCAAACACTTCAAATAGGAACAAGAAAAAAATGTTCAACACCCTTAGTCATTAGAGAAATGCAAATTCAAACCACAATGAGATACCATTACATGGAATGGCTAATTTTAGAATGACTAAAATTAAAAAGACTGATGTTAGTGACAATGTGGAAGAACTAGAACTTTCATATACTGCTGGTAGGAATTTAAGATGGTTTTACACAGTTTGCTAACAAGTTAAACCATAAGGCTATCATGATTGTGTCCTTTCATTCTTAGATATTTATCTGAGAAAAATGAAGGCATATGTTCATACAAAAATTTGTACACAGATGCTCATTGCAGCTTTATATGTAACAACCAAAAACTAGAAACAACTCAAATGTTTATCAACAAGTGAATGGATAAACAAACTGGTATAGCCATACTGATACATGTATCATCATCGGTGAATCTCTGTAATTATTCTCAGTCAGTGACAGAAGCTCAACAACAAAAGAGTACATACTGTATAATTCTACTTATATAAAATTCTAGAAAATGTAATTTGTAGTGACAGAGAGAACATTAATCAGTGGTTGTCTGGGACTAGGGGTGGGCTGAGGAAGTGGTAACAGTAAGAAATTATAAAAAAGCACAAAGAAATGTTTGGGAGTGACAGATAGGGTCTATAATTTTGACTGTGGTGATGATTTCACAGGGTATACATATGTTCAAATGATCAACTTGTATACGTTAAATATGTATAGTATACTGAATGTCTATTATACCTCAGTGAAGATATTGTAAAAAATCAGATTTAGTTTTAGTAGTAGCGCCAGAGGCATTTTAAAGAAAACTCCATTTTGTTAAGACAAGCATGAAGGTTTGCTGACTACAAGTTTGAACTTAAAGAACAAAAATAAGGGGGGCGCCTGGCTGGCCCAGTCGGTGGAGCATGCAGCTCTTGGTCTCGGGGTCGTAAATTTGAGCCTGGCCACGCTGGGTATAGAGATTACTTAAAAAATTAAAAATCTTAAAAAAACACAACAACAAAAAAAACAAAAACAAAAATAAGCAACACTTACTTTCCCAAAAAAGTAAAACTCATATTACTCTAAAGGTCTCATTACATCTTTTCTATTTGCCTTATGATTTTGAGACAAAAGAAGATCGCATAACACAGGTCATTCTAAGGCACTGATACCTACATTATAATATGGCCTTTAAGCAGTTTCTACTCAATCTTTTGATTCTATAATTTTGTAGTACTAATACATATTTCATATATAATTTCCATGATACTTAAACACTACAATGTTTGCCTACTGCCTTTTGCAAAATACAAGCAATTCATTTGAATCTATTTAATTTAAAAGTTCTACTCTGAGGGTTCCTGGCTCAGCTGGTGAAGTGTCCAACTCTTGGTTTTGGCTCAGGTCACAAACTCACGGTTTGTGGGTTTGAGCTCCGTGTTGGGCTCTGCACTGACAGCGAGCCTGCTTGGGATTTCTCTCTCTGCCCTTTCCCCACCTTGCTCTTTCTCAAAAAAATAAACATAAATAATTAAAAATTCTCAATTCTGAAGATAAAAACGGAGAGGGAGGCAAATCATAAGAGATTCTTAAATACAGAGAACAAATTGAGGGCTGCTGGAAGGGTGTTTGTTGGGTGGGGGATTGGGCTAAATGGGTGATGAGCATTAAGGAGGGCACTTGTTGGCATGAGCACTGGGTGTTATATGTAGAGGATGAATCACTAAATTCTACTTCTGAAACCATTGTTACACTATGTTAATCTGGCTTTTAATAACGTTTTTTTTTTTTAAAGTTCTATTCTGTATAATCTTCCTAAATTTCTGTAAAATTTCTTACTAAAGTTTTCAAAAATGGAATTTATAATTTTTAGTTCACTTTTTTACAAAACAAAAAGTCACAGCATTATTTGGAAAACATAAGCACTGTCAGAAAAACCAAACTAAGACATTATGAAGTATAAATATTTGTAAGGGAAGGAATTAGAATCTTTTATTCCTTGAGCAATTGATGAGTTACAATGATACATGGATTCTTTAACATGTCAATGAATAAGTGGTTTGTATTTAGAGATAAAAAGTACTGATCACCAGAAGGTAGCACTCATTCAACAAATGTTTGAGTATGGAGTGCCTGGGTGACTCAGTCGGTTAAGCGTCCGACTTCGGCTCAGGTCATGATCTTGTGGTTTGTGGGTTAGATCTCTGCGTCAGGTTCTGTGCTGACACCTCAGAGTCTGGAGCCTGCTTCAGATTCTGTGTCTCCCTCTCTCTCTACCCTTTCCCTGTTAGTGTTCTGTCTCTCAAAAATGAATAAAAATGTTTTAAAAAATTTTAAAAAAATTTGAGTACCTACTGTGTTTTAGGCACTGCAATGGACTGAATGTTTCTCTCAGACACTCATATGTTGAAATCCTAACCCCCAGTGTGTTACTTATAAGGGGATAAGGCCTTTGGGAGGATAACTAGAGGTCATGAGGGTGCAGCGCTCTTAAATAGGATTAGTGCTCTTATGAAAGATATCCCAAAGAGCAATGAATGTAGCCCTCTTTCTGCCATCTGAAGAAACAAGTTGGAGTCTATAATCCAGAAGAAGGCCTTCACCAGAACTCAACTATAACTGGTACCTTGATCTCAGATTAAGAAAAATAAATGTATTTTGTTCATAAGCCAGTCTATGATACTTTGTTATAGCTACCCAAACTAAGACAGTCACTGTATTGGATGCTAAGAACAAATAATACCAGAAGGTTCACTTTGACAAATATTTCTGGGGAAAACTATATTCAAGGTACCCAGATTTCAGCAAATCTCATGCTATCATTACAAGTAAAACAGAAAAACGTGTCAAAAGCAGCCTGTGGCACAGTAAAAACAACTCAAAAAGTCAAGTGTGACCTGATTCAAAAGTCAATAGCAGGGTGATCTTGGGCATAATACTTAATCTATATGGGCTTCATCTATAAAATAATTTATTTGGATGGCCAAGGTTCCTTCCAAGATATTTCAATTCCTTTGATTAAAGTAAAAATAGACACACACACACACACACCTTATTTTTTGAAGGACAAATCTGATTTAATGCACACGCCTTTTAATCCAGCAATTCACAATTCCACTTTAAAGACTTTTAAGACTTCATACTACAGAAATACTTACACTAGCATATAGGCACACACATAAGATGTTTACTACTGCTACATGTAACAGCAAAATAAAAGCAACTTAAAGTCTATCAATAAGAGAAAGGGTAGGTAAATTGCAGACATTTATACAACAGAGCATTTAAAAGGAATGAGGTAGATCTAGATGTGTTAACACAGATAATACCTACAAAATGGTATTAACAGATTATAAACCTTTCTTTCAGTTTATCTTGTCTGTGTAATAGGTTTGGGAGCCAGATAGCCTAAATTCATACATCTGCTCTATCACTTTCTAATTCTTCATTATAGATAAATTCTTTAATCTCTATAAGCTTCAGTTTTCTCAGCTGTTAAGTAGAAATAATTATAGAACCTACTTGCAGTGTTATGGTAACAATCAAGTAAAACATGACAAGTGCTCAGTAAGTGGTGGGTGTTATTTCCCTTATGCAAAGGTTTGTTTTGTTGTTGTTGTTAATGGAGTCAAATCTATCAGTCTCTTCCAGCATGACTTCTCGATTTTAGCTTTTGTAGTGAAAATAATCCTAATATAAAACTCATTTTCTCAAATAACTTTTTTTTTAATGTTTTTTTAGGGGTGCCTGGGTGGCTCAGTCCATTAAGCGTCCGACTTCAGCTCAAATCACGATCTCACTGACAGTGAGTTCGAGCCCCACATCAGGTTCTGTGCTGACAGCTCAGAGCCTGGAGCCTGCTTCAGATTCTGTGTCTCCCCCTCTCTCTCTCTCTATCCCTCTCCCACTCACGTTCTGTCTCTGTCTCTCAAAAATGAATAAATGTTTAAAAATTAAAAAAATAAATAAATGGTTTTTTTTTAAATTTATTTCTGAGAGAGAGCGAGCGAGCATGAGCAGGGGAGGGTCAGAGAGCGAGAGAGGGAGACACAGAATCCGAAACAGGCTGCAGGCTGAGCTAGCTGTCAGCACAGACCCCGATGCGGGGCTTGAACCCACAAACCGTGAGATCATGACCTGAGCCGAAGTCGGACGCTCAACCGACTGAGCCACCCAGGCTCCCCTCAAATAACCACTTCTTACCATTTATTAAACAATCCATCCTCTTGTCACTAATCTGAAATTTGACTTCTATCATAAGCAAAATTCCTATACGTATGGAGGTCTATTTCTGGCTCTAAACCAGGGATTAACAAACATTTCAGGTAAAGGGCCGGACAGTAACTCTGCCTTGCAGCACAAAAGCAGTCACAGAAAATGTGCAAATGAATAGCTGTATTCCGATGGATACTGAAATGTAAACTTCCCATAATTTTCATGTCACAAAGTATTCTTCTTTTAGGTTTTTTACCCCCCAAGCACTTAAAAATATAGAAGTCACTCTTAGGTCACAGGTCATACTAAAATAGGTTGCCAACTTGTGCTCTAAATCTTTACATTTAATACATTCTTAGAATTTTTTATATTTCCAAAACTCTACAAAATAAATACATGTGAGAAAAATGTTAAACATGATATAAGGCCATACAGTGAAACCTCTCCCTCCTATCCCAGAGGCCCAGGTCCCTTCTGCAGTGTGTATCCTTCCAAACCTACTGCCACTATTAAACATCCCAGCATAAGCAGCCTTATATATACATGACTTTCCACATATTATTTCACCCATAGGATAAATCTCTGAAAACAGAACTGCTAGGTTAAAATTCCTTACAGTATTCATTTTGGCATGTAATTGATCAGTCTCGATAGCCTTTCCCTTGCTCAGGGTAAGTCTTCCAACATGGCTTTATCTGTATCTCACCTTCTCAACCAACTTTTAAAATGGTAAATATTTGTTCCAGATTACAGACTTTAAACTATAACTACTATGGTCCATGAATCCTTCCTCAGCATTCCATTATAGTTCTTAGCTTATTGTTATCAATGTCTTAGAGTTAAGAAATAAGTTATACTATTTTCTTTAGTCTCTGTTTCTTGAATTCCAGATCTATTTTTCTTGGATTAATTTTTCACTTGATAGAGTACATCCTGGGATATTCCTAGTGGGTATGGGTGAAAATGACTTTATTTTGCTTCCACTTTTTTTTTTTTAAATTTATTTGAAAGACAGAGAAAATGCATGCAGGAGGAGGGGCAGAGAGAGAGAGAGAGAGAAGGAGAATCTCAAGCAGGCTCTGCGTTGTTAGTGCAGAGTCCAACGTGGGGCCTGAACTTGAGAAACTGTGGGATCATGACCTGAGCCAAAATCAAGAGTTGGATGCTCAAATGAGTCACCCAGGCACCCCACCCCAATTTTGCCCCCACTTTGAATGCCAGGTTGGTTAGGGATAAATTTCTGAGTCTAAAATATGCCCCAAGAGCACTATTTAAACACTGCTCCACTGTTATCTAACATTCCATGTCCCAAATTAGAAGTCTAACTGCATTATCTCATTTTCACTCCTTTACAGGTAACCATATATTTCTCTTTGGAAGCTTATGAGATTGTATACTTATTTATCCATGAAGTTCATAAATTTCATTGGAATGTATCTAGGTGTATCTATCAATACTCGTTTAAGACCCTCAGTATGTCTAGTCCATTCATAAACTCAGATACTTCTACTAAGACAAATTTCTTTTCTTTCTTTCCTTGACATAGTATTTATTTCCATTTTACCATAAGGTTAGAATGGGAAATCTGGCATCTATTGTGAATTGTGAGGGGAGGAGAATGAGAGAATAGGAGCTGTTTGCACAGCCAGAAACCTTCAACCTGTGCCACATCATTCTACAAGCTCTCTGAAAAGGTTATGCTTACTGATCATCCCCACTACACAGATGAAATGGAGACCTGAGAAGGAAGGGCTGATTTACATTTGCCAGTACTTTGTTTCCCGATACATTTTTCTGTTTGGCTCTGAATAACCAAGATTCTGCCTGGATACGCCTACCCTCATCATCTCTGTGGTTATTTCTCCCCTTCTAATTTCTATTCCTTCCTGGAATTGCTGTTAGATGTGCATTGACTCTTTTGGATCTATTTTAGCTATTTTTCATTCTGTGTTTTACTATGTTTTAATATTCAAGAACTGATTGCTTGTTTTCAGGACAGCCTGTTCAACAGGCATGGTGTCCTCCCAAATCTGAGCATACTAATATTAATTTAAAGTTTTGTTTCTTACATCAGCTCCGTTGCTTCAGGTCTAGTTCTTGTTATTTGTTCCATCTGGGGCATCTTTCACATGCCACAGATTTCTGCTGTCTATCTCCCTCCTGCCTCATATAAAAGTTTCTGACTTAAATGTTTCTGTTTCTGATATAAATGTATCAGCATCTCAGTATACACCAAAATCATTGTACTCCTGCATTAAATTCATATTTGTAAATAACCCTATAATTCAATTTTACATTTACACTTAGTACTTGTACAGTATGACAGCAATGCTAAGTTTACTGACTTGCAATCCCATGATTCTTCAATCCATTTTTAGTCATATCCTTTTGGTGTTTCGTTTCCCCTAACAACGACCGATTTGAGTAACACTGTTCTTACCTAACCGTTATGCAATAAGCTTCAGGGACAGATCATCACCAGCTCTCCCTAGCAGACTTATTAGACAGTTAAACAAGTAATGACAGTCTGGTAGAAGATTGTCATAGGTGTGCAATTCAAAAAATAAATAACAATAGGGTAATAAATCACTTAAGTCTTGAACTCATAATAGTTATACTTTTTACCCATCTTTAATGTTATATAAGTTAAAAGTAACAAATTCTATTGAAAAAGAAGAGAGTCCTGGTTGGTTAAGACAATTTTCTGCCTACCTTAGTATAGTTATTTCACAGCTGACAGAAATGCACACAAGTGTGTGTTCACCAAGAACATTTACAAGAATGTTCCATAGCATTTCTCAAAATACATAATTAACAAAAATTGGAAACACAAATAGCCATCAACAAAAGAACAGTCATATGGTCATACAATGGAATATTAAACAGCAATAAAAAAAAAAGAATGAACTACTGATACATGAAACATCATGGGTGAATCTCACAAGCAATGTGTGGAACATTCTGCATGAATCCATTAACATCAAGCTCAAAACAGACAAACCTAAGAGTTGATGGCAGAAATCGGGGAGAAGGGGGGCGGCAGCAGTAAAACTTGGAAGAAGCAGAGGGAAACTCCTGGGATGACGGAATTGTTCTATAAGTATAATTTGACCTAGCTTGTGGTTATACAAGTCAATAAATATTAACTGAGCTGTATAAGAAAGATTTATGAACTTGATGACTTCATATGTATATCTCAATAAAAAAGTTAAGAAAGACAAAAACGTAATTTCCAAACTATTTGGAACTAAAACTGTGTGTACTGATGTCAAAATTTCCCAAGCCATAAATACTGGAAACCCGAAATCCTTTTTACCTTTTTTTTTAGTCACAAGAGAGTTTTTAAAAAATGGTACCAGAAGAACCATACAAAATGAAGGTTAACATTCTCAGTCATAAAATACTTGGTTTCCCACCTCCAAGTTTGGAAGTATGGTTTTAATGCGACATCTAAAGACAACATTAATTCCATGAGAAATGAAGGCCCAGTTCCCCAGAACCTTCAATGAGGTTAAAAATGTCCACACACTGCACATAAATCTCAAGAGCAGGCTGAAGGATAAAAGCTGAAGATTTATAATCAATGTTTCATCCTGTCATCACAAATAAAAGCATCACTACCGGCGTTCACAAATGATTCCGCAGCAAGGTGTTCGGCCACAGTGCAATTTTCCAGATGCCGTCTGAAAATGCAAGAAGCTGCCTGCCCTGTGGTGTCCTCGGCCCCACTCAAGTCTACACAAACGTGCATCTTTTAAAGGCGCCTGGTGTCTGGCAGAAGCCGCGAGGGGCTGCTGTCAGCGGATTCTACTTAACGCAATAAAGGGGTAACAGCTGACTGCAAAGTTTATGCACTGAGAGAAGCAGGGATGGTGCTGAGTTAGAGCTTTAAAAGAAAAAAAAGTGACAAAAATAAAACACACCCAAACCAACGGTCTCTGACAGCATCGTTCTCAACAGAAAACTCAAATCGCTCCGAAAAACTGTGGCTTTTCCTGACACCGCAGCGGTCTCCGGAGGGCTTCTCCAGGAGGCGGCCCCATCCGGACAGGACCCCCTCTCGTCGGAGGGCTCGTCGGAGAAAGTGACCCGACCCGGACAGAAGGGACCCACAGCCCTCGGCCCGCACCGCTTGGGCCCGAGTCGCGAGAGCCGCGCGGGCAGGCAAGGCCGGGTCGGGCCGGGTACTCACCGCGTTCCTCAGTCCTCGCAAGGCGACCGCCGCCCCGCCGCCTCCTCCCCGGCAGCGGGCATACCCCGGCGGCGCCCCGCGCANCCGACAGCCCCGCCTTAGCCCCGCCCACTCCCCGCCCGCACCCAGTGTCAGGCAGAGGAAGCTCAGTAACTGGCATACAATACTGATTCATCGATTATCTGTTTAAAATATGTATGTATGTGGTTTCAAAACGATATGTGGAGACCAGGAGAGTGCCCTAGACAGAAAACCGTTCTCCCTGGAGCAAGAGTCTACAGGGACGGGAGTGCCTGCTCTAGCGGACCGCTGACTTTGCCAGAGGGCGAAATCAGCTGAGGATGGCAGCGCTGTACTGTCCGGGACCTCTGTCCTGGAAGCCCGAAGGGGCGAGGAGTGCCTTCGTGGGCTAAGGACGGACAGGTCGCCAGAGGTGTCCGAGCGTCCTAGCGTGTACTGGGCTGCGCGCGAGGCCCCAGCGAGGAAGTCCTGAGCTGCCACTCAACCTTTAGCCATTCCGTTTCTTTGGACCTGGGTTTCCTTATATGCGAAACGAAGGATTAGACGTAGACATTCTAGAAGACGGGCGTGAGATCTGATATTGCATGATTTTAGTGAGTGGAAAAAAAGAAAGCCCTCACTAACACCCCCTCCACTCAACTGCTTATTTTAGGGACATCCCCAGGGCACTTTGTCCAGCCCTGGAGAGTAATGGTCTGAGCAGAGGAGGGGATGCCAGACAGCGCGGCCCCTGCCTATGTCTGGGTAGGACCCGGAGGTGCTAAGAGCAGCTCTGGGGTCTGCCTCTCACCAGGTTCTGCTTTCGTTATAGGGCTACCTTGGCAGGTTACCACACTTAGCCTCTCTAAGCCTGTTTCCTCAGCGGTGTTGTAGTAACAACAGCATATGCTTCCTAAGGTGGTTGTGAGGGTTAAATACAATTTTGTATTTGAAGTCTTCGGCACTGTGCCTGGCGTATGGCAGGCAGTTGGAGCTCACTGTCACCAACAAGCACATTAGTCAGAGCAGAAGACTGAGGTGAGTCTGGGATGCATCCTGTAGAAGTGGCATTCCTCGGAGTATCTGCTCCTAATCACTGCTGTCTTCCTTGGACGATGGTTATTGGGATGTCTTTAACACAGCTGTTCTCCTCAGATATGTCTTGTGGGAAATCATACCAGTAAGAGAGTCCGGATAGTCTACTTCTAAGTCAAGCTTGCTGAATATGCAACTTCTTCCCAATTTCAAGGTGTCACTACTCACATCATTTTTTCTCGCATACCATTCTGAGCAACTGTAAACATTTATAGTTTTAACACTCCTTCCTCCTAACCTGGTCCAAGAGTAAATAATTCATCTAGTCATAGATTCCATGGGTCTGTGACCTTCTGAACACATAGTAATGTTCAATAAATGTGAGTGGAATTGATTAAAATAAGAACACACAAGGGTCTCTCCCTTATCCAGAATCTCTGCCACTTGACTAGCCCCTTGGGCAGATGGCATGAGTGACTAATTTTGCTAATTAAGCTTTCTGTCTGGATGCCTGGTTATGCTCTAGTATAGCAAGCGGCCTTGTGTGAGTCTACTCAGTATAAATTAGTTATCTAGTACTAAAACCTGCCATGAGTGTTTGTTCTGTAAGTCTGAGCTCCCAACTTGGGAGTGTGAATGCAGAGGTGAAGTATTTTGTCTTGGGAGAATTAGAGGGTGGGTACAGAGCACAGCATTGGAGGATTTGAGAGGATAAGGCAGAAATTCTTTAAATGCTTAAGGTGTTATTTCAAGTAAATATAAATGGCAGGCCACTGAACTGTCTGGGGATTATGTTCCCAAGCTGGCAGTTTTGAAGTTCCCAGTCCAAGTTCACTACATGTTCTTAGTTAAGATGTTATAATCAGCCTGTACTTGACATTCCTGCTGATGGCCCTTAGGAATTCCATAGAAAAAACGAGTATCTGGATCTTGTCCTCTAGCCTCATATCCAATAATGGCAAATGCTTAGGCTGTTCTTTATGTTGTCCCTAGACACTTTAAATTGGCTGAGCTTATCTGTCTCCTAGGGCAGGGACAGCACCCCTAAGCCAGACACAGGGCCTGACCCATTACAGGTGCTCACTGCATACCCACGGATATGTGAATGAATGAATGAATGAATGCATAATGGTAAATTCTACAGCTCTAACTTTCCTCTAATGGGGGCCAAAGTAACAGCACGAGAAGTCTATACTTTCACTAACCAGATGCAAAACAGGCTCATTTCCTAATGTGCTGCAATGCACAGTAAAATCACTCCGCTCCATGTTAAACATTCCATTCTTTCTCTACTTCCACTAGCCTTCTAAGTGCTGGGCTTTCTTTTTTATTCATAGTGTTTGTTTTTCTTCCTTTATCCCATACTTTCCTTACTGATCATTCTGCGTAGCCACATCTGGCACAGGCTGAGGGTGCACTCAGCAGCGCTGGTTTTCCCAGTGCTCCTTCCGTTTTAATCGCTCTAATCCTCTTGACATCCCCGTGGAGTAGTTTATGGTCCTCTGTTTACAGTGGAGAAGACAGAAACTCTGAGAGGAAACTGCAGAGGCTCTCCCAGGACAGAACCTGACATGAAATGGAAGCAATGGGGTTAGGGTTTGTTGTCACTTTTTGTAAACTGTTATTCGAATCCTGCATTAGAACTGTTGTTTTTAAAATATTTGAGATTCTGCCACCAATGGATTTAAGTTGTTAGTGTTTTATTATTTTTTAAATTGTTACACTAAATGTGTGTAATTTAAATTTGGAGAGAAGATAATGGATAATTCAAACCCTTTGGCAGCTAATAGGTGATCTACTGGGGAGCATAAAATAAGTAGTTCCATTGAGAAAAATACTAAAGGACAGTTGTGGCATATTAATATCAGAAGAATGTAGTGTTCCCTCCCGCCCCAATCTCCAATCTGAGGCTTTGTTTTTAACTATAAACCTTTCCCACTCCACTAGTCTACTTTTGAGCTCCTGCCAAATGAAAGTGATGGAGGCTGGGGCGCCTGGGTGGCTTAGTCAGTTGAGCGTCCGACTTTTGCTTGGGTCATGATCTCGCAGTTCGTGGGTTCGAGGCCCGCGTCGGGCTCTGTGCTGACAGCCAGCTCAGAGCCTGGAGCCTATTTCGGAGTCTGTGTCTCCCTCTCTCTCTGACCCTCCCCTGCTCACGCTGTCTCTCTCTCTCTCTCTCTCCTAGAAATAAATTAAAAAAAAAAAAAAAAGAAAGTGATGGAGGCTGACTCCCTTGCTGTTGCAAGCTCTGGTTAGCCTTTGCCTGTTCTCATTTGGGCCATCTTTGTTTCCAGTTTTCCCAGTGGCTCCACCAAGATATAGTCTTCCCTGCTTGTTGCCTTCAATCAAGTGTGGTATCCACACAAGCTCCTTGTGCCCTGCGTTTCTTGGTTTATCAAGCCTATAAGGATATGGTAAATTGGCATTGGGTCTGACCTCTGCTTGCTTTGCTTTGCTTTGCACTGAGTTCCTTGGGTATTTATTCTCAGTGTGGGAATCTAGTTTTTGTTATTGATTTCCATTTGTTTGGCATCTTTGATGGAATCAGTCCATTCCTTTCATCCCTTTTTGCCATCTTTTACGTTACTAGTTTGTGTCCTGTCTATAAGTGTTGTTTGTCATATGGAGAATCGTGGGGTAGAACACTGTCACAGGCTCTAGAATCCTGTTGCTTCAGCTGGCTTCACAGACTTTGAAGAGTCTGGGGTTCTCACCAGACCAGCGTCCATCTTTATGTTCTTCCTTGTGTGCCTTCCTTATGTCCAAATTTCTCTCTTCTGAGAAGGGTGCCCATCACTGGGTTAGGGGCTACCTTAATGCAGTATGACCTCATCTTAACTTGATTGCATCAATAGAGACCTCATTTTCAACAAAGAGCTCCTCCCAGGCTCTGGGAGTAGGACTTGAACATATCTTTTGGGGGACACAATTTTACCCACTATAGATGGCAACCTCACCAATGTCTGGTAAGATTCAGGTGCTACTCTTTCTGTATAAACCCTGCCACTTTTGCTCACCCTTTTCCTGGGAGTAAACATACAGCAGATGATAAGCATTTTTAAAAACCCACAGATTTTCTCTATTTCCTAAACCTTACCTGTAAGCCTTGAGCCCTTGATTGCAAAAGGTTTCTTCCTGCTCTGTAATATCGTCTCTGCAAATGTAACAGGGAGACACTTTACTCTGCAATATTCAATGCACACCAGACTACTTGGGACTATTTGTGAGATTCCAAAGGATACTTTTATTCATAAGCAAGTTGATTCTGTTCTGGATATACCTTTGTCTTCTCCATTATATTTGATACATATCCCAGATAATTTTCTTGACATTTTATGGGCTAAAAGTTTTACTGTAATGAAGAAAAAATAACTGGAGCAGAACCTATTAAAGTTCAGAGAGAACCTGCCAAACCATTATTCAAACTTCCCCAATATTCCTTGAAGTCAGAAGCAAAGGAAGGTATCAAACTTATAGTTGAAAGCCTTATATCCAAAGGTCTTCTCATCCCTTCCCCTTGTAATATGCCCATCCTGGCAGCAAAGAAACCAAGTGGACATAAATACCCATTTGTTTAAGAACTTAGAGACATTAACAAGGTTATTATTCCTCACTTTCTAACCCATATACCATCCTGTGAGCCACTTACTGAAGCCACTGGATGTAGTGAATCTTTGCTCAGCTTTCTTCAGTGTGCTTCTAGAACATGACAGTCAATAACTTTTTGTATTCATTAACAGCAAAAGCTCCATAACATAGAATCACAGTTTTACCCATTGTTTTATTAAACAATTTTTTTAACGTTAATTCATTTTTGAGAGACAGAGAGAAAGACAGAGCGTGAGAGAGGAAGAGAAGGAGACACAGAATCCTAAGCAGGCTCCAGGCTCTGAGCTGTTAGCACAGAGCCCGAAGCAGGGCTCAAACTCACAAACTGTGAGATCATGACCTGAGCCGAAGTCAGACGCTTAACCGAGTCACCCAGGAGCCCCAGTTTTACCCATTTTTAAATGTACAGTTCAGTGGCATCAAGTATATTCACATTGTTGTACAGTCATCTCCACCACCCATCTCTAGAACTTTTTCATCATCCCAAGCTGAAACTCTTTCCCCATTAAGCACTAACTTCCCACTTTCCCTTCTCCCAGCCCCTGGCAACCACCATTTTACTTTCTGTCTCTATGAATGACTGCTCTACATATCTCATATGAATGGACTCACACAATATTTGTATTTTGAATATGTGTTTGGATGACAGTACCTTTCTTGCCTTCATCTGGGGAGGACAACAATCTTTCTGGACAGTCATGCCCCAAGGTTTCACTGCAGTGCCCTTCTATTTTTTCCCAGGTTATTAATCAAGATTTAAACGATCTAAATTTCCCTTGTGATTGTTTTGACACAATAGGTGGAAAGGATTCCATTTACTTATCCTCAGCCTTAGAAGAAGGGGGTTAAATAATTAAAAATAAAATTACCCTACCACCCAGCAATAGCACTAGTAGGAATTTACCCAAAGGATACAGGAGTGCTGATTTGTAGGGGCACATGTAACCCAATGCTTATAGCAGTGTTATCAATAACAGTCAAATTATGGAAAGAGCCTGAATGTCTATCAACTGATGAATGGATAAAGAAGATGTGGTTTATATATACAATGGAATACTACTTGGCAACTAGAAAGAATGAAATCTTGCCATTTGCCACAATGTGGATGGAACTAGAGGGTATTATGCTAAGTGAAATAAGTCAGTCAGAGAAAGACAGATATGATATATTTTCACTCATATGTGGAATTTGAGAAACATAACAGAAGACCATGGGGGAGGGGAAGGGGAAAAATAGTTACAGAGAGGGAGGGAGGCAAACCATAAGAGACTCTTAAATACAAAGAACAAACTGAGGATTGAAGGGGGGGTGGAGGGCAGGGGAAAATGGGTGATGGGCACTGAGGAGGGCACTTGCTGGGATGAACACGGGGTATTGTATGTGAGCGATGAATCACGAGAATCTACTCCCCAAACCAAGAGCATACTCTATACACTATGTTAGCTAACTTGACAATAAGTAATATTTAGAAAAAAAAAAAATTTTCAAAAGATAAATGACCATTTTGCCAGAATGCAGTCTGTTATTTAGGGCGTGATCCATGTAGAAGGGGGAAGCCATTCTCTTTTGATAGACTAAAAACTTCTCAAATCAATGGTAGATCCCTGACAAAATGGCGTTTGAGACGATTTAAAGGTTTAACTAGATTTTGCAGACAATGGGTGCTAATTTTTTTCTGTAATTCTGACACTTTTTAATGAACTATATGTTCTTAGTAAGAGATTCTCTCCTCTGGGAGCCCAAACAGGGACAGGCTTTCTGGGACCTGCAGGTGGCTCCTCAATGGTGTCCTTTCCTAGACATTCCAAACAACAGAAAGCCCTTTCGTCTATTTGTGCATGAGCAATTCAGACAAGCCCTCGGAGTTTCATGGGAACTATCCAAAAGCCATCACTGACTATAGCCTTCCCTTGACGTGCTGTAAAGACATCTCTCCCTAGTGTTAGGGCAAGTGCTCTGCTGCAAAATTTGTTGATGCTTCTGCTGAGCTAGTTTCAGGCTCTTCGCTTGACCTCATGATTCTTCCTGAAGTAAAGACATTACTACTGACTGAGAACACAGCACTTTTCAGGCAGCTGATTAACCTCTTTTGAAATTCTATTACTCTCTCCCTCTCAAGTACTACTTACTGCTACAACACCCCAAATCCTGGCACTCACCTTCCTCCTCGAAGAAGGGGAGCCTTATGATGGTGTTACCTCAGATAATTTGGGAACTCTCAGCACCTAACTCAGATTTATTATAGTCTCATGTTGAGAACCTTGAGCTAATCCCGTTTGTTCATGGATCATTCTCAATGCTAGTCATTATCAAGCAGCATATACTATCACTAACTGAAGGTCTCCTTTAGAGTATAGTCCTTTACCTGATGTAAAATCAGTCTAAATGGCAGAACTTATTGTATTTACTAGAGCTTAACTCTGGCTTAACTAGCCAAGACTAGGGAGTGAACATATATACAGATAGGAAGTATGCTTTTGGAGTGCTACACGAATTTGGGTTGCTAGAACCTGCATAAAAATGGAGAGCAAATTAGGCAACTTTTAGATGCACTCTACTTACCACAGAGGTGGGTGGCTATTATCAAGTCTAAGAACCATGCAAAAAGAGAGAAGGTTGAAGCTAAAGAAAATGCCGTAGCAGATCATGATACCAAACAGCTACATTTCTCCTTGAAACCTCTCGTAGAGCGCGGATGGATTACTACCTTACATCAACACTGTTGGAGAAGCTGTAAAGAGAGGGTGGCATTGTTCTAAATTTCATGTAGGTTAGAAATGGCAAACACCATTCCTAGTACTGTACTTGGATCAGTGACACAAGCAAGGTGGGGCAGGCTGTACAATGCCTTAAAGGGCAAAAACTATTTGCTCTGTAAGGTTGATCCTCATAACGTGTGTGGGATTCATCCTTAGTCTAGGTTAGGGTTGTGGATTCAAAGCATCTTACAGGGGTTATTGGTTGTTCTTGTTTTGGCTATAGTGGTCGTGATACTGGTCCACTGCATTCTATACAGGGTCTGAAATGCTTCTGCACAGACACTTCCTCGTCAGATGGAACAAACCATGATGTACAACAGAAAGTCTGAGAAGATACTTGGCCATGGCGATGCCTGGACTATCAGTCTCAAAGCGGTGAAGATCTGGATTTCTAGACTTCCCTAAATTCATCAACCTCTCACGAGCAAGAAAATGATCCGAGGGGAGGATGGAAAGACTGAACATGCAAGCAGACAATGATCAGACCACAGGTACACTGAGAACCTCTGACCCACACCTGTGCAGGAACCAGCCCGGAATGGTCAGGGCGTGGTCAATGACTGCCCATTTCCCTATTTTTTGCTCCTACTTCCAAATCAGGACCAACCAGAGAAAGCCAACTATGTTCCCAAAATGAATTGCATAAGATTCCTGGTTTCCAGGTAGCCTAGCTCCAGCTTCCCCATGCCAACACCTCCCATCACCACATGCCTGAGGCCTCTCTCCATCACCCCCTTTTCTAATATGAAGCTTTTCCCTCCTCTGCCTGCCTTTGCATTTCTGTCAAAAGCTATTGCTGGTGGTTGACTCCCCTACTGCATAGCAAGTTCAGAATAAATATCCTCTGCTTGTTCTCATTTGGATGGTCTTTACTTATTTCTACAAAACTAAAGATTATGGATAATTGGACTTCTCTTCAAAGATACAATTTTCTACTACAACACTTATACTTTTCAATCACTATCTTATGACACACCAAAATCCTGGCAACCTCTGTGTCAGGATTTTCCTAAAAATCACATCTGATGATCTTTTCTTTCCACACACTTACGGAGCCCCTCAAACTCTTGGCATGCTCCTGGCCTGCTGTGGCCACAGAGCCTCCAGGAACATTTTCAAGCTCTGTATTTATTTTTTTAAGTTTATTTCTTTATTTTGAGAGAGACAGTGACAGTGTGCATGGGGGAGGAGCAGAAAGCTAGGAGGGAGAGGAAATCCCAAGTAAGCTCTGCGCTGACAGTGCAGAGACCGATGAAGGCTTGAATTCATGAAACTGTGAGATCATGATCTGAGCCAAAACCAAGCTGGATGTTTAACCAACTGGAGCCACCCAGGTGCCCCTCAAACTCTTTAAAACTCAGGAGGCACAAACTATGAAGCAAGTCAGAGGCTCTTGGTGAATGATGATTCTGAGGACAAGGGGCAGTGATACAGGCACTGTGTGGGCTCCCTGCCATCCTGCCAGCCAAGCCCTTTGCCTCAGGTAGTAAGAGGCAGACTCATATTCTTTCTTCTCCTGACCCACAAGAATGGCTTTCCCCCGTGGGGGAAATGACATGTGCAGAAGAGGACTGGTGTGGAGGTGAGACACAAGAGCACCCAAAGAGCATATGGTTTACTCTGATATTGTTTACAAAACTGACCAAGGTAAATAAAAACAGAGATGCTTAGAATGAAGCGTCACAGTTTTATTCAAGAAATTGACAGTTTTCATGGTAAGTATTGTCTGCATATGAAATACCAAAATGATTTCTTTCTCAAAAAATATTTTTTAGTTTTAGAATGCACTTTCCTTACCTTGCCTGTTCATGCTAACTTTGAACTTGAATTGCTCAGTGTCCTCTGAAAGGATGCAGGACTGTGGTACCTCCTGGTGTCACAGTGGCTGTGGTGGTCTCGGGTTGTGACTTCTTCCATGCTGCCTGGCCCAGTTCCCCGGGACACTGTTCCTGCAGCCACACGTTCCTGTAGATGGCCTCCCTGTGGCGATTCTGGGCCTGGGCTCCCGCTGAGAGATGTTGCTTGGCCAGGTCCTGTGATTTAGCACATCCCAGAAACATCTGAAAAAATATCTTATCCCTTGACACAGCAATCAAAACTGAGTTGCCAAGATTAGCCATGATTTCTTTTGGGCATCGATAGCGTGTTCCTCTTTAACTCTGGGTGTGATGCTTATTCTTCCTGCTGTCACACTGCCTGCCACCCATCCAGCCTCGGCTGCAGACATAGAGAGGTGCCCCAAACTGAAAAACTCTACATACAGGTTCTGATTTTTTCATGACGCCTGCTAAGAACCCTTCATGTGAATTCCTAACACAGTACTAACAAGGTCATTGAGGCTGCAGCTGGGGAAGGAACGAGGACACAGCAGGCATCCTCAGTGGAAAGGGGTGTTTTCTGTACACATGGGGGCGAGAGCAGGGGATAAGTAAGCTCTGTGCCTATCTTCACGCTGAAGAGATGAGGCACGCTCTCCGCCCCTCCCCCCTCCCCCGGCCCCCACCTCTGCAGGTGCCCTTCAGACCCAGACTATGTCTTTCTGGGGCCACAGAGGTAAGGGCTTCTCAGGCACCTCCTAGAACCACCTTAAATACCACTTGCTAAGTATCCTACAAGTAAATATGCTCAAAGGAGGAGAGGAAACCATTCACTGGGGAAAAATGCTTTATTTATACTAGGGGAAATTATGCTTTTCCTTTCAATTTTCTTTTGTATGAGAAGTATTTGTCTGGGCCCCCTTCTCAGACATTATATTCAGCTAAATTTCCACCCAAATAAGCTGGCCTTGTGGAGGGAAAGCATCCTTTGTGGAAGTTGGTGGAGAAAAGTACTTTTAAAGACAAATAAACCAAACACACACATGCAAACGTTCTTGATAGAAGTTCAATGCTCTTGAAAAAGGGGCTTTTAGTATTTTAGTATGAACTTTTCCTGACATAGGTTTCTAAACATTCAGAGAGAAAGGCTGTAGCAAATAACAGACCTTAGAAATTATGTTTATTTCTAGTCCCTGTGGCTACATTGAAGGAGGACACCAAGAGCAGACACAGGTGCTGAGGGCCAGAAGCTATAGCTCTGAGGGCCAGGGGCAGCCCGTGTGTGCACACGACACAACCATAAATCAGATTTATGTTGGTAACAACATTGATTGTCAACTGACCCACCTACTCCTTGCCAGGCCTTGGAGGAGGTGGTCAGAGTATGCCTACACAACCCAACAGAAAGGCATAAACAGAAGCGCTTAGTATTTAAAGCTTCATGGTGGTTCGGGGCAAATTTTTTTCGTCTGACTGTAATGGACCTTCCCTTATGGCTATGCATTTATATCCTCTCTCATACAGCTGTCCAACTGCAGCTTCAGGAAATAAGCCACAGGCAAACTGCCAGAGAGCCACAAATATCTCAACTAGACATGGCTGCTGCTCTATTTTAGGGAAGGAAACATAAAGGAAGGAATTCCCTGAATGGTGAAATTAGAGGAGTTTTAACAGTTGCCATAAATGTGCCTAATCACATACATATTGAGTAAGACAAGTCAATAGATACAACAGGTTTCCTTGCAATATTTCAATCCTTATACTGAAACTTCAAAATCAGAAACCTGAGGTTTCCAACTGGAAGTTAAAAAGAGAAAAGAAGTATACACATTTTATGACACATGATTTTATTTACATAACTGAAATTATTTTCTTAGTCACCTTGATTACAAAAGCAAATTAACATGGTATGGTTTAATAACCTTTCATAAATAGATTTCACAAATTTTAATACCTGACAGATTGCTACTTATACCCAGTAATAGTTAATACTTAATAACTTCTGTGTATATGCATATGAAAATTGTCTGAAAGGACTAGTAAATATGAGTGCTTTTAAAACTCAGGAATAGACAATCAGATTATTGGTCAAGGGTTAATTCCCCATCACTGGGTCAGCCAGTTCGGCCTGGAGTTCTCACCCTACCAAGAACAAACCTACTGTGGCAACTCATTGGGTAGGTATGTTTAATTATTTGAGAGAGTTTCTCCTTATTTTTGCATTACTAAGACTATCATTGAGCACATCTGAAAGTCAAAAGTTTACCACAATTAGATATTTGTAACAGAACTTATCGCAGTGTGTTTGAAAAACAGCCTAAACTAAAGCTATGTTGTATCTCCAGTAATTGTTTTTCCAGCTCTCTCTGGGTGAGACACACGCACGCGCGCGCACACACACACACACACACACACACACACACACACCATGAGGCTCTGATACATACTCGTCCAAGCCTTCTTGGCCACAAAAATGCCCCCATTTGACTGCTTTTGTGGAATGCCTGTAGGATATAGTATTTGGATGAGACTACTGTCAATCTTTCACAGTGCTTTAAGTCTGAAGGCCAGGCAGTGTGTTGGTAACTGACCCTCTCCTGCAAAGTTACACAGAAGAGCTGTCAGGGACTTCCCGAAAGCCGCCTCCACAAGATGGGAGGAGCGCTGTGTGTCTGTGACCACAAACAAGCAGTGAAGAATGACAAGAAGCTTATGAGTCATGGTCAGAATCTAATAAACAAAAGTGTCTTGCTATATAGCAGCAGTAAGTTACAAACACAGAAAGAGTGGATACACGTACCTTTTCACACAAGCTCTATGAGAGCCAAAACATTGTCTTTCCCACATCAGAATTGTAATCAGAGGGGTAGCAATCCTCGGTCACTGTTAACGTTACTTCTAATGGAACTAGCTGAACTGTCCCTTTTAAACTGAGCACTGACCCCACCCACTCCTAATGTGTGAGACGAGTCACCGCTTTCTGGCACTGGACATGTGGCACCCTGGAGGCCGGCAGGGGTGCTAACAGCCGAGTTTCGGCTGTTAGCAATCCCGGGATGGGAGGCCGCTCCATTCAAAAACCCCTCTTCTTCATTCTGTTCTTGTCAGGGGGTAGTGCTCACTCAGTGATGGGGACAACAGTGATGTGTCCAGGGAGCCTTGTCCTCTCACACCGCTTATCTACATAGCAAATATGGCATCAAATCTCTCTATTGTGCTAAATTGAAGAATCATTTAAATCATTAAAAATCAAACGTCTTCCTAAGAAAAGGTTACATGATTTAAAAATAAAAACCCACTCCCAGGATCTCAAATGCTGAGCTGAGGCCTGTCCCGAGGTCCCCTCATCCCCTCCAGCCCTGGCCAAGGCTTCGATGCCGTGATAGAGCCTTGCTGGGCTTCTTGTTCTGAACAAGGATGTGTTGTTTGGGCCAGGTTTTTTTTTCCTGCTGCCTTTTTTGTGTGTGTGCTTCATGTTTAATTTGTGTTGCCTTGTTTGCTGGCAACAAGAAAAATCAGACTGCTCAGGTAGTGAGTGAGGGACCCACATGTGTGAGCAGAGTGTGTGGTGGTCACTGATGAACACAGACCAACACAGGGCACTGCCAAGGGCTGGAGAGGAAGGAACACCTAAAGGCTGGACTCGGAACTCTGGTCCAGCACGCTACATCTGCCAGGAGGGAAAATCACCAGCCAGTGTGAAGTGCACAAAGGAGGGGCCGGCAGACTTTCTGTTCTCGGCATGTTTCTTCCCCTTGTGAGTCCATTACCTTTCACAAAGAAATGTTAACTATCAAATGCGTCCATTAATTGTGCCGCTGAGGGTGAAACCATCCAGTTAGCATATACACTATCATTTGCATATCTTGGACACACAGTGTTAGTGCCATCAGCTCTCGTGAGTGGTACAGGACTCTCTTCAGGCCAGTTCGGGTCTGACATGCCTAAAAATGAAAACAGATCATTTGTTCTGCACTGAAGAACCAAAACTTCATGTGCAGACAGTAAGGCCTTGGCAAAACTCCCTTTGAGGTTCAAACCAAACTTTCTGGTTTTCTGTGCCAATTACATGAGTGGTTTTGTGCTCCAGGTTTCCAAAACACTGCCGTATTTTGGGGGAAATATCACGTGCTCTCTTGGTAACTGTAACTTAATAGAAACTCCCCGTTTTGACTTTTATGGGCTTCAGACTCTCAAATCTGATATAAATATTTGTTGATCTGTTTAAGTCTTTTTTTTTTTTTCTAAGGCAGCATAAAGCACTGCTGAATTAAAGGACTCACGGCAGTGGGAAGCTTCTACAAAAAGTTCTCTAATGTAAAGAAGCCTACTCATCTTCCATCCAAACCCACCGCAGAGGAGAGAATCTTCCAAATCAATGGTGCGCACAGGCGAGCCCCACAGCGTCGACA
This sequence comes from Crocuta crocuta, assembly GCF_008692635.1. Taxonomy (NCBI): domain Eukaryota; kingdom Metazoa; phylum Chordata; class Mammalia; order Carnivora; family Hyaenidae; genus Crocuta; species Crocuta crocuta. The sequence goes on along the minus strand of NW_027527853.1, from coordinate 8,994,317 downwards.
GGACAGTGGTGTGTGGCGCTAGACCCAAAGCCAGCAAGGGATCAGTGACACGGGAGGCATGCAAAAGGAACAATCTCGGCTAGAAAATGCTTGACGCTCCAAGATTTAAAAGCAATCAATGATCAAGTTAGGAAACAGAAAAAAATTTTCAAGTATTTAATCAAAGACAAAAGAAGGAGTTTTGGCAAGAACCGTATTTACTGTCCATTGCAAGACACAGCACCACAGACTATGTTCTTTCAAAAGCATTTGCTCCAGCTTTTAGCACTGACTTCGTAAGTGACAACTGTCATGACAGTGTGTAACGCAAAGGATGTGAAAACAGCAGTCGGCATGTGTCCTGCCTGATGGTGGGCATGTGGGCTGGGGTGAGCTCCCTAGTATGGAGTAGCCTCCCAAGAGCCACCTGCCCATCCAGATGGGGTCTGGGAGTGACCACAGGCTGTGCCCTCAGAGTGGGCAGGGTGGTGTTGGCTCCTCCTGTCTGAATTATATGCCTGTCCAGATGGGGTAAACTTATCCCAGTAGTTAAACTAGAAGTACTATGACTTGATGCAGACCCACCCAGAAACGACTTGTTTATCATTTTCTCAATATCCCCTGAGAATCCTGCCCAGCTCTCTTTCTTCTCTATTATCATAAGTTGCTGGGCAGTGTGGTAGTTATACTTATTTTCACATCCTTTTTTTAAAAAAAAAACCATAGTTTCAAAAATGCCTGAATGTAAACGGATGCAAAGTCAGACATTTACAAATAAAAAGGTTCAGAGAGCACTTTGGTTTCATTCAGACCAGAAACACTCTTAAAAAGCATTACAGAGCGTAAGGATAGTGCAGAGAGGAACGATGTTGCTAGAATCTAGTAAATGCATGTGAAATTCTACCATAGAGTTTGTTTTCAATCCACGTGGAGGGGAGGGCTCGAGGGAGGGGAGCATTATTACAGTCCACCAGGGGCGTCTCCTCCTCTGAGAGGCCATCGTCGTAAAGCAGGGAGTCGGATGGGGTGGAGGCAGCCAGGTCCAAGTAGTCCTGGAAGAGAGAGACGGCTGGTCATCTCAGTGCGGGTCACTACCCAATGCCCCCTGCTCCTCCCCTCCCAAAGGCAGACTCGCTGGCTAAGTCCCACCTCATGCTGGCCTACTAGCCTCTCCTCAAGCCCTGAGCCACCTGCCAGACAGCCGGCACTGAGCTCTCCCAGCCTCTGCTTCGCCACCCTGCTCCACAGCCCTCACTGCTCCCTCTAGAAAGTCACCTGCTTGGGGTAGAAATGTGCTCCTTCACTGCCTAGTCCTACCTCTGCACCATGTGGGAAGGGGGTGGGTTACCACATCCAGCACTGGGGAACCGGCTCATTTACCAAACCCAAGGCTCTGGGAGAGCTCACTGCAGCCCCATCACTTGTGTGAGTGTCAAGAAGCATCTCTGACCTGCTAGATGTTTTTCAGCTTTCCTCTGAGGACCTCCATCTAGAACAGAGCATCAGGACTCAGAAATCTGAAGTCACTGATGTGGGTTTTGCATAGGAGGCTGCTATGGGCTTCGGCTCCCAACTATGATGATTTCCCAGGGCCTGCAACTTCCACTGCCCTGGTTAAGTGTGTAAAGAAAAGTTCTAGCATTTTCCTGGCTGTTTCTCTAGGCATTCTTGGCTATCCTGGCATCATCTATGATTTTTATTTAAGGCAATCCTGTGTTCACAGCATTTGGAGGCTTGGACAAAATGGTACCCTGATGTTAGGTTTTATTACAAGTGGCCTACACCATGAACATTTGTTTTTGCGTTTGAAGAAATGCCAACTTTTAGCAAATGTGTCAAGGTAAAGATTGGGCCCTGAACCCCTGAAGGTAAGATCTGTGTCTGTCTTGTTTACTTGTATCCTCAGCATCTGAGACAGAATATGGTACATAGCAGTTGCTCAGTAAATATTAATTGAAACTTGTTGGCTTTCTCATTTACCTAGAGTTGTAACCCAGTAGTACATGGGCTAACCTTAGTCTCCCAGATAGGATTTATTTGGACCAGACTGAGCTTTTGGAAATTTATTTTTATTTATTTTGAAAGAGACAGAGTGAAGAGCACAAGTAGGGGAGGGGCAGAGGGTCTGACCTGGGGCTTGAGTTTGATTATGAGATCATGACCTGAGCTGAAATCAAGAGTTTCACACTTCATCAACTGAGCCACCCAGGCACCCCAGCTGTTGGAAATGTAAATGAGTTACTAACATTAAAAACTAGAAAACTTCAGGGGCAGCTGGGTGGCTTGGTGGGTTAAGCATCCAATTTCAGCTTCAGGTCGTGATCTCATTTTTTGGAGTTTGGGCCCCACGTCGGGCCCTGTGCTGACAGCTCAGAGCCTGGAGCTTGCTTCAGATTCTATGTCTCCCTCTCTCTCTGCTTCTCACCTGCTCACACTCTGTTTCTCTCTCTCTCAAATATAAATAAACATTAACAAAAACCTGGAAAACTTCACATAAATATCCTTTAAAATCCAGAAGACTAGGCACTCGTATTCCTATAGATTAAGTGTGGCTACAGCGAGAGGCCCTTTAGAGGGGCTGGTGCTCTCCTGTTTGCTGCAGTCCCCACCACTCCTTAGTCGGGGCCCTCGCAGCTCTACTCTGATGACTTGTTTCTTTACTGAAAATGATTTTGTTTGATTTTGGAATATTTGCTTCCCACACCCGTCTGTGGAGAGCTCTAAGTATAAAGGGAAGAACCTTGGTTTCTTTATGATGTGAGAAGGGGCCAGCCTCAAGGAGAAGGGCTCAGGTGCTGGCTGCCTTCAGGGGACAGCATGGCCATCTCCCTTTGTACAGCCTTGCCCTGCCCCTGCACTGGGGACTCCACAGAACAGGGGTGAGGCTACAGTCCCCTCACTGCCATGTTCTGCCTGCAGGTGGCCAACGCCAGGAATCAGCTCCAGGCACTCACTCTGTTCTTAACCATCATCTTCTCCAGGTCTTTGCTGATGTCAGCAAACACCGGCCTCTTGTCTGGTTCCTGCTTCCAACACTGCAGCATTAGACCGTACCTGGCGGGAAGCACAGATGAGCAGTTACGACCCGGCGTGAACGGCCCAATCACAGCCGCCATACCCAGCATGGTGCCCTGGGCCCACAGAGCTCTGCTCTCAAACCCCAAAGCTCTTTCTGCGTCATTGGACATCCTTCTCTGAGCTGAGCCAACACCCGAGGGTTGTTAGGGGCTCAGTGTGCCTGGTGCTGTGGTCCAGGATCTTATGTGTCTCCTTTCCCTTGAAAGAGATTTGTTTTCCCTTCCTTTTCAAAGATGTTGGTAAACAGCTGATAGGACGCCATGCCCGCTATGGGGCTGAGGGGGAAATGCTAGTCCTGAAACTCTTATCAAGTGTGAGTGGAAACAAACAAAAGCTTCTGCCAACCACACCTCTGCCTTTTATGTCCTCACTTCCTCATTTCTCCCTCATTTTCCTGGGGCTCTGGCTTGGCTGCAGGGCCTCCAGGGCTGCCACGTGGGTGTGCCCTGGGCCGCCAAGACGCACGGCACCTACTCACCCCTACACTCCCTCATCTAGCCCTGAGCCAGGCCCACAACAGGTTTTGTGGAATGAACGGACCAGCCTGTTTCTGCCTGTGGTGGCACCTTCTCATGTGTTCTCAGCTGAGCCTCTGCGAATCATCTGCTGGAACTACCATGTGAAGACTCTGGCACTCCCGGGCTGTGCTGCAGTCTCCCTGCCTGCCCCCTGCCCGCCTCTGTGTCTCCACGTGAGCCCTCCCCAGCACGCACCCCTAGGGTCATTCTGAATTACCTGCTCTCCCCGGGTGTCCTTTGGGGACAGGCCTTGGGCTCAAGCTGCTCCCTGGGTCTGAAGCCCCCTTTTATCCTCTCTACCACCTCTCCTTGGCCTTACTCCCCGTCATCCACGTAAGCCTCCCCCCACCTCCCGGAAGCCCACCCAGCTCCCAGCAGAGTCAGGGCCCCAGCACCTGCCACTGTGCCCAGTGGTGGTTCTCGGACTTCTGCCTTGGCATACTCTGCCCTGTTACTACCTACTCCCTGGTCTACCCTGGGCTCAGGAACAGCGAGGGCATGAGTGCAGTGTTTGTGACTGAGGGAGGCTGGGCCAAGGCAAAGCCTGCTCACATCTCCTCGCTGCAGTTGTCGGGCCTCTCCATCCGGTAGCCTGTCTTCAGAAGGTTGAAAAGCCGCTCGGGAGGGATCCCAGGGTAGGGGTTGCCCCCCAGAGTCACAATCTCCCACAGCAGGACGCCAAAGGACCACCTAATGGGAGTGAGACAACCAGTGGGTGGTGGTACTGGGCCAGTGGTGTCCCCTTCTCAGCAGACCAGACGTCCATCACCCCAGCAGTTGTTGACCCCATGAGCCCCCCAGTGCAAAGAGCCAGCCAAGCGCTCATGGATTTCAGCCTGGGCCTGACCGTGTGGATGGATGTGGAATGGAGGTGGGGATGAGCTGTCTACCTGCCCTGCTCTCACCCCTGCTGCGCTGAAGGCCCACCAGGCCGCTGCCACCGGAGCTTGGCCCCCACACCCACAAGGGGCACTTGGCTGGCCCTGTGGAGATGCACCAAAGCACCAGAGACAGCACAGAGCGGCTGAGCAAGTGCACCAATACGCGAGGCGGGGACCGAGGCCACAGGGCTGCCTGCACAATTCCTTTGCCTTTTCTGTGGGCTTAGAAATGTTCATAAAATCTTAGAAGAAAAAAAGCACTGTCATAGAAAAATATTTAACCGTGAGGGAGAATTTACTGTGAAGTGGGAACAAAATCACATTGCAAAATCGCATCATCACGTGAGCCCACGTACAGTGATAAGAAGCATATGCCTGCACATGACGGAAAACACTAGATGGTCATGGAAGTTAGGAGCTGCAGGAGCTACTTAGCGACCCAAGTGATGTGCAGTGTCCTCAGCACTCTTTCCTCTGCGTTTCCCAACTGTCTACAGTCAGCTTTATGTAATCTGAACACAGCTACTTAAAACTGTTTAGGAACTGCCTTTTCTCATCCCACATAATTCAAGAAATGTGTGTACATTGATGGCAGAACACTCAGAAGCAAGTTTACTGTGTTTTTGAAAACTCTCAGGTCTTATGATTTGACGTGGAAGGACAAGTTTTGTTTCCTTTCTTCAAGCACTTTGGGATACACCAACCCAGCAACTCACTCAAGGCTACCCTACCTATGGTGGGACGTGTCTGAGCCCAGCCCACGCTCAGGCCCACAGAGGGGAACTGTTGGGTTGGGCCTGTGTGGCACTAAGATGCCCAGGGAGGAGAAGGAGGGGCTGGCAAGGGGGGCAGCGAGGGAAATTTGCAGTTACCCCTTCACTGTTCTCACACATTCCACTGGGACTCTCAGAGCCACTTTGTAGGACCTTGCTGTTTGCTGAATGAATACATGAAGGCCTCTCAACTTGCGGGGGTGGGGGGTGGTCATTGCAGATGGTTGGTATGAGCCAATAGGCACCTGGGGCCCGCGCTGTCTCCCCATCGTGGTACCCTATGCACTGTAACCTTGACCACAGGAAGGCAACACCCGCACTTACACATCACTTTGGGTGGTGTAGATATGATCAAAAAGAGACTCAATTGCCATCCATTTGACTGGAATCCGACCCTAAAAAGGGAACAATGGAAAGACATTAACATGGCTCTGACGCCCTGGGAACTGGGGTCGGGGAGTGTGGAGGAGGTTGGGGCCACATCCCAGGCATTTCCAGCTCTGGAGGGATGCTGAGGAGTGACGTCCAGAGTGCTCCCAGGCACAGAATTGGCAGCAGGGCCTCAGAGGGGCTGGAACTCTAATCTGGTCTCCCAGGTAGGCTGAGATGCTGGAGGGAGTCAGCGGGCCTGCCTACAGCTACATAGGGTGTGCTTGTCACGCATCACATCCCTGCTGAGAAGAAACCCAAGGAATCAAGACCACGTCCAAGCCAGGTTTCCCTAGGGCCAGGTCCAGAAGGCTCTGGGGTACCCTGGGTGGTGATGCCCAATGTGTGGGCCAAGAACACCACCCAGCAAGGTCTCCTGATTTCTGAGGGTGAATGAGTTCAGGAAACCAACTTCCAGTGTTTCCACCTTGAGGACTTCTGAGGCAAACCAACACGCTAAAGGCTTTTCTGAGAAGCTCTGAGTGAAGAAATCTGTTTCCATGCCTTGGGGCTGTTTTTTTCCCTATCATTTTATCCCAGAGCCCTGTTAGCATCCTCTGAGAGACTGCCCACTGCAGAACTGCTGGGGTCAGACCTAATAAGTGCTTTCCAATGCAACTTGAGAAACAGCTTTTCAGTAGGTAAGTCTTAGGCTACAAATCAACCAAAAATGTGTGCATAGATTTAAATGCAGAATTTACTGCAATTTCTTTTTCTTTAAAGCATTCTTCAGGATTTCCATCCTTCATGAAGTGTCACTTTCTGGGGTGTGTGTTCGTAGCAATACTGCCTGCTGCCTTTGCTCTCTAAGGGGCCATGTGCTTGGAAGTCTATACTTCTCTGCTGCCTGACACAGGCCATTCTTGGGGGACCAGTGCATATATAGAAAGGCTTTGTCCACACCCCTCCACAGGGGAAGCAGGCCCTCTCCACTTCCCCTTCAGCAGTTCTGAGATATGCTGTCACAACGGAAACCCCAGAGGCACGTGGGTGGCTCAATCCATTAAGCGACCAACTCCTGATGTCAGCTCAGGTCACAATCTCATGGTTTGTGAGTTCAAGTCCTGTGTTGGGCTCTGTATTGACAGCAGGGAGCCCGCTTGGGATTCTCTCTCTCTCTCTCTCTCTCTCTCTCTGTCCCTCCCCAGGTCGCACGCTCTCTTTCTCTCAAAATAAATAAGCTTAAACAACAAAACAAAACAACAGCAACTCCAGGAAAAATGAAACATCATCCTCACAGTCTGTGGTGACACAGACCCCTTAGAGCAAATCTGAAGTGTATGTGGTCACTTTTTGTATTTTTCTTTTTTGAGCAGTGAGTCTGTTCTGGAAGCCATGGGAGTGATCCTGTCTGGTCTGTCACAAGGAGGCAGCAGGGGAGGGGCTGAGGGGCAGTGGAACTAAGAGAGTTGTCCCCAGCCAAGCTGCCTAGATGGGCATCGTGGTGCCCCAAGCATGTAACCTTGACCCCAGGAAGGCAACACCCACACTTACACATCATTCGGACATGCCACAGGGAACTGGACAACACAGGGACACAGGTTTCCCCAGAAGGCCACCTATGTCAGAGGTTTGGAGAAAGCGACTAAGAAAGAACCTTACATTGTGTCTCTGGACTCCATCTCCAGGGCCTCCCTGTGAGCCTTCCACACTCACCCAGCCAGGGGTTCCCAGGTCCCTGTTCCAGGGGAACCCTCCACCCACAACACAGTTCATTCCTTTCTGCCCAGAATGACTGCCACACTCAGGTTTTTTGACTTCAGTCTCCTTTGAGCGAAGAGCTAAAGGTACACAGAGGAAGCAAGGGCCCTTTCATCCTGTAGAAGGGAGAGGAACAACTGCAGAGAGACCTGTCATTTCCACAGCGCTAGCTGACCTTCAAAAGTGACGGTGATTAAAAGCAAAAGAAGCTGTGGGCCCAGCTTCCCAGGGGTGCTCTGAAAGGGCAGGTGTGGCCCTCAGGAAGAGAAGGAACAGACACAGGGACGGGTCCTGAGCTGGGTCTCTGGGGGCCCACGATTAGGGAAGGATTTGAAGATGAAGTTTATACTCTAAAACAATCTGCTCTCTCCTCCTCAGGTGCTCTGGAACCCTGGACCCCTGCCCTCCAACCACCCTGGGAGCCCTGGGCCACACCCCCAGGGGGACCCGGTACCTTGCTCCTCTTCACATAGGAATCTTCTTCATAAACATCTCGGGACAGCCCAAAATCCGAAATCTTCATCTTCCGCCCCTCAGCCACCAGGACATTTCTGGCTGCCAAGTCCCGATGGACAAGCTGCAAGGAAGACAGCGGCAGGGACGCCTGAAGCGCGGGCCCCGGCGCGGGCAGTGGGGGCCCGGGCTGGCGCGGCACACACCTTCATTTCAGCCAGGTACCGCATCCCCCGAGAGATCTGCCAGGCGAAGGAGATGAGGTCGCCCATGGTCAGGGCCCGCTCCTCGGGGTTGTCCAGGTAGCTGGAGCTGCGGCTGCCTCCGCTGCCCACGTAGCCGGGCCCTGCCTTGCGGCTCTCTCGGAGGAAGCCCCGCAGGGAGCCATACTTGGCGTACTCCACAATGAGGAAGAGCGGCCCTGGGGGCAGAGAGGGCGCTGTGAGCTGGCTACCTGCAGGGCTCTGGGCCTGGAGGAGGCCGCAGGGCCCCAGGCAGGCTCTGCACCCTACTAATCAGTGGGCACAAGGACACAGCCCTCTCTGGCCAGTGGCCTGGGTGCCACGCAGCACGTGTTTCAGTCCCAGCTCACTCTTGCACGGCGTGCTCTCCTCCTTGTGCTGGCCATGCCAAAACGGGCTCCTGGGCGGCTGAGCACAACTTTCCCCTGGGGTGCCCAAGGCAGGTGGCTACTACGCTAGTGCGGTCCCGGGAGCCAGCCCCCTGCTGCCAGGAAGTCACGTCTTTCTAGATCTTTGGCCATGCTGTAGCACAGGCTGGGGATGGCTGGGGATGGCTGGGGACCGCCGATGGAGGCAGAGGATCTGCTCCCTATTCTCAGCGGCTTTTAGGCTGCAGTCTTGTCCCAGGCCCAGCCTTGAGTCCTGCTGGTGCCCACCAGTGTCCTTGCTGCCCTCTCCCTGGTGCACCCTGCCTTCCGGTCCCCCGGCACACACATCTGGGCAAAGGTGTTCACACACAGCGAGAGGCCTTGAGCAGCACAGGCCAGACCAATCTCCTGTGTCCTTATGTGAGAGATGGTGACGGTGCCTTCACCGTGCAGGGCTGGGCTTGGGGTCACCTGGAGGTCATGGCACGCCTAGCCCCCAGTAGGTGCTCAGGACACACCATCTGTTTCTAGGGCTCCCTGCCCTGGGGCTCTGCCTGGAGCGGGGTGCTGACAGACCGGAATGTCACCAGAGACCTCTGAGCAGCTGCAGTAGACCCAGGGGGCTGGAGCCTCATGTAAGCACCCCTGCTGCAGCCTCTCCTCATCCTCTCGCTGATGCAGGAGGATGCAAGCTTCAGGCAGAGGCCAGGGCCAGAGACGACAAGGAAGGGGCAGGAAGAAAAACGAAGTGGGCTAGAGCCTCCGGCCTGCACGGGGCAGCTGCCTGTCCCTTGGCCGGCCTTACCATCCTGGCTGCAGGCCCCGTACAGCTTGATGACATGTGGGTGGTTGACCTGCTTCAGGAGGTTGAACTCTGACAGCAGGTCCCGCAGCTCACTTGGGGAGGCGTTCTCTGAAATGCACGTAAACAGAGCAGGTTGCAAGCCAATCCCTTCCAGAAGCCCCATCTGTGACCACCCTGGGTCTCCAACCTACATCATGATTCTGCACAGACCCCAGTTGTCTCCTTCCCAGACAGCCTCCCCAGGTTTAAACAAGGCCCTCAAAGACCCTGCTGCTCGGGGCTTCTCTCAGCCCGTAGGATGGTCAAGAGCCGCCTCATCTGCCTCTGGAGATAATAATCCTGAGGAGCAAACTTCCTTATCGGCGGGCTCTTTCCCCAGAAACCCTCCTGGGACCAGGCTGTGTGTGTAAGTGGCTGCATTCCCCTGCAACTGCCATCTTTCAAGGACAGTGTGCACAGAGACCATCCTCATAAATGCTGGGAAGGTAAGGGGACTGTCCCGTGTCCTGAAACACCTGCTGACCAAGCACTCAACAGGAGGGTGAGGCCCTGGAGAAAGCTGAAGACGATGAGGCTTCACAGAGGTGGCCTCTTAACACACTGAGCACGTGCATCCTGAGGGGGAGCAGAGCTGTGCCTGGACTCCCAGCAGGAGCCGAAGCCCAAGTAGAGAGATATGGAGTCAGAAGCTGGGCCTCAGCAGGTCTCCTGGGGCAGCTGCCCCACAGCCCACTGCCCAGCTGGGCCACATCACCTCTTCTGGCTGCACGCTTGTCTGGAAGTGAGAGGGTAGCTGGGAGATAGGGAGTCAGGTCCCACATGTGGTGGCCTGAGGCTGATCTCAGTGTGCCCCCCTTAGTGCCTGGATCTCCAGGGTGGCATGGAGAGACCCCAGTCTGAGGGCCTGAGTAAGCATTCAGAAGCACCCACTGGTTCAGGTGACCATTGTCACCATGGAGACCCACCTGCTGCACTAGAATTCTCATGTACATCTGCCAACTTGCACCCACTGCATGGTCACTGGAACCTTGGGCCACTGGGCCGTCTACCCACTCTGCTCAGAAACACCAGGGTTTGTGTGTGTGGGGTTGAGCATGTGCCCACTTAGAGCCAAACTTGTAGCATGACTGATCACAGGGCCCTCACTGAGGGCCACAGAGATCGGGCCAGGCAGGGCCCCAGGGCAGGGGCCAGTCCCTACAGGTGGCTTCTTCACCTGGACCGCAGGGGGACTTGGCTGAGAGGAATGAATGGGGCAGACTAGGGAGGGAGAGCTGTCAGTTCAAGGCCAAAAGGGCTTTTAATTTTATAAAAACTCAGATCTTTGCCTAATATTGATACAAAAGCAATACCACTCTAGAACCTTCCAAGCAGGGAAGTCCTTTTGCCCTGTTTGTCCAGGGACCACCCTGGCCCATGTCATCCAGAATGCAGCCCGTCAAGAATAGCAATGGGGGGCTCTGGAGAAGGCCCCAGGCTGGCTGCCAGCACCCTGCTTGTCAAGGGGGCTTCGTCCAGCCCTCAGGGCTCCTGCAGAGCCAACTGGGCACAGTGCGTGGACAGGTACCTTTCAGCATCTTCACGGCCACGGTTGTGTAACCTGCTTTGCCTTTCAGCCGGAAGGCTGTTGCCTTAACCACTTTTCCAAATTCGCCTTCTCCCAGAGTCTTCCCAAGAACCAAGTTCTTCCGAGGGAATTCCCACTTTGGATCCTCCTATGTGGGGTTGGGAGAAGAAGAATAAGAGAAGGGAGAAAGTTGGTGAGGGCAAGAGGAAAAGAAGATGACAAGACCGGTAAATGAGCCTTGTGGACAGGCTCCAGTGTTGTTCAATGGTCACCTGAACCAGTGGGCAATGGGCACCCACCTACACTGAGGGCAGGACCCCACACCTTATGGGAAGACAGGTGCTGCCACAAAATGGCCTGGACTCTGGATGCCTGGACCTTTGATTGTCCCTGGTCTATTGAACATGCCCTGGGCCCTCCCAGAACTGTGTCCTCATCTCTTAAACAAGGGATTCAGGGCTTACCTGGCACCTGGGGGTACTCACATGGGAGTGGGGCCTCTTCCCTCGAGTTAAGCCCAAGCCTCCTGGTGCTGCCTCTGCTTTGGACACCAGGCCCATAAGACACTGACGTCCTATAGATTAGGCTCCAATCTGTCCTCTCTAGAGAGCTCCTGGGGCCCTGAGAGGACTGAATTAGCACCAGTGGCTCAAGCTGCCTCTTGGCCAAGGACCCCCAGCCATGGATGGAAGTGTCCAGGGAAACTTCCCTGTATGGTGCCCCAGAAAAGGTACCACTGGGAACCTCCATTCTGCCCTGTGGAAGAGGCTGTTCCTCCCATGGGACTGGCTGTTTCCCTGAACCTACCTCTACCTGCTCACCACGCACCCCTCTACCCATCCTGCCTTCCTGCTGAAATCCGACTCAGCTTACTCTGGGATATCTTCCCAGACCCTAGCCTGGCCCTGCATCCTTGAACTCTTGACTGCAGATGCTGAAACCTATCGGGAACCTTCTGTCCTGGTCCAGCACTGGGTGTCCATTGCCCCAACTCTCCCTGCAGCTGGGTGTGGGTGTGACCTGGGGGGTGCTGCTATGATGGGACCTGCCAGACTTGTCTGACCCACACAGATGACCCCACTGGGCTCCTCTGCCCTGCTGAGCAGAGCCATGTTTTCCAACACCCATGCACAGGTGTGTGTGCGCTTTCGTGGGCAGAGGCAGCCTCCTCCCGGCACTGTGTCCAGGGTCCTTGCCGGCCAGCTGCTGGGCAACCTGGTGTTGCCTCAAATTCCCCAGGAACCCACAGTTAGGGTCAGAGCTGACAACATCAACACTGTTATGCTGGTGTCCTCACCTCCACACTGCACTGGATAAGTGTTCACTGCATGTGGAAGCCGCGGTAAGTATGTGTAGATAGTAACTTGATCCTCTTAAAAGACATTAAAATTTCTCCCCACTTTATATAAGAGACAACTAAGGTCAAGCAGTTGAGTGATGTGTTCTTAGAGTCGGTCGGGGTAGCCCTTGGGCCGCAGGCTGGGCTCTGGCTTCTCTGTGCTGTGGGCACAAGCTGCTGTGGGCCGAGGGTGGTGTGTGTTCACTTGCACAACTGCTCACAGGCACTGCCCTTCTGGTGCATCTCACCATAAACTGCCTAGGTTTATAAAGGACTCAAATGGCTCATTCCATAGGCCTGCTGTGGAGGCCGGGATGCTTCCTGGGACAGGGGTCACAGACCCCCTGTCTGCTAAGCGACTAGAACTAGGAAAGCCAGGACGGAGGCCACAGTGTCTGCCGCAGCTGGGAATGGCTTCCACGGCCCAGACCCTCACGAAGGGTGAGAACCCTTGAGCAGCACCTCCTGCAAGCCCCAGCCACCTCCCAGCCCTGGTTGGGTACTGCCAAAGGCCCTGTGACTCCCGAACTTCCTGCTCGGAGACCCCTGTCAAGGTGCACACTCTGCAATGCTTGCTGCCAGGCCTTGGGAGTGGAGCTTCTGTTCACGTGCACCCTCAGCTCTGAGTGTTCTCAGGGCCTCCTAGAGCCTGGCTTCCAGCTTCTCGGCACCGACCAGCAGGGATACAGAGGGATGGCAGGGTGACAGAGGGCCTGGCCAGGACGGGGGCTCTCAGAACCATAAGGACTGCAGGCCCAGGCTCTCCCATGGAGAAGGTGGGTTGGAGCCCACCAGCTCTGGCTGGCACTCTCCATCAGCCAGCCGGTTACAGTCCTGGGGCCTGCCTCCTCCACAGCTGGCCCAGAGGCCCCATGGCACCCCCTCTTTCCACTCCACAAATGAACTCCCCTCCCCACTGTGGCCACCCTGGTCCAGCCCCTGCCTGCTGCCATCGCTAGCCTGGATGAGGACAGTGCCTCATCACAGGCCTCCCACTTTTCTTTTTTAATGTTTATTTACTCTTGAGAGAAAGACAGACAGAGCATGAGCTAGAGAGGTGCAAAGAGAGAGAGGGAGACACAAAATACAAAGCAGGCTCCAGGCGGGGCTCAAATTCCCGATCCGTGAGATCATGACCGAGCCACCAAGATGCCCCATGGGGCTCCTATCTCTGCACTCACCCCAGGGACTCCCCAGCAGAGCAGCCGGCAAAAATGAAGGCAGAATATGGGCCTCCTCTGCGGAATCCCCAACCCCCAGGGCCCCACACTCTGGGAATAAAATCCACACTCCTCCTCAGGGCCTCCCCGCAGCCCTTGGGGCATCTGGAGGACAGTTCCCTATCAGGCATGGCAGGGCCCACCCTCCCAAATCCCAGTCCATCTAAACGAGCACCCATCACTCTCCACTCTGCCAAACTGCCTCCATGTCCTCTGCCCTCCCTGGAAGGCAGCTCTGCGGAGGCTGGGGGCTTGCTTGTGATGTCCTCCTGGTGGGTGAGGATGCATTAGCCACCTATGGGCTACAGGATGCGGCACTAGGGAGCTGTGTCTGCCCCTCCCCGTGCCTCCCAGCTTCCCCAGGCCAGAGGCGTCTGCCATCCGCAGGGCCTCCAGGAGGGCTGCCTCCCAGGCGGAGGCCCTGCTCGGAGCCTCACCGGGATCTTGAAGGCGTCCACAGAGACCTGGTTCTCCATGGAGTCCATTGAGGGCCGGCGGGCACCCGACGAGGAGTAGCTGACCGGGAAGGCCTGGGCGGGCCGGCGGAAGGTCATCTCGGCAGAGGCGATGGGTGGCTTGTTGGCGTTCTTGTGGTAGCGGTGAATGCAGAAGGTGGAGAGCAGCATGGAGACAACGAAGGAGAAGAGCACGGCGGCCGCGATCACCGTGCGGCAGAGCTCGTCACACAGCGGCTCTGCGGGCAGGGGTGGCCGTGAGGGACAGTGCTCTGCGAGGGTGCCCTGATACCAGCGGGCGCCGGCGCGGCGTGTCCACAGCAGCGGGAGGACTGCTGTGACAAGCTGAGCGGCCTGGCAAGTGTGGTGGCACGAAAACATGAGCATCATGCAGACACATGGTACTGACTGTTTGCAGGTACTGTGGGGGGTGTGCTATCACCCTCCTACTGAAGGGCCAGGTGGCCCAGGGGGTGTAAGCAGTCTGCCCGAGGCCACACAGCAGAGGGAGTGTATGCACAGGGCCAGCTGTGGGACGCTGCACCAAAGCCAACCGGAGGGCTGGCGGGGAGGTAGAGCTCCTTTGCTGTGTTCCCAGTGTATTCCTTATTTTCTTTATAAAACCGGGAGAGGGAAAGAAAGTGGCTCAGGGCCTAGTGCCATGCAGCAACAACTCAAATACGAGACAAACATCCCTGGGCCCAGGCAGGAGAGCTCCCTGTGTGCTTAGGCCCATGCTGCCCACCGGCACCTGCTGGCCCAGAAGGAGCATCTGGAGGCTACAGCTGGGAGGGTGTGGTTCGAGTCAGATGGTGCCATGGGCCCAGAGAAGGCTCTGCCCAAGGACAAAGTGAACAGATGCAGAGTTACTTGGTGGAAGAACCTTCCAACTCCATCTTTACCATAAAACTTTGGGCCAGGAGTCACTCTGTAGAGGCCCTGACCTAGATGCATCTGCACAGACGGGAGGCCCAGAGGGAAGGAGGTTGGTCTTTTGGGGTTTCACTTGCCTTCCTGTACTATCCTCCCTGGCTCGCTGGGGCTCAGGGAGGTATGGGAGCCTGCCCTGCATACGGCCCCCGCAGTGCCCCCCACCCACTCACCTTGGCTGTCTTCAGGTTCACAGAAGCACTTCTTCTCCTCGGGGAAACAGTTGCAGATACCGAAGCCAGCTTTAATCCCCCAGCGCTCCCCTGGCTCGTGCCCACCAATGATGTTGCCGCCGCCTGGTGACAGATGTAGCCCACTAAGCCTCCTGGTGTGGCCAGACAAACCAGGACTATCCAGGAAGGAGCATGAGCAGTCCCTCCCCACATGATGTCGGCATATTAGGCTGGGGTTGGGGTGGGGTGGGAGACGTGGGGGTTGTGGGGGGTTGGAGGGGTAGTGAGCTCTGAAGTCTGGGTTACCTGGGCAGGAATCAGCATGGCCTGCCCCCAATCAGTTCCCTGGTCCCAGCAGGTAGGAGGAGGACCCCCCGCCCCCCAGACTGTCCAGGGCCCTCACTGAGGTCCACGCATAGTTACTTTTCAGAAGCAGACAAGAGGCAGCAGGAAGCCAGGACATTCAGGGCTTGGGAGTACCCATGTGAGTTGCCCAGGGAGACACTGGAGAGTGTTGGTCCAGGCACCAGTCTCCAGAGGTTTCTTTTGGGGAGTGGGAGGGGGGTGTAGAGCCCTTTGTGCAAACAAAATGTTGGAAAAAGCCTTGGCACATAAAATCCAGGAATGAGGCTTGTCTGGCTGAAGTGCAGGTGGGAGTCCAAGACTCTCCCACTGGCTACTCCCATCCACCCTGGGCCCCTGAACTTGCAGGCCCAGTAGTTGCTTACGGAGGCAGTCCTGGGGGCAGATGTTGACATTTCTGCTCTCCACAGCATCACAGTGGCCGTCGGGGCAGGTCTTGATGCTGGGGGAGCAGGTGGAGAAGTTCCTGGTAATTCCTACGACACACAGCAGGCTGGTCACTACCACATGGTCAGACTGCCAGAGCCAGAAGGGCGGCACCCCAGGGCTCCCAGGCCAACCCTGTCCCTTCCAAAGGAGCAAACTGACGCCCAAGCAGAGAATCCGTGAGTGGGATCCTTGGGGTGGTGGGCACAGCTCGGAGTTGGCTGCTATACCCAAGCCCTACTGCCTGGGGCCACACCCCAACTTTGGGCCAGCTCTTCCAAAACCCAAGGAGACTCGTGGTCCCATGGCCTGAATGTCCTTGTGCCACCCACACTCTGCACTGACGCTCACCCTCTCCTGACATCACGAACCACAAATGGGGGCAAAGCTCTAGAGAACACATGTGGAGTGGGGAGGGCCATCACAGTGGCCAGGAGGGCCCACATGGACCCCATTTGCACACAGCCACCATTACCCCTCTCATCCCTGGCTCTGCACGGGGCCTACCTTTGCCATCTCCCTGTCTCCACTCGCACCTGCCCGTCAAAGAGCCCAGGCCGCCGCATTCCTCACACTCAGGGCGTCTCTTGCTGACTGCACAGGACAGGGGACAGCCTGGCTCCTCAGCCACATCTGGGGGTGGCAGAAAGCTGGTCATAGGGGGCTGGCCTAGGCGCAGGGTCCCGCCAGCATCCAGGGGCAGAGGGAAGCACTGGCCAAGCCTCTCATGGGTGAGCCCAGAGGGGTGGGGGTGCCTCTGCATCAGGGCACAGGGCAGTGATGAGGCCCGCTGAGGAAGTGGGGTGGCACCATGGTCACAGCAAGGGGTGGGGCAGCTACTGGGCTGGGATAAGTATAGAAGGAGGATGTGATGTGGGTAGACTCAGCCAAAACTACACATGCACAGTTAAACCTGAATTTCAGAGAAAAAGTGAATATTTGCTTTATTGTAAGTACATCCCTAACACTGCATCGACATACTTGGAAGTCTGCAAAGGTTGGGTGGGACATACTTAGAACAGAAAATCGCTCGTTGCTTACCTGAAATTTACATCTCACCAGGGTCCTGTATTTTATCTGGCAGTCCTATAGCAAGGGCATGTATAGAATGCACTGACAGTGGTGATGGGGAATAGCGACCATTTACTACTCAGTCCCTCTGGGCTAAGCTGTTTTACACTTTATCCTTGTCACCCTTCCAGCTTGGCTATGCAGCGTGCACTCTCATTTTCATTTTATAGGGGAGACTCAGGCTCAGGGGCACTGCCATTAGGTGAAGGGGGCAGGCCCAGGCCCCTTCTGCGTGGGGGATGCCCGTGGCTCTACCACACCCTGCCCGTCCTGATCCTCCACGGGCCCTGGCACTCACATGTCCCCTCCACGGTGACGACCAGCAGGGCCTGGGTCTGCCTGCGGGTTGGCCGGTCGGCAGCCACCACAGTGTATCGGAGTTGAGAGCAATCCGGCCGCTGCAGGGCTTCCGTGTCATTGACGAAAAGGTTCCCTGTGGTGTCCTCGGCTGAGGTGACCACCCCCAGGACACTGCAGTTGGTGCTGGAGAGCTGCAGCCTGTATTGCACGTGGATGCCGCTGAACTCCTGGCAATTTTCCACACAGACTTTCCCGATCTAGGCATGGGGCACAGGAAACGCCTTAGCTGGGCTGGGCACTGGCCTGTGTTGGTGACAGCCTGAGTCCTGGAATAGCCCCCTACGGGGTCCAGGGATGACAGACCTTCCCTCAAGTCCCTGCACACCTTTGGAACCTGCAGACCCATCCACCTGCCTGGCCCTCCCCTGCCCTGCCCATCACACTACCACCTGCCCCTTGCTCCTGGGGGCCAGAAGCAGAACTCAGGGCCCTGCCTCCAGACAGATGTCCACTCTCCCATCTCCTCTAGGCACGAAGGTCGACTGCATCGCTCCACCTCCCCTCCCTCACTGTTTCTGGCCAGGCCAGGTTTGTTCCAGGGGCCACCAACTGCCATCCTCAGTGCATGTGGCTGGGGTACTCCAGGTGACCTGCCTGGTCAGTCAGGGCACCATGCCCAGGCCACATGATTCTGCCTGTCTCACACGAGACCGTTCCTGGCACTCTGGCTGGAACACCTGGAAAGAGGGGATGCTTCTCCAGGGGATGCTAGGCAGGCAGTGCCGTTGCTGGGGCCCGGTGCTGGGCGGCTGGAACTCTCCCTCTTACCCCTTGGCCACTTCAGTTAGAATTAGACAGAGGTTCCAGTGGTTAAAACCAGAAGCTCTGACGAGTCAAGGCTGGGGGACAGAGGGCAGGGTGGAGCCTGGCCTGCAGCCACTTAGCAGGTGTTCGCTCAGCCCTGCTCAGGCCCAAGGCACAGCCAGTTCCTCCACACCCAGGCCCAACAGCACAACAAAACTATGACCTCCTAGATCTCCCAGCACACCCCCACATAAAACCTGCTTCCTTCCACTCTCCCCTGTGGTCCTCAAAATTGCCCAAGGTCACTATCCTCAACTTAACAATCATAAAGACTGGGGAGGGGGGGTGAAAGATCATAGTGAGTTTGAGGCTGGATCGGGACTCAGGTCCCTCTGATCTCAAGTTTGCCGGAGCACAGGTGACATACCTCTTGCGGTGCTTGCTTCCATTTGGCACCCCCTCAGAGACCCCTCGGACCCCTCTGCCTTGTTACCTCCCACCATCTTTGACCTCTGCTTCCATGGAAAGCCTGGGGGTGCATGGCAGGTCAGGGAGCTTGGATATGTCCAAGGTGGGGTCCTTTGTGTGCTGGGCCTGGGTGGCTGTCAGGAGTGGAGGGTGCATGGGAGCCAACAACAGAATTGGGGACAACTGGAGACGGCCTTAAACATGACATTCTGAAGAGGATGTATCTGAAGCTGCTCCATTAGGAAAGAGCAGTATGTTAAGTCTCATGCATGCTCTAACGGCAAGTAAAATTACAAAAATCCTTAAGAGAAACATTCTAGGTAGAACTATACTAAAATGCTAAATACTAGTTAATAAGGAGAGAAAGGGTCTCCCTGTCCTTCCTCTTTTTTAGCGGATACTTACTACTTTATGTTTTTTTTCCACCTCTAATTGTTATTTTTCAATGACAAATGAAAGATAAGCTAGAGTAAACGCACTTGCAGAAGGCAAAGCGGAAGCGCTCCCCACCTTTCCCAGCAGAGGGCACCACTGTTAACTGCTGCCTGCATTCACACACTTTTAAAATTTCATCAATGAAAATTTGTTTTTGCACAGTCACGGGAGGCCAGTATTTTTACAAATCACTTTTCACTTAATAATCCACCAGGAACATCTTTCCAAGTCAGCCTACGAAGAGTTAGCTGGCATTGCTTTCACAGTAGGACAAAATATGTTTTAAAAGTAACAAGGAGGGAGAGGGCTACGAATTGCCCACTAGCCCTGCCCCTGTGATTCTGTCCACTCTGCCACGGCCCCAGCCTCCCTGGCCCTGTGCCCATGGCTCCCCCGGGCCACTCTGTGTAAGCTCTAGGCCAGGGAGGGAGTGTCTCTCAACACCAGCCCTGCTTGCAATCTATTAAACAGAGTGCCCCACCCTGGGGGTCCTGGGTCCCTCCATGCCCCTCCCGAGGTAGGCACTGGGCTGTAGGCTCACCTGGGCAAAGCGGCGGGCCCGCCTGCTCACGGTGAAGGAGTAGGTGCTGGGCAAGTGCAAGCTGACAGGTCGCACAGACACGTTGAAGTGGAGGAGGATGACGCCCTCCCCGGGGCCCTGGAAGTCCGAGTCATTGACCAGCACGGTCAGCTGCAGGGAGCGGTTCTCCGAGATGGGGAGGCTCCGGTTGAGAACCAGCCCTGTGGGTGGGGGCACGGTGATGACTGCCGGGGTGCACCGCCCCGCGCCACCGCGCGCCGCCTCCCAGCCATGTCCCAGGTACATACACACGTGGGCAAATACAGATTTCCATACAGAGGGTGCACGGATAACAGACGTGGCTAAATCAGAACCACTGTTTAAATGTAACCATTGTGCTGAGCTGGAAGCTGAGAAAATCCTCAGCTGGGAGGTAACCTGTGTGTGGTACCTGTATGTGTGTGTTATGGGATGGCTGTGTGTGTTGTGTATAGGGTATACGTGTGTACATGTGGTAGTACGGGGTATGTGTGTGGAGTGTGTACATGTGGAGTATGTATGTGCGGGTGTACACGAGGTAAGATCTACCACCACTGAGGCCCTGGGAAAACCATACCGGCCTCCATTCCCCCAGAGAACTCCTGACTACAAGCAGCTTTGAGTGGAGTCCTGGACTGCACAGGCCCCCTGGGCTCGGAGCCTGCACACTTCTGTGCACCTGTTGAATGGCATGGCTGTGGTTCGTTTCACAGCGCCACAGGCAGATGAAGGTCGGGAGGTTTTGGTACACAGGGTATTTAGAGGGAGTGAGCCGGGGCAAGGATGACACTTCCCTTTGTACAGGGCAGAAGACCTTCAGGCTCAGTGTGGGTGGGGAGGATGAGAAACACACAGGATCAGGCCAGGCAGAAAGGGGTAAAGGGACCAGCGATTCTGGGTTGGCCCAGAAGCAGATCCCAAAGCAAGGATTGAAGAGCAACTGGGGTACTTGGAAGGTGATCCCAGAAAACATGGGCAGGAGGGTGGGGGGAGGCAAGGCAGCTGATGAAGATGTCTCATCTTGCAAGTGAGCCCAGCAGGCCCCTGGAGCTCAGCCCTGTGGGACATCCCAGGAGCTGGACAGGACAATCTTTGTAGGATCCTCTGGCTCAAGCACACAGAGCTGCTACTGGATACTAACCTCTGTCAGTAGAAGGTTACGGGGACTAAGGAGAAATAATCCCCAGGTACTTGGGCACCTTGGAGGCAGTAAAGTAGATGCCAGGAGTCAGAGGAAGGCCTCAGGAAACGACGTATTTGTTTGTAGTGGGCAGTGAACCCTGGCATGGTCAGCATGGGGAAGAGTGGGAAGGTCCTGCCAAGGTCTGCCACGCGGCAGTTCAGTGAGAGAAGAAAGCCTGTAAAACCCCACCAGGGTGGCGAAAGTGAGCCCAGTAGACACAAGGAAGGGCTGGGTGGAGTAGAAGGATCTTTATCCTAGGACTCAGAGGACAGGTGTCTGTGTGTGTAGGGCGCTGCAAGACTGGCATTCCCTAGGGGGCCCAGCCAGGCCACACCTGGCCCCTCTTACTGTAGTCATGCACAGTTGCCCGCACAAAGCTGCCGTTGGCCTGGGCCAAGGTCTCGTTGGGTGCGTGCTCGATACGGAATGTCTGGAGGGCCCAGGCATCCCCGGAGAGTAGCGTGTTTGTGTATCGCTTCAGGAGCTCCCCCGATGCTGGTACTACGTCTGCATCGAAGACACGTATTTTGGCCACCACGGTGCCCTGCAGAAAGTAGGGGGTGCCAGTCAGAGCTGGGGAGGGGGACCCCTCGGAAACCCTGTAGCCTGAGACTTCAGGAGGGCATGTGCACCACAGGTGGACCAAATGTGCAGTCAGAGCCAGCTCTAAGGACACACTGCCCTGGGTTCAAGTTCCCATAGGGTCCCTTGCCAATCTGGCCCAGTCACCCTCCCTGGGCCACTGTGCCTCACTTGTGCAACAGGTGTGACAGACATCTACAGATTTCCCATAAGAGTGGATTAGAGCAGATGCCCAGGTGCTTTGCTGACAGGCTTCACCCAGGTATCCACAGAGCACAGCAAGCGGGACCCCACAGGGTGGAGTTAGCTCACTGTCACCTAGTGATAGATGGCAGAGCCAGATCCAAGCCCAGGCATACACCAGAATGTCCTCTTCCAAGGACCTTCTATATACCAGGCTGGAGGGAATCATGAGGAGAGTTCTGAGCAGTCACAGGGCATCTCCGCTTCCACTGCTAACCAGACTCCTTGCTGTCACCCCCAAGGCAGCCCTTCCAAGTTCATGCGACCTTTACCAACGAGATGTGGTTTCCTCCCACCGGTCCATCCACCGCTTGGGGTGCCCAGGGAGGCAAGTGACAACACATTTCCCATTGAGCCCTTGGCCAGCCGGCTGCAGGACGGCCCACTGCCCAGCAGGTGGCAGTCACGCTCCACCTGCATGGAGGTGGATGGGTAGTGTGGGCGGTGCTGCGCTGGGAGAGGCACTTGCCAGTTTTTCTGCACTCGGGGCTCCCCTCCATGAGCCTCTATGGCCCTCCAGTGACAGCTGACACGGCGGAAGGGAGTACCCTTCTGGCAGCCATCCTCTCCTACTCAGGGAAGCACCGCTGTGCCCCCGTCCAAAGGCACAGGTATACCCCTGGCCTTGATGCCGCCCTTGGCTTTGACAGCCTGGTCAGACACAGGCTAGGCATTCAGGGTGCCCAGACACTCATCAGGAGACAGCTAGGCTGACCTCCCGTCTCCTCCTCAGCTACCCTCGGGACAGGTGGAAAGCCCCAACAGACAGCTGGATGAACAAATAAAAGATGGACAGCTAGACGGATGGTCAGCCACACAGCTGGATGGACAGCTGCATAGACCAAGGAATAAATGGTGGACAGAAGGGCAGATGGACGGCAGAAAACAGACAAGCACAAGGGCAGCAGGCAGGCACCTCCTTCCTCTTGAACTCCACCACAGCGCTGGCGGTGTCGAAGCCCCCGAGGAAGGTGGGCGCCGAGTCATCCTCATCATACACGGTCACAGGGAAGGGCACCATCACCACCTCCTCCTTGCGTGCGCCGACACGCACTGTGCATGCGGCCACCAGCTCATACTTCTCTCGCAGCTCGCGGTCCAGGGGCCAGCGTGTGCTCACCTCCAGGCAGTCCCGGGTGCAATGGAAGGGCAGGTTCTCACCTGCGCACCAAGCAGACCAGGAATCCCAACATGACTCTGGGGTAGGGAAGGAGGCAGGGTGAGGTGGCTTTTTCAGGGGCCCCGCCGGATGGCAGGGGAGGTTGGCTCTGTGGGTCAGAGCTGGGGAGCATGCCGGCCCACTCTATGCTCCTCTTCCTCTTCCTCCTCCTCCTCGGCTCTAGCGGTGGTGGGTACGGAACTCAAGCACCGGTTTGCAGTGACGACTGTGCTCAAACAGGCTTTCCTGTGCCTGCCACCTTCACTTGTGCTGATGGGGAGGCGTGGGAACCAGAAGGCCTGCGTCAGGTCCTCACCCTGATAACCTAGGGAGGGATGCTCACCCTACTTGCCCAACCCCCAACCTTGCCTCTCTAGGGGTGGGCGGTGGCGGGGACAGCTGTTATCTCTGGCTGTGTGATCCCAGACCAGTCATTCCGCCTCTCCGTGACTCTGTTTCCTCACCAGGAGATGGGATGATGAAGGCTACATGCCTGCCCCTCACCAGGCACTGCTGCATGGCCAGTGACTTACGTATCTTCCTGCCACCTGGTGAGGGGAGGGCCAGTCATCGTGGTACACTCTTCAGCCCGAGCCTGTCCTGAAATTCATCCTCCAGTAATAACTCAGAAAAGGGGAAATGCTGCAGGCTTGAAAGTCAACACTGAGTGCCCCCACAGCCAACCAGGAAGGGTTAGGCCATCTCCATTTGGTGGGGAATCAAACGCCCCTCCCCTCTCCTCAGAGCCACATAGTACATGTGGATTACATGTGGGAAATGTTTATCATATAATGTTTCTCTCTAATGTTTACAGTTACAAAAAACATGCTCAATAAAATTTAATTATGTAATCTTTATGAGGAGGGCAGCATGCTAAACCTGATGTTTGGCTAACAATCCTGCACAAACACATCATCCCTGATGCGGGGCAACGTGAGGATGCTGGGGGAGGGGATGGCTACTTTTCTTACCTTACTGAGATTTTCTGTCACATCATTACCTCATTACCGTGTGCATGCACATGCGTGGTAAACCTGGCATGAAGCCAGGTTCCACTTACTAGCACTCTACCCTCCGGGTCCCAGTTCTTCGTGCTGCCCACCGGAGGTCTGCTCAGGTGCCCCGTCTCACCTCCACAGGGACTCACCCCTGTCCCCACCTCCCGCCTCCCCAGGGCTATCTTGTGGTAAAGTCCGCTGCTTAGGCAGAATCCTGGAGCCACACTAGCTCCCCCTTCCCCTCAACACCCACATCTAACTCTTCAAGAAATCCTGCTAGGTCTCCTTCAAACATGCCCAGAAGCTGACTGCTTTTCGCTGCCCCGTGGCTTTCACCATTCTTCCAGTCTCCAACCTCCTGCTCAGGGATGTCAGGTAGCCTCCTAACTGTTTCCCCGCTTCTACCCCCCACTGCCCCATACCAAATCATTCCTAGCACAGCAGCCAGAATAATCCTTTAGAGGGAAGTCGAGTCTTGTGAGTGCCACCCATCCTCTACAAGCCTTCATGACTCCCCAGTCCCTCAAGGGGACCCTCAAGAATTTCTCTGTTCCCATGTACCTGCACTGTCCCGTCACTCACTCCACTCCAGCTGTACAGCGGCTCCACTGCAGCGATCTCACAGGGGCCAGCCCAGCTCGCCTGGTGCCCGCCCACCTTTGCCCCAGCTCTCCCTTCCCCAGCCACGAGATTTAAGACCGCAGTCTCCACCCCTCTACATCCTTGGAGCTTTACTTCCCACCTAGCACCTTCCAGAGGCCACCCTATTTCCTTGGCATGTGCATGGTCTCCATTTCCCAGGGGAAAGGAGGCTGCAGGCAGGCAGGATTTTGACCTGTTTAGTTCACTGTCACATCCTCAGCCCCTAGTACAGTACCTGGTCCGGGACAGACATACAAGAATTATTTCTGGAATACTAAATGAAGGGGTGGGGTGGTGGCAGAGAGTACACCAGATAGATGGCCCATGTCAAGGGCTGGCGGTCCTGTGTCCGGCACACAGCAGGCACCGAGGATGGCCCTCCGAGACCAGCACTCACCTTCTAGGAGCCTGTAGGCCACGCTGATGTTGGGGCAGAGGAACTGCACAGGCAGCAGGCGGAACTGGTGGAAAGTGCCAGGAGGCCTATTCTCTCTGATGCGGAAGGAGACGCCTGTCTCAGGAAAGCAGAGCTCCCGGGGTTTGAGCGAACCACAAGCCGGGAAGGAAGTGTTGACAAAGGAGAAGTATACACGGGCACAGCCTGGCCATTGGCACTCGCCCTCACGCTGGGACGTGGGTGACAGGAAGACCTGGAGGTAGATGGTGAGCACAGGGAAGCCGCCATCTGCGGAGAGAGATGGGGCATCAGCCACATCTACAGGGAGCGGGAAGGGAACGGAGCGGGGAAGCGACAGTTGTTCTAGGGCTAGTGTAAAGCCCAGTCCTTACTGTTGTCCACAGGGTTCCACTGGGCTCTCTGCCCTGGCTGCCACCTTCTGCTTGCCCCCCACTTCCCTGGACCTGGGGTATGTCTCTGCTTCGGGGTCCTATGGTTCTGCTCCCTCTGCCTGGAGGTGCCTCACAGCCCACCTCTCTTGTCATTCAGGTCTCAGCTCAAATCCCATTCCTCAGGTGCCCTGAGCACTGGGGTGTATTGTTCCCTTGATGTCTCCCCACCAGCCTTCATCACATCATTGCTCCTCCCAGAGGGTGCCCTGAGCCCGGGTCTAGCACCAGGTAGAGAGCCTCCCCAGGCTGGCTCCTACTGCATGCAGCAATCAGCAGTCCACTCCCTTCTACGCCCTCCTCAAGGGCTTGCATCGTGGAGCTGCCTCTGCAGGGACATCCCCCTGGACAGACTCCCCCAGCACCTGGAGGGAGAACTCCCAGCAAACTCCATTATGGAGGCTCTTTCTCCAACAAGGTCTGGATCTCTCTGCCAGAGTGGCAGGGACTCTTCCGGGGCCCTCTCTCAGCCCTAGAGTAGTGGCTGCTCCCCACCCCCCCATTGCTTCTTCCCATAGTCATTAGAGTTCTCTTTGCTTCTTACCAGCCTGTCCTTTGTTGCTTCAATCCTGGGCTGTAGTTATTCATTCTCTAAACAAACTTGCCCTGTTCAAGTTACTATGTGGCTTCTCTCCTGACTGGACTTAACAGGTACAACCATGAACAGAACAGGCCTCCTATGAAAAGTGGACCCTTGGCAAATTCCACTCTGGCCTCTGCCCCTGGAGCCCTAGTTCAAGTTCCCCAGAGGGGCTTGGGATGAACATGGCAGCGGCTAAGTGCGAGCAGAACTGAGACCCATCTCAGATGCCACCTCCTCCAGAACTGGGGGTACCCGGTGGGGGGCTCTGTCACGTGACCCTGGCTTTACCTGGCAGACAGGGGTGCAATCATTCCACCCCTGCTGGGCAGTGCCGCCCACTCTGCGTGTATAGGCATGCCACCTGCCTCTTGCCCGTATGAGGGGGCGCAGGGCTGGTGTGAGCGTGCAGCGAGGCCATGTCTTCGGAGATGCCTGGAGGTAGGGAGTTACTGGGTATGTGAACACCACTTTGTGGCACAAGGCAGAGCTGCTCCACCCCCCCAGTACCATGGTCACGTGTGGCCTCCACTCTGCTCTGCCCCCTGCTCTGAGGAGCTGGCCAGGCCTTCCTTCCACGCCACTTCCCTCCCCAGCACCAGGCTCGCGTCCCCACCAGGGACCCAGGGCAGCTTGCTGTGGATGGGAAGACAAGCTTTCTGCAGAACTACTCATTCTCCAGGAAGTTCCAGATCATCTGCTAAATCAAAAACCTTCTGATTTTTTTAGGCTCTTTTAACCCCTCTCTCATAACCCCAAATCCTGATCGCCCAACTGGAAAAGGCATCTAAGTCCAGCATGGAAAGAGCACCCAATCCTTCCCAGGGGTTCTCCAAAATCCCAACAGACTGAGGAAGGACTGGGCCCGAGGGTCATGAGCGGGCCCCAAACACGTCCAGGTACCCTGGCCTGGCTGGACGCAGAGGCAGGCCAGCCTCACCTCACCCTTCACTCCGACACAACAGGAACTGCACAGCAACCGCCCTCTGGAGCCTCCGTGTGGGGGTGGGAGGTGGGCTGTGGGAGGAGGAGACAGGCTGGGGGTTAGCGGCTCCCTTACTGCGGACGCTGAGCTTCTCCCAGGCACTGTGATCCAGGCTCCGGTTAAGGTAGAGAAGGCCGGTGTCCTCCTCGATGCGGATCCAGTCGTTCTCATGCAGCCTTGCACGGTAGGCGAGGCCGTAGAGATGCTGGCCC
Organism: Crocuta crocuta; assembly: GCF_008692635.1. Lineage (NCBI taxonomy): Eukaryota > Metazoa > Chordata > Mammalia > Carnivora > Hyaenidae > Crocuta > Crocuta crocuta. The sequence goes on along the minus strand of NW_027527853.1, from coordinate 8,967,550 downwards.
AGGCGGAAGCTGGGCACCTCCTCGGGCACGTCCCGCAGGGCATGGACGTAGAGCAGGGGCATGCCGGCCGGCTGGTCCACGTACAGTTTCTCCCAGTAAGCATCCCTGGAGAAGTAGAGTCCCAGTGGAGCTGCAGAAGGCAGGGAAGCACGTGAGGGAGGGAGGGCGATGGCCGTGGCCAGAGCAAGCCTCGCAGGCAGACCAGCATTCCCCAGCAGCTTTATTTCACACCTTGGTAAAAGCTTCTTTAAATTTACTAATTTAAAATTCCAACCCAGCATAAGGAATACAGGCAAAATCAGATCCAGGTAAGTCTCCTCATTCTTAAATTATAAGAAAGAGATATCATCCTCCATAATTTATAGGATTTGAGTCTTTCATGCAGAAATAAATAAATAATAAAACTCTGATCTTAGTAGGACTTTCTCACCTGTAGTCCTAATAACATCAGCACACAACTATCGATCTGTGTAGCTAAACACAAGCTGAAAGTGGACTGCCTTAAAACGGAAAAGGAAAATAGAGGAGGAGGAAGCCGTATAAGACAACTGTGAAATCATTCTCAATTACCCAAGTTTGTTAAGTATGTGAACCGCACGGAGCTGGGAGTTCACACTCCCCAAGTTTCTCAGCAAATCACCTGGATCTGGAGGCTTCTTTCTTTCTTTCTTTTTAAATTTTTTAATGTTTATTCATTTTTGAGAGAGACGGAGTGCAAGCAGGGAAGGGGCAGAGAGAGAAGGGAGACAGAATCTGAAGCAGGCTCCAGCCTCTGAGCTGTCAGCACAGAGCCTGACGCGGGGCTCGAACCCACAAACCATGACATTGTGACCTGAGCCGAAGTCAGACACTTAACCGACTGAACCACCTAGGTGCCTCCGGATCCAGAATTTTCAAGTATACAAGATGATGTCAGATAAGCAGGGCTGGCAATAGTCACCAAAAATGAACCAGGGCACTTTATAAGAGAAACCTTTTTTTTTTTAATATTTTTATTTATTTCTAGGAGAGAGAGAGAGAGAGAGACAGCGTGAGCAGGGGAGGGTCAGAGAGAGAGGGAGTCACAGACTCTGAAATAGGCTCCAGGCTCTGAGCTGGCAGTCAGCACAGAGCCCGATGCGGGGCTTGAACCCACGAACCACGAGATCATGGCCCAAGTGAAAGTCGGACGCTTAACCAACTAAGCCACCTAGGTGCCCCAAGAGAAATCTTTATCTAAAGTTAAACATACTACTACCACTGGGCCCAGAAATCTTACTGAATTCATCCAAGAGAAATGAAAACATATGTCCATCAAATGACTTATTCACAAATGGTAGGGTTATTCCATTCACATAGCCGAGAACTGGAAACAGCCCAGATGCCCTTCAACGGGTGAGTGGATAAGCAAAAAGTGGTTTTCACACCACAGATTCCTATGCAGCAACAAAAAGGGATGAACTATCAATATACACCACGGCCTGGAAGGCTCTCACAGACCTCATTATGCCAAGTGGAGGAAGCCAGGCACAAAAGAATATACATGGCAGGATTCTAGGCTAATTTCAGGTGACAGAAAGTAGCCTGGCTACCTGCTTAGGGGCAGGAGGAGACAAAAGACTGGGAAGGGCAGGAAGGAACATTCTGGGGAATGTAAAGGTTCCACATCCTGACAGCAGTGTGGGGCACATGGGCACATACATTTGCGGCCAATGTACAGCTGAGAGTTGTGCATTTCAACTTCTGTCAATTTTCCCTGATCACCTGATCACCAAGGGGCTGTGGATAGAGCTGTGGTTGCCATGAGGAAGAGGCCTTGTTGGCTAAGTCCATGTTGAATAAGCTCACCATTCTGCTGACTTCGTGTATGTTCAACATTTTTCATAATAAAAAGTTTTTAAAAATAGTAAGAACTTTCAAGGAGGTGGATAAATAGGCAAACGATGTTTAAAAACCACTAAAGCCCTGAAAATAGTCTACAATGCATAGAAACTACCCAGCACACAACACAAACATTAGAACTATTCATGCACTTGTAGCCAATTTCTCTCTTTTTTTAATGTTTATTTATTTCGGGTGGGGGGAGACAGAGGATCCGAAGCGGGCTCCGTGCTGACAGACAGCAGAGAGCCCAATATGATGTGACGCGGAGCTCTAACGGTAAGATCATGACCTGAGCTGAAGTCAGATGCTTAACTGAATGAGTCACGCAGGTGCCTTGACAATGTCTCTTTTCAATCAGCTCGTTTCCATCGGACCCCACTTTTCTCGCAGCTCTCAGGGTGAGCAGCCAGGCCAGTCTGCTGCCAGCAGAGGGCACCCCACTACTGCCTGGGCCCTCAAGGACACGTTTGGGTGTGGGAAGCAAGCAAGTGCCAACTGGAGTCAGGTGAAAACAGGTAAACCCCTTGTGGCCCTCCATCCTGAAGTGGTAAGACAGTAAGCAAGCAGGAGGGCTGCCTGCACCATGGAATGTTCTCCAGGATGATTTCGAAAGGCAGCCAGGCTGCAGGTACCAACTCGGGGTGGGGGGAAGCCTGCACTTGGCCCTGCCTGCTCCAGTGTGGGTGCTGCCGTGCCAGACAGGCCTGGGCTGGGAAGGAGCAAGGGGGAGGGGTGGGAGAGGGAGAGTGAAGGGAGAAAGAGAGAGAGAAAGGAGGGAGTAAGGGAAGGGAGAGAGAATGGGGTAATGAGAAAGAGGTAGAGAAGGGGGAGGAGGGGGAGAGAAATGCTCTGGTCAGAGCCAAGGGCCTGACACACAACCCACACTGAACACGGCAATGGGATGGGGGGGAGTGTGGGGGGGAGTTGGGGATGATGACAACACCCAGAGTGTGGCCTTTCAGACCTTTGGAAAGCACCTCCCTAGGAGAGGTGTCCCTGGAGTGGGGCCTAGAGTTACTCGGTCCCTGTGGGTGCAGCTCAGGCAGGAGCAGGCTAGGACCTCCAAGGGGCCTGCCCTTTGCTCTGAGCTGCAGTTTCCTGGGGGAAGGATCCACTCCAGAGTGTCACACGGGCTGCCATTCAAGGGGGAGACAGCTAGTGGAGCACCACGAAGAAGTCACACTGGAGAATTCTGGGAAGGGAGCGCTGAGACCACACTCCCCCCACCCTGGGGTCTCACTGGCAGAGACCATGGGCAGGAGCTACCCATGGATGCCTGAATGCCACCCTTCTGCCCCACGCCCTCCCCACTGGCCCAGGAGGCCGCAGGTTCTCAGATGCACTCAGGGCTGACCTCCTTGAGATTTAGCCACGGAACCGAGCAGGGACAGGAGGGCAGCTCAGAGGGCTGTGCTGGCCTCCAAGGGCCACAAAACTGGCCTCTTGCTGCTCCTGCTGAAGGGCTGCTCATGGCAACAGCACAGAGCTGAGCTGAGTGAGGGGACCATGACTGCCAGGTCCTCTGAGGGGCCCCACACAGCTGGGATCCACCTCAGAGGCTTGCATTTCCCAGAAGGGGCACTCACTCTCCCCACAGCGTGGGGGCCCAAAGAGGACCCTACCAGCTGCTCAAGTCATGATGCAGACAAAGACTGGAATGTCCCCGTGGGGTGTCTCCTCACTCATAGGGAGGGGGCAGTGGGGGAGGGGTCCCTGATGGGGGTTGGCAGCCACCTCCCACTAGGGGTGTGCCGGAGCCCCCTCTGTGCTACCTGGCAGGGGGGACCCCTGGCCTGCTCTCCTCAGCGGGGCCATCCAGCCTCCTCCACAGGAATCTGGTATTATGGGAGCTCCCAATACACAGCAGCAGCCTGCCCTGGCCCCAGCATGGCCACGTCCCGGAAGGCAGGCTCAGAAGGGGGATCAGAGCCGGAACAGCCCTGCTGCTCCATGATGAGGGCCTGAATCATGAGCATCAGTATCCTCCAACATTCCATGAAGGTTCCAAGTCAGAGCATCCAGCAAGAGCTCTGGGGGAGGGGCTGAGGTGGCGGTGAGGGCAAGTTATGCTCACTGCCCTGCGGACAGAAAGAACAACTCTCCCCTCCCCGGACCGGACCTTGTCCTGCCCCCATGACATTCTCTGAAGGGGCTGGCCCCCTGCAGCCTCCTGCTGCCTCTCAAAGGTGGAGGGTAGGGTGAGCCCAGCCCTGCTGGATGGCTCTGGGAGGCAATACAGTACATGGTCAATCCCCCAGGCGTACGCACTGACCTTCCATCCTCTCCATAGCCCTAGACAGAGGCACTGTCAGGACCACTCCTTTGCAAACATAGACACTAAGGCGGAAAGAAAGAAAGGCATTTGTTTGCTCAAGGGCACACACACAGAGACAGAAAGAGAGCTGGAATTCGTAAAGCCGTCTTTCTAGAGAGGCACATCCTTCTCCAGCCCACTCAGCTCCCGGGGCCCCCCACAGCTGCCATGCTCTCGACCCCCCAGCTGACCAGGCCTGGGCCCCTATCCCCTACCAGGCAGGGCCACCTGGAACAAGCTTTGTTCCTCGACAAAGCCCTCGGTGGTGCCTGAGGCTCACTGCAAGTCAGGAATACCAGTTCGAGGGGCAAGGCAGTCCCCGGTGACTCACCGTCTCTCTGGGCAGCTTGGCATTTCTGGGCACAGAATGGAAGGAGGAGAGACTGTTGCTTCCAAAGGCCTCACAGGGTGGTGGCCAGGGGCAGCCTAGGCCTGTGACACCAATACCAGGTAGAGGGGGCTCAGCCAGGATGAGCGCTGCCGACCTCCTCACCACCGTGGCAGAAGGGCAGGCACGAACCACTAACACTCTGAGATGCTGCCCTTGGGCCTCAGCTCCAGCGCTCCCAGGGCTCCTGCGCCAGGGAACACTGCTGGATCCACAAGACTGGACATAGCCAGGGCAGCTTGTGTCGTCTGGAGCCCACCAGGCCACCGGCTTTCCTTAGGGTGCTCGACCCCTCTGTGGAGAGGTGGGGTGTGCGTTCTTGCCTCCACAGTACCAGCGAGGGGACGCTGCATTTCAACCCAGCTTATGTCATGAGACACAATACAGCAGCTGCTGGACATTCTCTCAGGACACACACTCCTGGCCCTGCTCAGCGCGGTAGAACCGAGCAGAACCTGGATGTCCTTGGAGCCACTGTGGGGAGGGCCTTTCTGGGTGCTGACACCTGAGGCAGCAGAGGATCTTGTCAGGTCTTGTCAGGGGGACACCCTCTACCCAGAGCGCCCCCCTCCTGGGTAGGTGGGTGCAGCTCCAGAACCCTCTGTGGGGGCCTCCCTGAGTGCACATACCTCAGGGGCTGGAAGGTTGGATAGCCTGAGCTTCCAGAGCCCACTCCCACCCCTCCTCCAGGCTGGTGCTGTCCCCACCACATAGCTCACATGTGCAGGAGAAAATGGGCCCTGCCTGTTCTCATCTCACAGAGCCCAGCCCTACGGGGTCCGTGTGGGGCTCAATCTATTGCTGCCAAAAGGGATTTGTGGGTTGGGCAATGATTGTAAGCAGAAACAGACTTAAATGCACTTAAAATACCTCCCAGGTGGTCCCTGACGCAGGGCATGGCTCCCTTAATGCTCTTCAATGTCACAGACACTTCTAGATGGAAAAACACATGGTCCAAGGCAGGGAACTGAGGAGGTAGGTGCAGGGCCAGCTTCAGCGGGGTATAGCCTAGGCAGTCCCAAAGGGCCCCACACTTGGCTTAATGTTCTGATGTTACTGTTTTGAAATTCATCACCATTCTAGAACAAGGGGTCTACACCTTCATTCTACACAGGGCCCCACAAATGATGTAGCCAATGCTGGCAGATGAATGAGGAGAGCCTGAGACAGGCCACTGGTGTCCACTTCCACAGGACTGTGCAGCCTCTGCAGCCTCAGTTTCTCCAAATGAGAATCAGAGGAGGGCACACTGGGGAGAGAAGCAGCCAGTGCAGGTTGCTCACCTTGGCACAGGTATGTATTACACAAAGCTGTGAACTTCAGATTCACAACCACTGTGTGCAGATCCCTTTACCACCCCATTTCACAGTTCAGAACACTGAGGCTGGGAGGTGAGAAGCCTTACCGAGGTCACTTAGCAGGGGGTTCTGAGTCTCAGAATTTGGTGTAATGGCTAGCAAAGTGGCAGTGGGAGTCAGGATAAAAGCAGACGCTGCACCCACCAGGAGGCTCACTGCTGGCAACTTTCTGCCAGGAAGGGCTGGCTGGCCTGTGGGCTCAGACCAGCCTCTGCTGAGGGTGAACCCTGGCACTTTGGGTGGGTCAACACAGCAGGGCCTGCAAAGCCTTCCCTAGCCATCCCTCTCACCTGCGAATGCCACAGGGTGTGAGAATCCTCCTCCACACCTAGTCTAACGTTTCCATCTGGACAGGGTTGGCCAGCCTCACCATCCAGGGACACCTCATGACTGCCCTGTTCCATGGCACCATGCTGATGGGTGAGCAGCTGGCTTTTCCTCACATAGGACAGGTGGGTCCCTCCCACGCTGCTCATGGCACACCTGCCCAAGGCTCAAGTCACTGCTTTTGTTCAAAGAGATCCCATCTGCTCTCACCCTGCCTGACCCCAAAAGGGAAAATGTGTGGAATTCATGTTCAACAGACGCAAAGTGCTGTCCTGCTCCGAGCAGGGCCTCCCCTGACATCCCCACAGCATCTGCCAGGTGGATACCGAAGGTTACATTCAGTGCATTCAGTCACCCAGCCATGGTTTTGCCTTGTACCATTTTGTAGCCTGGCAAGGGAGTTTCCAATGCTCCACATTCAGTTGGGATATTTAATTTGTTCATATTTGGGTGCAGATGGAGCCAGGCCCATGCCCCCTCCTCCCTTGCCAGCGTTTGACCCTTCACAAGGTCACATGTGCTCGCACACACACGTGCGCTCTTACACACACGCTGTCTCACGTACACACATCCTCGTGCCCACATGGACTCTGAGCACCTTCCTCCACAGTGAGCAGGAAGCCGAGCCTCACTGGGGAGGACACTGAGGATGGGCAGTGGCCGTGCTCCCGCTTCTGGCTGCATCACCTTGCCTTTTCTGGCTCTGCTGTCCAGGCAGCCAGCAGCAGAGAGGTGTGGGGACTGCTCCCTCCACATGCCCAGAGCACACAGTCGCTCGGTGCCTGCACGGCCCACACCTGATCACGTGCCCACACCTGCCCACAGACCCTGCTGAGTACCCGTCCACAGCCTTGGCTCCCCTGTGTCCTGGAGGGTCATCTTCAGCCGGCTCAAGGCTGCAGGCCAGTCCTGGGCCAAGTAACATGGCCAACTTCCCCAGGAGCCGTGGGGCTGCCATCCAGCTCCACCAGCAGGCTCTGACCCCCGGCAGGGGAGCGGGGTCCTTCCCTGGGTGCCCTCAGCCTGAGGCAGACCACAGAGCCCTCCTATGCCCACTGCTGTTCTCTCAACACAGCTTCGTGAGTTATGTTCACCTCTCCTGTTTCCCCTGCTGTGTGAACGTTGAATCCTTGGTGAGCCCGCACTCATACACACGTCTCTCATGCACACACTCATTCTCTCACATGCACACGGTTCCATACTCACACACACGCCCTGTGGCTCGCTTAGTGTACAGTAGTGTAGTGTAGCCCGGTCCTGACTGTGGGCTCACCTTCGCCAGCTCTCCATGTTCCTGGCCAGCCCTGGCCATCAGGGCCACACAGGGCTCACCCGACGTGCCTGTGATATCCACACCACCTCTGCGGTGGACGTGCCGCCCTCTGACGGTGCCAGTCCGTATCTGGGCAGGCACTTCCTGGCCGGGTGCCCTTGGTCTCTCACCCCTCCTCAGGGCCTGTCCTCCTGGCTGCTATGAGCACTGGTGAGTCACACTCCCTGTGGCACACAGTCGACTTGCCAGAGAAGTGCAGAGAGCCCCTAACAACTAAAACTGCTGGCATTGCAACGTGAAAGTTGGAATTCAGGGCTCCTAAGAAAGAAAAAAAAAAAAGACTGAAATGGTATGATCTAAGCCGTGGGCAGGGTTAGCAGAGTGCGGGCATCTGTGAGCAGGGCAGGCCCTTCCTGCAGAATCCACTCTCTGGACAGCCCTGGCTCCTGCCCCTGATGAGCACCAGATCGTGCAGATGACAGTTTTATTATAACCCAGCAGAATCTCCTTAACAGACGATTTCCTAATGCCATCATCTTTGTTGGGAATGGGAAACAGACCTCACCGACTTCTCCCCAGGGGGCAGCCCCTCCCTTGCAGGCCAGCTGTCCCTGTGGGGGGTCCCTTGAGCCCCGAAACTGAAACCCGTGCTTGGCACTGTCACCCTCTCAGTATGTGGCTTGTCCACACCAGGGCCCCTCCTCTCTATCACATTCACATTCCCTCTTTATTCTCGTTGTGTATTTGATATACACAGATACGTCATGCAGAACATTTACACCGAAAGTAAATACAACACACACCCCCGAGCCCAAGGCCAACCTTACTGGACACTTAGCGATTCTCCTGCCCCTCCCCAGTCCCCACCTTCCACTTCATCCCACTCATTTCGAACATGAACCTGGGTCTTGGGTTTCTCTCGCCTTAAAAATATTTTTTTTTTGTCTTTTTAAAAAACCTGCCTCATTCATGGAAGGTACTTCTGCCGTGTAGAGGATTCTGTAGGACAGTTATTTTCTCTCAGCCCTTCAAAGGATTTTTTTTTTCTTTTGTTGCTGCTGCTGAGAATGCTATCTTCATTCTACTTGTCACTCCTCAGTATTCTCTCTTCTCTCTGCTCCTGTCTGATGTTCTCTCCCGCTGCACTACAATAAGCCAGCTCACCAACCCCCTGCACTGGTTTCCTACCCTTGGCCATCCGTCTGGGTGTCAGAAGCTCCTCGTTCTCTCTCCCTGTTCTCCACTACCAAACGGCAGCCAGTCCCACAGTGTTGGTGACCAGGTTCATGGGTCTTGTGCTGACAACTGCCATGTTCGCCAGCCCCGACTGACCTCATCCTCAGTGCCAGGTGTGAATCTCCACTGTCTTGCTCCAGCCCCTCCACATCTCAGTCCTCTTCCCCAGCCTGCTCCTCACATCTTCTTATGCCAGTCAGGGCACCACCTACCTCAGGGCTCAGGACACACACCTGAGGCTCAGCTGGAGGCTGTCCATCTTCCACCAGCCCACAGGCCACCCCCTGTCATCCCCATCCGAAGCCGCCATGCTCACCCGGATGACACCACACTGCTCAAGTGGCCTTCCTGCGCTCACTCGCAACCCCACAGGCCACTTGTACGGAGCAACCAGGGTAAGTTGGCTCACGTCACCCTCTACCCGGAGCCCTGTATTAACTGTCTGCTGTTTGCAGAATAAAACACAGCTCCTCACCAGGGGTGAGGCCCCAACTCTCCTCCTTCCCACTCTCTTGGGCACCCACCCTCCAGCTACGTCAGCCAACTCACCACATATGAGCTCAAAGAACAGGCTGATGAGTGAACCAATGTGCAACAATGAAGGAGCAAACCAATAATATACACATGGGTTCATAGGCGAGAAGATGCTGGGTGCTTTGGGGAAATAGTCCAAATTTGGGATGAGAGCTGGGGTGGAGCTACGATACTCTGGCTTGGTCTGATGGGCACCGGAAGCCACAGGTGGACAGTCAGCAGCAGGATGAGCCAGAGAAAGCCATAGGCACAAGACACAGAAGGGATGTGGAGAGCCCTCTGGTCATCTTGGTGAGGCCATTGGTGGATGCTGAGCAAACAGCTACCAGGCTGAGAACAAAACCTCTGATCCTAGCTCAGTGAATAACTCAGTGGTGACTGAGGAGCACTGCCAACTGTAGACGTTGGCCAGAATGTATGTGCTCACTCACACACACACATGCACACAAGTATGCATGCACAGGGGGGGCACCCTGCAATCACTGAGCTTGGTCTTAGCTGGAGGCCCTGCTTTTACAAGGGATTATGATCTAATTCTGCATTTAGGAAAAAAGTACAGATCAAATTGCAAATCAAATTTATAAATAACAAATCAGGGGAGGGCTTACAAAGGGAATCCCAGTTTTTAAAATTAATTGTGGTAGAATACACATAAAATTGACCATCTTTAAAAAATTTTTTTTCAATGTTTATTTTTGAGAGAGAGAGAAAGAGAGAGAGAGAAGTAATCTGAAGTAGGCTCCAGGCTCTGAGCTATCAACACAGGGCCTGACACGGGGCTTGAACCCCATGCGGCCCTAAAATTTACCTTCTTAATTATTATTATTATTATTATTATTATTATTTTAGAGACAGACAGAGCATGAGCAGGGGAGGGGCAGAGAAAGAGAGAGAGACACACAGAATCTGAAGACAGGTTCCAGGCTCTGAGCTGTCAGCACAGAGCCTGACACAGGGCTCGAACCCACGAACCGTGAGATCATGACTTGAGCTGAAGTCAGACGCTCAACTGACTGAGCCACCCAGGTACCCCACCATCTTAATTATTTTTAAGAAGGAACTGAAGGAGGGCCAGCTATTTCCCTGGTGCCAATGAGGACATTAGTCACCATCACAGCAGAGCAACTTCAGTTCCAGTCTTCCATTCCTTCTTCCCAAAATGCTGCCAGCAGCCCTCAGGAGGCAGTCTGTGCCACTATGGCCACAAGGCTGAGTGGCCTTCCTGGGGGGCCTGGGCACACAGCAAGGGCAAGCTGGATAGGCCCGGTACACAGGGAGGAGCAAGTGGGGCTCCCGGCACACACTGGGTGCCCGAGCTTTCAATAATGCACTCTGGGGCTCTCCATGTTCCCAAAGGTTCTGTCTAGCACAGAGCCCAGGGCTCCGGCCTGCCTGTCTGGCCAGGGGATTCATACCAGCTCAGCTCTCAAGGTCCACCAGCATCCATGCAGCCTAAGTCCTTACTGTGTGGTTCACAGTGGGGAAGGGCAGGAGACCTAATGTAGAATGTGATGTTCTCCCCAGATCCCCATCCTCTTGGGCCCTGGCTGAGAAAGGTGGCTGGCATCCTGGGAGAGCAGCTGGATGGAGGAGGAAAGAGCTGGGAGCCGGCCCCTGACTCAGGGATACCACTCTTCACACACAGGCACACCCCTCTACCTTTGTGAAAAGCTCTTCCTTGTGCCCCTCGCCTGAGCTCTTGCTGTAAGCCAGGGACATCACTACCCCCATTCAATGATAGGAAACAGAAGCTGCGGCTCACCTCACACTCATATAAGTGCAATCAGGGCCCAGGTCTCCTGACAGCATCCAGGTAGCCCTCTGCCAAGACGGGGAAAGGGTTTCTGCATGGTTGAACTTTGGGTGAGTGAGGTCAATGACTGAGGTCTACAGCCCAGGCATCACGGGAGCCAGCAGGCCAGACTCACCCTCTGCACACTCACCCTTCTGCTCCGAGGGGCCCAGGCCCCAGGCTGCACCCTACATGCACCCCCAGTTACCACCCACACGTCCACACCCATCCAGGCCAGCTGCAGTGGCCTCACTGAGATGATGGACGCTCCTGCCCAAATGTGATTTCCCAGCTGCTGCTGAGTTAATCACCAGCCTCACTGGCAGTTCCTTCCGGCTTCTATGCAAAGGAAACTGCCAATTAGGTTACAATTAATTTCTTACCCAGGGCAAGGCCTGGCTGGAACAAGACTGGCCACCCAAGTGGCCTGCTGATGACTGTGTGGGGGTCACTAGGCCCCCTCGGCTCCAGGACTCCCATCCACAAGGCCCCAAGTGACTTCCAGTGTGCTGGCTCTGGCCTGGGGGTGACTGGCCAGGACATTACCGGCTTTGACCTGGGTGCCTCCGCCTGGGAACTGTCCCTCATGTACCCAGCAGGGCACTGTGATTCAGACTTTTTTTTTTTTTAAATGTTTTTATTTATTTCTAGGAGATAGAGAGAGACAGAGACAGCGTGAGCAGGGGAGGGTCAGAGAGAGAGGGAGTCACAGACTGAAACAGGCTCCAGGCTCTGAGCTGGCAGTCAGCACAGAGCCCGACGGGGGGCTCGAACCCACGAACCACGAGATCATGACCTAAGCGAAAGTCGGACGCTTAACTGACTAAGCCACCCAGGTGCCCCTGTGATTCAGACTTAAACAAACCTGTTACCCCACCTATCTTGAGCCCCCTGAACAGAGATGGTCCTGTCCCGTTCTGTACCCCCCTCCCCCAGCACTCCTGTGCAACATTAGCCAGCAAGACTTCTTTGGTGCACTCCTTGCTCTGTTCTCACGCACTTCACATGAATTGTCCCACTGAATTAAGACAACTGCCAGAAGCAGGATGATTGTGATCCCTGTCTTTACAGAGGGGGAAACTGAGGCAGGGAGAGGCTAAGTGCTTTGCCCAAGGCCACTTAGACAGTGAGCCAGGACTTAAGCCAGGGTCCCGCCTAGGGTGGTGTGCGTGGCCACCAAGCTCTTCTGCTCAGTGATGGCCGTATACACATGTGCAGAGAAGCCAGGGTACTGAGAACTGGGACTCTGCACCATCCACCCACCTGCTTACAGGCCAGGCTGACGATGCCATCATAAATAACCATCCATGCCTCCCTTACCTCTTCTGAAAAGCAAGTGTCCCTAGAGGTTTCCTGGTATAAATCTGTTAACATTTCAATGAAATGGGGTGAAGGCCCAGGAAAGTGTGACTGGGTGGGAGTCTGATCTGCCTGACAGGGACAGACACAGTAATGGTTGCTGAACGCAGAGGCAGCACGTGGCAGGGGCCCACCGATGCCAGGGGCCTGACATGTCTATCTTTGCTGGACACAGAAGTGAGCCTCAAGTTGTCCTTCCCTCCATCCCCATTGAGTTCTATGATCACCAAATACTCAAAAAGGTGGAACCAGCAAAGTCCAGCTTCTGTAAGTAGACAGTGACCCATGACTTGTACCTCCTGAGTGGGGGGACAGGGCAGCTCCGGAAAGGTAGCATCCACACAGGGTGGCTGGGACAAAGGCACCTCCACAAGCCAGCAGCAGCCCGTCGGTCAGAGCAGGACCTGCTGGGACTGCTGCAGCTGAGTGGGGGGCCGGAAGGCCATCCTGTGGTCTGGACATGCTTCTTTGTCAAGTCTGAGAGGAACAGAAGGGGCCCTCTCAAAGGAAGCTCCTTGCCTCAAGGGCTGAGGGAACAGGCTTGCCCTCCTGCCCCCAGCACACACTCCCTCCCATGTGGGGCAGGCCAGGATGTCACGGTGCTCCCTCTGGGAGCCCCCCTCAGTCCCTCCTGCAGATTTGGGCTGCCCCCTCCTCTCCCTACTCCTTGCTAGAAGCAAGGGCAGGTGCAGTCAGAGTAAATGGCAGGCAGGACCCCCAGGCAGGGCCACCACGATGGAGAAGCTGGGTTCTCTCTGGGGATGTGGGGGGTTTCAAAGAAGGCCTAAGGGTCTGATCTGCTGGGAGGGTAGAAGGGAGAGAGCTGGGAAAGCCTCTGAGAGAAGCAGGTTCCAGCACAGCATGGACCTGGGGCCAGAGAAGCCTAGGGCTGGGGCACATGCACCTGCATTTGGCTGCTGTTATCAAGCCCACGGGAGCACCAGACCCTGAAGACCTCAACTTCAAGAGTAAAAAGGAACCTAACTGCAGGGCTGGAGCAGCTGTGTGCGGAAGAGGTCATGGCAAGCTAGTCCTCAGTCGATGCCTCTCACATGGGTGACAACTCATGCCTCCCTCCAGGCCTCAGTTTCCCCGTTGATAAAATGATAACGTTGCATCTGATGCTAAGGCTCCTTTTCATACTGATTTTCCTAAGAGTCTATGTGATGTCTGTGCAGAAGCATTCACTTGAATGAACTTCCTGACCTGGGACCAGGAGGCAGATGGTAGGCATGATGGAAACTGCTTTGACCTAGGTGGCCTCTGGACATGGGGTGGAATAGGATTAGGATCACAGGTATCTCCCTGGACCACCAGTGGTAAGGCAAAAAGACATGGGCCTTATGGGCCTTAGATCCAAAGGAGACATTTTAGTCTCTGCACAAGGAAGCGGAAAGACAGGGGCAGAGCTGAGCCCAAGCCCATGCTCCTTCACCTCACTGTGTGACGGGCTTGGCATATAGCCTCTCTGGGTCTGGTCCCAGCTGTGAACTGGGACAGGAATTCCTCCCTGGAAGCACGGCTGGAACAGACCAGACACAGAGCACCTGCTGACCAAAGCCGGCTCTCCTCTGTTCGCTCTCCTCCCGTCCCTGTCTCCCAGTCTGGAATCAGATCTGCCTGGGGCCCACAAAGCCTTCCAGCCACTCTTCAGTCAAGGCCTTCCGGCCCCCACGCCGCTGCCCAGCCCTCTTGCAAGGGTGAGCAATGCCTCAGTACATACTGCTGTCCCAGGAAAATGGCTTCAAGGGACTGGCAGCATGACATCACACAGCTACAATTACGGTAATCAACTTACACCGGATCTGCCTGGTTATTTTTAGAGTCAGGATTGAGGTTTAGCAAGACAGGGCAGCCCTGGGTTCCCCTGCTGCTGGGTCCTGGCTTGTCAGGTAGGCTGGGTGGGCTGCTGATTCCTGGCACCCCTCCTTTCCCTGGTCCTTCATAAGGTGATTTTGAGGCATGGGCATTGCACACCCATTGCCTCTGGGGCATTCGAGCCTAAAGTGGCCTCAGGTCCAGGACTTCTGAGAATGTCCTCAGGGTCCCAGTGGGGTTATGGTGATTCAGCCTCCCACCCTGAACATCAGGTGAACCCAAGTTCTCCTCAAAAGGGATCTGGGGCTCAGACACCAACAGAAATGCCACTGACACAATGAAATGCTAATGACACAAAACGGCTTCTTAGCAAGACTTGGTGGAGACTTGATAAAGCAGTGTAAACCCAACACAAAAAGACACCCACCCAGTTAAAACACGGGCAAAGGACCTGAATAGATATTTCTTCAAAGAAGCTACAAATGGCTAATGAGCACATGAAAAGATGTTCAACATCACTAATCATTAGAAAAATGCAAATCAAAACTACAATGAGATACCACATCGTACCCAGTACACTGGCTATAATTAAAACAAAACAAAACAATCTAGAAAATAACAAGTGTTGTTGAGGATGTGGTGAAACTGGAGCTCTCACACACTGCTGGTGGGCATGTAAAATGGTGTAGCTGCCATGGAAAACAATTTGGCAATTCCTCAAAAAATAAAACAGAATTACCATCCGGCCCAGCAATTCCACTCTTAGGGGCACACCTAAGAGAACTGAAACCAGGGACTCAAACAGGTATCTGTACGTGAATATTCACAGCAGCATTCTGCACAATAGCTAAAAGGTGGAAACAATGAACAGGTACGTACATGTGATATTTACATCCAGGGAATACTACCCTTACGAAGAAAAAAAACCACTGATACATTCTACAATGTGGGTGCACTTTGAAAACATGATGCTAAGAGAAAGATGCCGGATACCAAGGTCCATTTGTATGAAAATTCCAAAGTGGACAAACCCATAGTAGAGACAGAACGTAGGCAGTGGTGACCACGGCTGGGGGCTGGTGGGGATAGACAGCAATGCCTAAATGCATTTGGGGTCTCCTTCTGCCTTGATGAGAACATTTTGGAACAACATAGAAGTGATACCTATGCAACACTGTGAATGTACTAAATACTACTGAATTGTTCACTTAAAATGTTTGATTTGATGTTATGTGAATTTTACCTCACCAAAAAGAGGCAGGAGCGCCTGGGTGGCTCAGTCGGTTAAGCGTCTGACTTTGGCTCAGGTCATGATCTCGCTGTTTGTGGGTTTGAGCCCCGCATCGGGCTCTGTGCTGACAGCTGAGAGCCTGGAGCCTGCTTCAGATTCTGTGTCTCCCTCTCTCCCTGATCCTCCCCTGCTCATGCTGTCTCTCTTTCTCTCTCTCAGAAATAAATAAAAAAAAACATTAAAAAAAAAAGAAGCAAACTGTAATTATTTGCTACCCTTCCCTCTGGCGGCTGCTGGGCCGGACACAGGCTCTGGCTGTACTGACCAGGAGAACTGACATGAAGAGTCAGTGCTCAGGGGCGCCAAGTCCAGAGAGGGGGACCCCCGAGAGTGCAGGCAGGTGCCCCCGTGTGTGCCCTCCCACCTGCCATGCCCTCCTTTGTACTCCGGGCCTCTCTTGCAGAGAGAAGGGCCGTGTGATGGGATGCTAGCCTGTGGAACACGGCAGAGTGCTGTGGCCCCCAGGCCTGGCTGTGCCCCTCCCTGAGCACACAGCTGGGCATGGAGAGGTCGCGGGAGGGTCCATAAGCAGGAGACAAACGGACGGCGTGGAGTCACTGAGATTGTGGGGGTTTCTGTTACCAAGTACAGTCTCACCTGCCCTCAAAGACAGGAGCAGGTGGGAGGCTGGAAGCAAAGAACTTGGACGGGCTTCTCACTCCAGAGCCTTCAGGGCCTGTGGTCCTGCTGGATGAGTCTCCTGCAAAGACCACCCTGCGGGCTGCCTACCCGACAAGGGTCATCCCTCCGGGGGCCACACCCGTCCCCACAGGGCTAAGTGCATGTTAGCCCTGCCTCCACAGGTGAGGACATGGCGGGCGGCTACCCCAGGGCTAAGTGGCTGCTGGGAAGGGGCCCTGCTCCCCGCTTCCACCCTCTCTCCTGCCCAGGGAGGACAGAACGCAGCAGATGCTGCACAGCCAGTGCTGGGAGGGCAGGATGGGGAGCAGCCGAGGAGAAACCCGTGCCCAGCCAGGACCAGCCCCAGCTTCCGTCTTTCACCATTTCACTGTTTCTGTGTTTCACGGACAAGAGAAATGGAAGGACCAAACTCGCTAGACTCGTGGATGCCCATCACTCTGCACACCTCCAGCTCAATCCCCTCACAAACCCCACCCCCAGGTCCCGGCACACAGAGTGCACATTTCCCCAAGCGTTTTGTAGGTCATTAAGTATTTTTGGCCATGAATCACATTTTTTCTTTTCCCCTTTCTGGAAGGCTGAGGATCACTGGAGTTTTCTGGTGATCACATAGCCACCTATGGGACACTGGAACCAGCTTTGGTGGCTACTACCTTGCCAGGGGCCTTCTAACTTATTCTAACAGCAGAACCCNAGCGTGCTCCTGGGAGGCTTGAAGGGGTGGGAATGCCCAGGCCTCCCAGAGCCCACCTGACTTTCCCTGCCCGGCCCCAGAGTGGCCGTCCCGGCCTGGTGTTTGCGGGTTTGAAGGAGGCTGTGGCTTCTGAGGCAGGGTGCCACCTCACCTTGGAAGACCTTGGAAGACGTGGCCGTCTTTGGGCCAGCGCTCCAGGACACTTGGGGCCCCGCAGACTGGGTCCTCCTGCTGTCCCTCCCCACCTGATCCTCCTACCATCTGCCTTTCCTGGGCTCGGGGACCAGATAAGGCCTGGGCTCCCATCAAGCTCGGGCTTCACAGCTGTGTGGTTGTAGGAGCCCCTGGGACCTCCCTTTGTCCCTAAGGCTGGAGGCTCTGAAGCCAGTGCGCCCCTGCACTATCCCCTCTGAGACTCTGGGCAAGGAGGGGGTGGGACAAGGGGATGCAGCAGTGTGCCACTGTTCCCTCAGCTGCAGCTGATGCCCTAGAAAATGCGGTTGTGCGGTAGGTGACACCAACCGAACCTCGAGGGAGACCAGAGGAGAGCAGGTGGCCAGCCCCGAGCAAACACCTCTGTTTGCTTTTGCCTTATGAGTGGCTCCACAAAGTACAACAGCCCGGGCACCACCGCAGAGAGGTCACCTGTGCACCTGAACAGGTGTGTGCCTACCTGGGGGGCTGGCTGGTGCAAGCTGTCCATGACAGTATCAAAGCCCGGAGGGTGGGGGGTGCAGGGCTCAGTTCCGGGCTCAACTCAGTTCCGGGTCCTGGGGCCCCAGCTCTCTTCCCAAGTTTAGGCACTGGAGGCTGCACCTCATGGCCACCTTGGGCCTTCGCTCCTATGTGACATGGGGTGCTGATGTCTGTGATCTGAAGGGCCCAGGGCTCCAGGGAAAGTCAGGTGGGCTCTGGGAGGCCTGGGCATTCCCACCCCTTCAGGCCTCCCAGGAGCACGCTCCCCAGGCCACCAGAGGGCCACCCTGGGCATGGCCTCTCCGAGTCAGACTGAGCCCCCAGCCTTCTGGGGGCTGAAGCGCCCTCACCCACAGAGCACGGAAGAAAGGCCTCGGAGACCCATGGGAGGCTGGGGAGAGGGGGCAGGGACGCGGAGGGGGCGATCCCCTGCTGTCATCACCACACTGCAGCCATGGCTGGGAGGGCCCCTTGCCTGCCTGGCAGCCCAGCGCCCTCTCCTACCCTGCCCTCAGCCTGCCTCCTCCTGAGCACCTCTGACACCACACACATGCTTTTGAGGTAAGTGACAGCTTAGTGCTTCCTTTACGGACTGGCCCTCCCTGCACAGTGACAGCTCTGAGGTCAAAGGGCCCTTCTGTCATCTCCCCAGGGGCATCCCCAGCCCTGGAGAAGTTCTCTGGGCAGCAGACGTCCCTCAGGGAGTGTTTGTAGATCGCGATTACTATTACTATTAAATCACCCACTCAGAGAAACTGCAGAAATGAGGCAGAGGACAAGGCCAGGGGGAAGGAGAGGGAATGGGGAAGAGGAAAACGGAGGCAGGAGGAGGAGGACACCGGGAGGAGGAGGACACGGGGAGGAGGAGGAGGACACGGGGAGGCGGAGGAGGACACGGGGAGGAGGAGGACACGGGGAGGAGGAGGAGGACACGGGGAGGAAGAGGACACGGGGAGGAGGAGGAGGACACGGGGAGGAGGAGGACACGGGGAGGAGGAGGAGGACACGGGGAGGAGGAGGACACGGGGAGGAGGAGGAGGACACGGGGAGGAAGAGGACACGGGGAGGAGGAGGAGGACACGGGGAGGAGGAGGAGGACACGGGGAGGAGGAGGAGGACACGGGGAGGAGGAGGACACGGGGAGGAGGAGGAGGACACGGGGAGGAAGAGGACACGGGGAGGAGGAGGAGGACACGGGGAGGAGGAGGAGGACACGGGGAGGAGGAGGAGGACACGGGGAGGAGGAGGAGGACATGGGGAGGAGGAGGAGGAGGACACGGGGAGGCAGAGCACACGGGGAGGAGGAGGAGGACACGGGGAGGAAGAGGAGGACATGGGGGACCTGACCTGAGTGCTGCCAGAGCACGACCCTCACACCAGGAAACGTCCTCCCCCACACCCACAGGAAGGGGAGATGGTTCCACAGTAGAAATGCAGCCACTTCCACAGGACAGAAGAGCGCTGCTGTGGGAGTGGGGGAGTGCCTCTCCAGCTCTGCCTTTTCCCTGGGCACTGGGTGGGCACTTTCCCCTCCCAGTCTGCCCTGGAGCTCTGAGGAGGAGGGCCCTGTCCTGGATAAGGAGACACACTTGTACCCCAACCTCCTGAAGTCCAGCGCCACCCCGCCCCCCGCCCAGCTTCGGTCAGGTACTGGGTCCCCAGGAGGAGAGTGGGTGCAGAGGCTGCACCCTCACAGAGACCCCTTTCTGCGGGCCAGCTGTGACACACACCCCTCTCCTGGGGCCAGCTAAGACAGGCCATGCTTGGTGGCTGTCTCCAGATCATAAGACCCCTAAACATCTGCTAAAGCAATGGTCCGGCCAAAGAAATCTGCCACGGCCCAGATGAACTGTTCCAAGCACACTGCCACACGCCCTCCCAGGCCCGGTGCTTTTCTTTCCCAGATCCGTCCTCAGCCCCATCCCTGGTCCGCACCACCGCTGGCTCAGAGAAGGCACTTGCCAAAAGACGGAGCACTAGGGGTGAGGAGTCACTAAGTCTGCTCCACAGGCTGGAGTCCACAGGTGATGTGCGACACGGCTTCCTCACCTGTGAAATGGGAAACCACGGCCATGTCCCTCAGGGTTTCGGGAGGTGACAGGAAGCTAGCAGTCGGGCAGTGCTCAGCAGAGGGCCAGCAGGCTGTGAGTTCCCTGGGGGTGGCCGCCATCAGCCTTATCCAGTTAGGACCAAAGGAAAGAGGAGTCCTCCCTCAGGTCACAGAGAGGGGTAAGACCTGAGGGGAAGTGGCAGCTTCCGGGCCTTCCATTCCCCCTGGCACCCTGGGCTCCATTTTAACAGATACCATAATTTTTAATTAGTTTTCTCTTCCCCTGGCTAAAAGGCCATTAGCTCCCCATTAGGTGAATGCATCCCATTTTCTTCACACCACCAAGGAAACAGCGATTTACTTAGCCATCCCTAAAGCAATTCTGTAGAATAAAGCAATTTAGCAACGGGCTCAATAAACTTCCCCATTTGCTCTCCGTCTGCAGGCCCCAGCCATCAGAGCCCAGCTAGCCCGTCTGTCCCCTGTGTTCTTGGGTAGGCCGGGTGCTGTTAGAGCCCAGGGCAGGCACTGCAGGATGCAAGCAGCTCCCAGAGGTGAGAGGGGCCTAGTGGGGACGCAGGCTGGGGTGAAGGAGGAAGAGGGCAGGGGCCCACATCAGCTGGTGAAGCAGGACATGTCTTCTACTAGCCCCCGGCCAAAGAGAGGGAGGGTCCAAAAGAAAGGAAGAAGTGGGTGAGGCAGCTTCCCAGCATGGCTGCTCTGATGTCTGCTGGCCCAGGCATAAGCGGCCCACCCAGGCCACACTGTAGAGGGCTGGGCCGGCCACCCCGTGGGGAGAGGGGGCGGGTGGAGCATGCCAACTCATAGCAAGTTCTCCCTTCTTTGGTGTCAGGGGTTGAAAGTCCCAGAGGTCTGCAGGGAGAGGGGCAGGTCCATCCTTGAAGCCACAGGTGCTCAGCAAAACAGGACCCAAGAAGCCAGGCCAGAAAGACGACAGCTGTGAGGCCTGCTGAGGGACTTCAAGAGTCAGGGGAATGATGCCACAGGGGAAGTCAGGCTGGGAGAGCCCCGAGCTGGGACGCGACTGCTCTTCCACGCCACGAGGGTGGCTGTACCTGTGTTGAGCAGCAAAATGCCAGAGACTCTTCTAAGAACAAGTCTTAGATGGAAGTTCCCAATTCTGGTTCCAGGATCCCTGGGGCCAATGGGCTGTGTCCCTGAGCATATGAGGGGGTGAAGGGCAGGGGTCCCTATGTATATACATGAGGTCCCAGTATCTGTGAGTGGCAGGGATAGGGGCTGGGTTTCCCTGGTGAGGGTGGAGCGTGAGTGGGGTCAGGCCTCACTCATTGTGGGAGTGTGTGGGTGTCCATAGGCGTCACGATCACATATCCTTGAGAAAGGGCAGGAGCGTGGCTAGTGATGAGCAACTGTGGGAGAGAGAGAGTGTGTGTGCGTGCGTGAGTGTGTGTGTGTGTACGCGTGAGAGAGAGAGAGAGAGGAGAGAGAGAGTGACCCTGTGGGTGTGCACCCATTCTACCAGGATGTGAGAGAGGAGTCTGTGTCCTCACCTTTTTCTTAAGGTGTATGCGGTCACACACAATGACAGTGGGCTCATGTGGAGGGGGAACAAGTCTCAGGGGTCTGTCTATGTCCTATAGCCTTGCTCTAGGCATCCCTGCCCTCCCCCTGCCTGGCCAGCCTTGAAGCAGTGGGGCTCCTTCCTCTGTGCTCTGGTCTAGGCCACTGCCTTTCATCTGGGTCACCTCCCTGCCCCTCCCGTCAGTCCCCCAGCACAGAAGAGAGCTTCCTGTCTTGAGGAATTGTCTGGCCAAACGGGAAAGGTCTCATCCTCTAAAGACCGGGCACTTCCCCTGGGCGATGGGCCCGGTCACTGGAGTGCTACAGCCACAAGAGGGCGCCCAGAGGCTGAGCTGCTCTCAGCCTGGGTGGGTCCTGGAGCAGCATCAGGGCTCATCCGGTGCAGCTCAATGAGGAGCTCCAGGGATGCTGCTTCAAGTGAAGGGTGCGCATAGGCCTCCTCGAAGGCCCCAGCTGTCTCCTCCTGGGTGCTGCAGGCCCACTTCTCCACCCTCAGCGCCAGCCAACCATGGCTTCTTGGTCATCCCAAGTGAAAGGTGGGCGGGGCGGGGGGGGCAGGGAGGCTCCCTTTCCCTGGATTGGAAAGCAGGTCTCTGGCCACCAAATCGCGTGGGCCAGAGGTGTGAAAAAGCCAACTGCATCCGTGCCAAGTGCCACAGGTCGACTCTTGCAGCCTGGGCCCCACAGTCTAGCCCTTGAAGCCTTGCCAGGCACCCCAGTTAAACTAATGGCTGTCGAAGAGCACGGGGAAATCCTCTGCAGGCTGTGGAGGCTGGCACAGGCTGCCCAGCAGCCACAGAGGGTACCACAGGTTGCCCAAAGAGCACTGGCTTCGGCTCACACCGGACTACATGCCTACAGCTACAAAGTTGCATCTCAGAGTTAGAAGAGATCTTCAGAACATTGTTGTTTACTTCTGCCCTGACTGCAGCCTTCTAGAGGCCCTCCCCTTGCAGCCCAGTGACCCCAAAGTTCCAATACAGGAAACAGACTCCCTCCCCCACATCCCTCCTCAGCGCAAGGAAAGAGCTTCTCCCCTGCTCTTCCAATGATGGGCTGGGAACCCATTCTGGCTCCAGTATCTACCAGTGGAACCCAGGATCCAGTCACACAAATGAAGCCTTGGGGCAGACTGGTGAATCCAGAGTCTGCAAGGCCAGGGGCTAGAGGCAGGGGACCTAACTGCCTCTTCTGTTCCCAAAGGACACAAGGAGGGAAAGTCTTTTGTAAGCAGTGGGGGAGGGCAGATTTCCCTGTCAGAGAGAAACTTGATGCATACGTAAGCACTGACAGAAGAGATCAAATCACGGCTCTTGGAAGGACACTAAAATGTATAGCCACGGGGGTCAAACATTCTATGGCCTCAGGATTCATTCTGTCAGTCTGGCGTCGGGGGTGGTGACCAGCCTTTGCAAGGCCACATCCAATCCTTCCAGCACCGACGCTGGCGGCACGCAGCCCTGCCCCATTCTAAAATGGTCAAAATTCCTTGGTAAAGGTTGGTCAAGGGCGGTCTCCGGGTCCCAAAGGCCATACCCTTAGGTGGCCCTGCCTGGCAGCGGCGTGCGGCTCTAACGCTGCCTCTTGGAACCCTGGCCATGGCGGGGCCTCAGCAAGGATGCGCTGGGCCAGTCGGAGTGGGCCCTAGAGGGCAGCCTCCCAGAAACCATGGGCTTTAAGATTTTTTAAAGACTAGGGCGGCAGAAACGCACGAGGGAAAAGCAACCTTTTACAAAAGAGCAGATCCCCTTGGCACCCCTCGGCGGACCAGGCTGTCGGAGCCGCAGGAGGAACGCCCCGACGTGGAGCGAGGAAAGGAAACCAGGACGGAACAATCTGCNGATGCGGGCCGGGCGGGGTGCGAGTAGGGGCAAGGTGCCGGCCGCGGGATGCGGGCCTGCCACCCGCAGCCCCAGTGCGCGCACCTCTGCACGCGCAGCCACTCTTTTCAGCCTGTGCGCCCGCTCGCAGTCCCTGCGCTCGGCTCTTTGCGGCCGCCCGCGCGGTAAGGGCTGGAAAACCGTGCGGGGATGCGGAGTCAGGGCGGACTGGGNTTTTTTTAAAGTTCCCCAAGAGATTCTGATATGGGATTCTGCTTTGGAGTGAGTCAGACCTGAGTTTGTATTTTGCCACTTATGGTTAAATAATATTGCACAAGTACTTGACCACTCTGAGCCTTGGTCATGGATAAAATGGGGGCTGAAATAGTGCCCCCTGACCTGTGGCTGTGAGGAATGAATAGTGTCTGCAAGGCCCTGCCCCCAGCACAGGGTAAGGTGCTCAACGGACAGACAGCTCACATGTGATCCCAAGGGAAATCTTTGCTTCTGAGCAGGTGAGGCCTGCCTGGAGTCCCTTGGGTCTGGGCCCCAAATACGCATAAGGAAGGGAGGGTGGAGGTCAAGCCCAACACAGAGACAGATCTCACCCAGCACAGGCTTGCCCAAGTGGGGAGAAGCTGCTACTGGGAGAAGGAGGTGGGGCAGGATGCTCTGTGACCATGACCCAGATGGCTATGGGGACTCAGAGAAGTCCAGGGGAGCTGAGAAGTCCAGCTGTTAGGGGTGGATGCTGAGTGCGGGGACAGGAAACCTTGGCCCTGGGGGGCCTTGCACGGAAGGGGACACAAAGACAGGAGCACAGCCCAGTCTAGCGGGCACTTGAAGACCAGGCAGCCATTCCTAGAACTACCAGCTCCTTCCAGTGNCCTGAGCCGAAATCAAGAGTCGGATGTTCAACTGACGGAGCCACCCGGGTGCCCCATCCTTCATTCCTTTCAACCAGCACAAGAACCAGGTTCGCTGCATCAGTGGGGCCCAGGTTCTCCATCTGTTACATGAAAATAGTCATAATAATGCAGGGTTGTGAAGTTAAACCCAAACGAGGTTTTGACAGGATCAGCACAGATCCTAGCTCAGCAAGAAAAGGCCATTTTTCTCACTGTTCTTTCAGGGGCTCCTCTGAGATGCAGGGGAGCCATCTGGGTGGTAGACCAGAGGCACTGGCGTGCTGCTAAGGTTGCAGGTGGTCTCTGAGTCATGTTCTTGTCTGTATGACCTGGGGGTGTTCCCAGCAGCATGTTCCCAGTGTCTCTGGAGCTAGGTGGGAGGGAAAGCAGAGTTCCCCAGGTACCCAAGAACAAGTGAGTCCCCCACGCAGTCAGTGTGAGCTGTGACGGTTGTCATTGGCTCCCATCAGCTGGAGAAGCTGAGGCTAAGAGGCCAAAGGGGTCAGTGGACATCACTAAAGTAGCACAGGAAGCAGGTGGTTCCTAACCCTNACAAGTGAGTCCCCCACGCAGTCAGTGTGAGCTGTGACGGTTGTCATTGGCTCCCATCAGCTGGAGAAGCTGAGGCTAAGAGGCCAAAGGGGTCAGGAAGCAGTGGTTCCTAACCCCGAGCTGTCTGCTTCTCTGTGCTCTGGCTCCCACCTGCATAAGGAACAATTCACATCCGCATGGGGCTGGCCGAACATGAACCTGGCTGCGTGAGCCTGGCCCCTCCACTCTCGCCCACCCCACGTGACAAGCTGCTTTCTCAGTGGAAAGAGAGAGCGAGCCCTGGAACCCCAGAGTCCTCTGACCGCTGCAGCACTTATCTGGCCATGTAATTATACATCCGAGAGTGCTGGGTTGACTAATGCCTGTGCCCCACCTCAACGGAGTCCCCAGCTCCAGGGCACCGCTGGCTTGAGGCGGCTGGAGCCTGGTGGGGCCTCAGGCCGACAGTGCCCACCTCTTGCCTCAAGTGGATGCCAAGGAGAAGGCCCATCCTGGCCCACAGGCAAGTTGTGGAGATACTCGGGGGCTCAAATTGGCAAGTCCAGCAAATGTGGCCTGAATGCCTTTTAGAAAAAACATCTCCCAAGGCAGTTTCATAATCTGCCGTGTAATGCAGATTTAGACAAGTTTTTACGAATGCACTTTTTAAAATAGGTCTTAATGGATCCTTTGCAGTAGTTACAGCCCATTGTGTAAATGCAAACAGAAGGGCTTTTTGAAAACATGTATTATTGATCAGAAAGGCAGTAGCAATTAGAAGCCAGTGTGTCATATTATTCAATACACACTTCCCATACAGGCTTGCTGGTACTCACTCATAACTTTCTGACAAATTATCCTGTCACTAGGAAGCCTTTTCTTTTCCCTTTTGCTTCTGAAAGCGCAGGAGGACCTCCCCATCAGTTATTAGCTGGAGGCGAATGAAAAATTAAGCTTATCTTTACCAGAGCAAAACTTATTTACGACTTCTCCTTTGGTTCCAAGACTAAAATGGCAAAACCTTCAAGTAAGATGGATGGTGCTTCTCAATTTGGTCTATGGCCCAAATGGAAAAAGAAAAAACAACAAAAAAACCCCACAGTCAAACTGATGAGAAGGTAGCAGTGTGCTACAGGAGGGCAGAGTCACCAGGCCAGGAGGTCTGAGCCCGGGGGGCCCAGCGGGAAAGCCTGCTCTGTGGGAAGGAGGGGGAAGCAGAGGAAGAAGCACCCCAGCAGCCAACGAGGTCCCACAGAGAGAGGTGTCCCGAGCCCCTACTGTCCCCAAAGTTCTTATTTCCCTCCCCAGTCACAGAACCTAAAATGATCTATGGATCATCAAGTCGAGATTTGTTTTCATTCAAAACCTCATGCATGGGTCTATACTTTACCCAGTCTGCACATTTCCTATTTCGTCTCCTTCTTGAAGAGTTCATTTATTTAACACACATTTACTGGGCCCTTCACCATATTCTAGGTGCTATGTTCAGCAGTAGAGGGTCCAAAGTGAATAAAACAAAGGCTCTCCCTTCATGGTGCTTCTTGCAGACAGTTACCAACACAGAAAGCACATAGGCAGTACATCTTAAAGTGACCTCAGACAGGAAAGTACATGGGGCGGGGTGGGGTGGGGGGACATCTGTCAGAGCTGGCTGCCCCAGGGAGCCGACTTGGGGCAAGCTGCTGGGGAGAGCGCTGCTCTCTCCCTGGAGATGGTGCTGGATGTTGGAATGCGCCTTGGAGTTCTGCTCCAGCAAAAGTGAGATGCCATAGTTGGTCTTCTTAGGAGTGCATCTCCTCAGCAGCCTCACCCTTGCCTTCTGGAAGCTGCAGCTCTGGCCTCTGCAGGGCAGAATCTGCAAGTACTCTGGCCTGGGCAGTCTTTTGTTCCAAAAACACCCGCTGTGCTGTTGGAACGCTGACAAATAGGAAGTCCATTGACTTAATGCCCTGTAATGGCTTCTGAAGGATCCTTGCCCAGGATGGCGTGGGTTGCCCCTCCAGGCATGGTGTGCAACTTCTAGGTCCATCTCAGGCCTGGCTGCAGGTGCTGAGGCAGTAGTATGCTGTGAGCTGGATGGGCTGGGGGAGGGGGGCTGGCAGAACTTAGAGGTATAGACTGAGTGGCTCCCACAGCCCCTGTGTTTGCAGACAGGCCCAGGAACACAGCACCTCCTTGCCCACTAGCTTGGAGCTCTCCTGCGGAACTTGCTAGTCTATTTCAGAAGCCCCAAGCCAGTATCAGGTAGATGACTGCTTCTCCTCCAGGTTACTCCCTGAGCCGAGGCCTGCCCAGAGCTCCCACCCTTGCTACAAACCCCTCACACAGGCCAGATGGGGTCCTCTCTCTGCTTGCTGAGAAGTTGGCCAGGCTGACCTTCACCTCCTAGAATAGTGCTATCCAGTGGAACTTTCTGTGATGATGGAAACATTCTCTTCTGTGCTGTCCAATGTCATGGCCAAGTGTGGCTATTGGGCACTTGAAATTTGGCTAGTGTGGACTGAAAAACTGAATTTTTAATTGTACTGTATTTATAGCAATGTAAAATTAAATAGTCACGTGTGACCAGTAGACTTACTGAACAGTGAAGCTTTAAGAAACAGCTCCCAGCCCCTCCCGAGACCTCCTGACACAAACCTCCCCTACTGGAGTGAAGGCAGAGAAACCAGAGCCTGCTGAGTTGTTTAGCCAGAGGCCATGTGGGTGCCCAGTGCGGTACCAATGGCTCTCTGATCCAGCAGCCTTCTCCCTGTGGTTTGAAGAGGCCACAGCCCCAAGGAGAAGGGCAGCATTGCTGGGGCACACCGTGGGTACCCCTTACCCTGGGACACTGCTGCTCCCCTCCAGGTCCAGCCCCAAGCCTGACCACCCCTCCTGAAGCCCTGGGCCTCTTCAGGCAGAGTGCAGCAGCTCTCAGGGGCCTCTTCGGAGAGGGGCTGATGAGCTCGTGCATATTAAGATGCAGTGATGAAGGGCTGTCAGGGGACTCTGTGCAGCAGCCTGAGACCCAAGGGCCTACTCGCTGATGCTGGGAGCTCAGCCCCTGGCCCTTCTCCATGACCCTTGTCCCTCTGCTAGTGAGCTCCCCCCACCCCCACTATGGTTTCAGACTCCCCACGTGTGGCCTGGCCACTGTTCTCCCTTGGCTGTTCCTCCTGCCTGGAACACTCTTCCCACCTCCTCCTGGCCCCTTCTCTTGTTCAACTCCTATCTGTCACTCAGAAGTCTTGGCTCCAAGGCATCTTCTTCCCAACCCACAAAGATCCTCCAAAGGGGACCCGGTGTGCCTTCTGGTATAACTGTGCTGGATTTATCTCTGAGCCCTTGGCTGGGGACCCACTGGATTCAGAGCACTGGTTAAATGTCCAGCTGTAGGAAACAGTCCTCCAGGCGCCAGGGACAGCCTGGGCAAGGCAAGGAGGTGTGCTCAGGAAGGTAAGTGGTGGGGGGGGGCACGAGGCCCTGGGCTGAGACAGCATCAGTCCTGCTGCCCCCCTCCCCCCGGGCACTCCTGTGCCCCTGTGCCCCTTCTTCCTCTGGGCTGCCTCCCTCCATGTGAATAGAAGCCATTTGTAAAAATCAGTGGAAGGAGTTATATGACCATGGGCTTGAGCTGCAGAACAACTTACAGGGAGAGAAAAAGGCGCCCCAAATAAATCATTTGGGGCCTGACATTTGGAGTGTTTGAGTTTGAGACCAAACACAGATGCCCTTTAGATAAATACATTTTTTGAGAAGTGTTCCGTTGGAGAAGTTTATGACTTTAATAGGTTTTTAGTGTCAGACAAGCATCAGGAAGTGTTTTGTTGAGAGACTTCCTCTTAAAAAGCTCAGAATCCTTCTTTTCCCTTTGGCCCTTTAAACATAAGGATACAGGGATCCTCAGCCAGGGGAGCGTTTTCCTTTTCAGGTTCTCTAGGGATTTGCCCTGGGCTGGGATTGCTCAACTGAGGAATGTTCAGGAAGGTTCTTAAGACCTCAGTGCTGCAGGCTGGCAGGGATGGGGGATGGGAATGGTCTCTTGGGAAGCTGATTTAGAAGCCTAGAAGTGTCCTCTTCATTCATTCAGAGCAGCTCCCTCCCCACCCCAATCTCCCCTCCCCCTGGAGGAGTCTGGATGGCTGGTCCTCAGGAAGGAGAAAGGCTCTGTGTGGAGTACATGGGTCCCCCTGAGGCCTCCAGAGATTGGCAATTTTCTATGGGTTGGAAGCCTTACGAAGTTCCCCACACTGAAGCCCAGGAGTATGAAGTAGCTGAGCTCACCTCGGGCCCCATGCCAGAGAGAGGAGACAAGAGAAGAAGGTCAAATACAGTCATGTCTGGAAGCTTCTCCCTTCCGGCTAAGAGACAGACCCCCACCTGCCTATCCCAGGCTCTGCCCCAGGACTTCCTGGATCCCTGGGTCCTGCAGCTGCCCTCTGCCCAGCTCTGGCCTGGACACCAAGTGGTCACACGTGGGGCTGTTTCCATTACGCTGTGTGTATGCTGCCCTGCTCTCAGCCCCTGCCCTGCCCCGAAGGACAAGGGCTGCATTATGAGGGGTGGATGCCCTCTTGGACATGTAACCCATCCTTAAATGAGGCCAGCACCAAAGAATTATGCCCCAGATCACCTGTGCTGTGGCTTTAGACTGGGGTGGGGGCTGCGGGAATGGAGGCCAGGGATGTCCCTGGCCAAGCTGGCCTGAACTCAGGCTTGTCTTTCATCATTGTGGGTGGGCTGGGGGCACACAGAGCCCAGGCAGGAACTGGAGGGGCCCACTGTGACCCATGACATGGCTCCCAGTAAACAGGCGGCTGGAACTGGGAAGAAGCCCATGGGGGCTTCAAGGCAGTGCAGGCTCTGAGGACACAGGCGAGCTGCCTCCTAGTACAGCTGTCTGATGAGCACCGGGGATGGTAGGGGACAAGAGAGAAGGGACAGCTGTGTCTGTGCTGTCCTCCCAGGGGCAGCAGAAATGTTCTATTCGATCAATACACCGAGACTCAACATTGATCGCCCAGGTGACTTTTTCAGCACATTTTCAACAATTCCGGCTGCTATAATGGAGAAGCCTGGCCTAGGTTTTTCCATTTCTGAGGGTATTCTGCCCTCCCACCCTGCCCCTCCATCTTCTGCCTACTAGCTCTGGCCCTCAGGGACTTGTCTCAGACCCTCACCCTGCCTCAGACCCCACTTGTGAGTATCTCCCCATCTTCCAAGATGGGAGTTCGTGTGTAAATGGGATTGTATGTGGTCAGCAGTCCCTGTCGCTTTGTCCTGCTGTCTTGGGCTGTGAATGGAGGTGGATGTTGAGAGGCTGGGACCTGGGTGCCTCTTCCATCCCCAAGGGTCACCTTCTTCCACCGGAGCCCTGAACTCACCTCCTCAGCCCCTGGGAACTTCCAAGGCCCTCATCAGGAGTCCATCTAATGGGTAGGTGAAAACAGTTTAGACAAAGTACCCACAATCTTCTAAAGCTTTGCTCTTCCCTCATAATTTATTTCCTTGCAGGATCCAGGCACTTGGATGCAGCTGATTTCATAGCACCATTTACAACCCTTTTTGTTTTTTCACAGTTATGTCTTGGAAGCAGCTGCCCACAGGCTGAAAGCAGCCCATAAACTATGTATAATCTTTGAGGGCTCTTGTGACCTTGCCTGTGTGGGGCAGAAGGCAATGACCTGTTTTATTTCCCAGGCTGACACTCAGGCTTGGATCAGGGGTATTGGCTCTTTACCTATTTACATCTGTAATTTATCAGCATTATCCAAATCCTAAAGGTTTAGGGGTTAATTATGTATGTCTGACCCCTGAAGGGAAGGCTGAATGAGATGCTCTGGGAGGCAAATCTTTGGGGGGCGGGGGCACAGCTGAATCATCTCTCCTAGAGAAAGAAGCAAGCCCCAGAGGGTCCTGAATAAGAATGGCTCCCAGGTAGCTACTGAGAAACTACCTGTGGGCAGCCCTGACCTGGAACCTCCAACTCACTCAGGGTCACAGCACCTGCTCAAGTGGTAGCAGTGTCCCGCTTTACAGGTGAGGTCACTCAGGTGCGAGCCCAGGTATTCTTTTTCTGGAGCCCTCACTCCATTGTTCCTGGTTCCAAAACTCTGGTGGAGGGCTGGTCAAACACAGTGTGGCCTGCCCCCAGGTTCTGACTCTGGATACGGGGTGGGGCGAGAGACTGTAGTCATAACCAGTTCCCAGGAACTGCCAGTGCTGCCAGTTCCAGGCCCACAGTGTGGGGTCCATTGCTCCAGAGCAAGTGGGATGGCAGAGAGGTGGGTGACAGTCTCAGTGTGGAAGGCACCCACACACAGCACCCTCCTGACCAGTGCACTGTGTCCTTGGCGGGCTTCTCCACCTTCCTTGCATCACCTCCTGGTTTCCGGCCTCTGTCCACCCAGGACTTACGCCCATGTGCCTGGCTTTGCTGGGGGCCCATCCACATCACACATGCCGTGCTCCTCTGCAAGGACCCACCAGTTCTGTCTCTTCCTAACACTCATTTCTTCAGCAAGGCCCCTATGTGAGGTTCAGACCCCTCGGAGTCCACTTGGGATGGGGAGCGTCCAGCACCTTCACTGTGCAGGCAAATAGGGTGTTCATTTCCACATTTGGACAGGATTCAATGCAGGATCCATGACTTGACCCGTCCGTGCACAGTATTAGGCTTTGGGGAACCTACAGGAAATGCATTTCTCCGGTCTGTAGAGCAAGATGGCTAATTACCATCATCCTGATGACCTTATACTCAGCTCGAGAACTGGCTTTGCCAAGCCATGGTCACTTGATAAAGGCTGACTCACGACCTGTGTTTGGCCAATGGGGGCCTGGGGAAGCCAAGGGATGAGAGGGAGACAGGGGCTCCTGGGCTCTTAGCTGGGGGCACCTAGGCCCCTGCAGGACAGCATGCATAGGTGGCAGCAGCAACAAGCACTCTTGTTGGCCTGTGCATGGATATTTCCAAAGACTAAGGCTTTGGAACAAAGGAATTTTCATTCTTTAATGAAAACCTTGCAGCGAGAGGAAGCACCCCACTAAATGACTGATACTCAACAAGATATGCACTGCTTAGAAATGTCTCCTAGTCAATGAAGAAGAGATAACAGTCAGTGGAATAAAAATTAATCTGGCCACTATAGGAATTAATATAAAAACATCAGATGCAGGACTTATAAGGGATGCCACCTCCAACTAACCCTCCCTGGGTTAAATACCCTGGGGATGATGATTTACGTTCTGTGCTGTAGGGCTCTGTGGCATAATCAATAGGGATGAGAAATGGGGCCACTCAGCTGTTCCTGCCTCCAGGCTGGGGAAAGGAGCCCAAGGGAGCACATAGCTGCCCTGGAGGCTGCTGGGAGTAGAGGGCACATCTAAGCCCACTCACCCTCCTGTCTTCCTCTTCCTCTCCCTGTCCTGTGAGCACCAGGCCAGTGGCTGAAGGCTTCTGGCGGTCTGAGTTATGACACCCTCTCACTAGGACTCACCCTACCCCCACCCCTCCCGGCTACAGGAGGGGTCAGAGGAGAAGAGGGCAGGGACAGGCTGGGCCAGGTGCTGCCTGAGACCAGAGCGGTGGGACCCTCCCCCTTCCCAGGGGCCCCGGGCTCTCCTGAACCTCCTAATGGTAATCAATCACACACACCCATCTTTGCTCTGTAAGAATGACTGCTCCAAACTTTAGGTTTAGGTGACACTTGCCTAAGCAACCATTCATTCCCACTGTCCTTAATCTGAGACCCACTCTTTCCCTCCAGGAGACCTAAATCCAAGCCCTTCTGGCCAGTCCCTGGGGTGCTTCTCTGCAGGGAAGCTCACTGTGGCTGCCGGTCTAGTCTGCTTGCCACGCTGGCTGAGCGGTGAGGTACACTCACTCCTCTGTGGTGAAGGCCATACTAGCTCAATTCTACCCCCATGGTGCTTATGCTGCACCTGGGCAGCCACGTGGGCAAGCGGTGTCAGGGCCAGCTGGGCTCCAGCCTCGCACAGAGGCATCTGCCTCCCCCCCTCGCCCCCCAGCTGGCTCCCTGCTCTCCACCCTTCTCATACCTGCTCCCGAGGGACAGAGGAGCACATTGCCATCTGTCTCCAAGGCCCTGGAGGAGACCAATTCAAGAAGGACAGAGGGTTTATCCCCATGCCCCTCTCTGCCAAGCCCTTCCTCCCCTTGGGGGTCCCTCTCCCTCTACACTGTACCAGATCTGGACTCCTAGCAGGTGTCCGGGATTGGGGATGCCAGCTCCCCACCACGCCAGCCCCTCACCATGTTCTGCTCAGCCCTCTGCTCTTACACTGAACTCTAGTCATTGCCCTTCAGGCATGCCCTCTGCTTCTGCTGGGCTCCGACCACACATTCGCCAAGGAAACTTCCTGCAGGGCTACTAGGAAGGAAACTCAGGGGGGAAAGGCCTGGTTTCCTGGTTTTGATGACATGAGAACCTGGCCCTTCCCAGGGAGGCCTATTGATGCCTCTTTTGTGTGCCCCACACTGAGCAGCCCAGGAGAGAGCCCGTGTGTCCCCCACACTGCCGCCCATGCTCACAGTAGGCCAACCCAGGGCAAGCCCCCACTCTGTAGCCTAATATTAGGGACAAGTGACCCTGAACAATCTTAGGGATGGAAAGGCCCCACACTCAATCTAAGCCTCATCACACATGGAGAAACTGAGGCTTTGGAGAAACTGGCCAAGGCTACAGAACAAAGCAGGCCTCTCAGTCTCCAGGGTAGTGCCCTCTGCCCTCTGCCTCTTGGAGATGGCTGCAGGTTACCCACGAGGCTGGTCTGGGCTACCACAGTGAGGTATTGAACCATACTAAGGAGGTAAACATAAATCCACGTATTATTCTTTGCATTTTGTCATGGGTTGAAATCTGTTTCTCCAAATCCATATGTTGGATTCCTAACCCCCAGTGCCTCAGAATGAGACCTTATTTGGAGATAGGGTCCTTACAGAGGTAATCAAGTTAAAATGAGGTCACCAGGGTAGGCTTTAAACAAATACAACTAGTGTCCTTATAAAAAGAGGGAAATTTGGACACTGAGACACTCACAGCGGGATGACTTGAAAAGGCACAAACTGAGGAGAGAAGCCTCAAATGGATTTTTCCCTCCTGGCCCTTGGGAGGAATCAACCCTGATTTCAGACCTCCAGCCTCTAGAACTGTGACAGAACACATTTATGTGGTGGTCTGGGCCACTTTGTTGTGGCAGCCCCAGGAAACTGATACAGATGAGAAAGTTCATGATCATGAACTTAGAGCACTATTACTTAAAAAAATTTTTTTTAAATGTGCCTTTAGTTTTTGAGAGAGAGACAGACTACAAGCAGGAGAGGGGCAGAGAGAGAGGGAGACACAGAATTCGAAGCAGGGTCCAGGCTCCAAGCTGTCAGCACAAAGCCTGACACGGGGCTTGAACCCACAAACCGGGAGATCACAACCTGAGCTGAAGTTGGAGGTTTAACCAACTGAGTCACCCAGGTGCCCCAGTGCACTATTACTTTTATTTGACTTTTATTTTAGTGAGGAGGTTGGTGTTTCAGAAATGTTTTGTGCTTTTAATTCTTTTTAGTTTGCTTTGTTTTATGGATTCACAAATCAGAATGTATTTATTGGCAATCCACAGTTTAGAAGGAGATGCTGATGGGGAAGGCTGTGTGGTGCATTCTAAGGGCAGAGGCCCACGCGGGAGGTTGGGTCCACAGTTGCTGGGATGGGCATCCGAGAATTACTGGGTGTGTGGGCTGTGGAGGCGCAGAGCAGATAGGGAGCCACAGCCCCGCATCTCCCACAGTCTTGGTGACATTTTCTGTCCCCCCATGTCCCTGATGGCAGTGACATTGATCAGGAACCCCATGGCAACCCTACTAGGGCACCACCATCCAGCCAAAGAGATGGAGGGAACAGGCTACTGAGCACTTGCTTGTCCTTTCACATAATAGTAGGTCAGTGTTATTTTAACAAAAAGAACTTCATGGGAACTACTGGTGTAGGCGTCATTGTACAACATGTATTTTAAATAAAATCACAGACCTTCACTTGATGAAGCTTATTCCAGAGAATGTCAATGTGTTGTTTAAAGCCCCACTGACCCACTCAGCTTAGTGACAGTTTTTGTTCTTACAGCAGCCCCGTTACCATTGCTTTTCAGTGGAGGCTTAAAATAAGCAATTTCTCTTCAGGCCAGAACTCAGCTTGCTGTAGGTTCACAGAAGGGACTCAGAGGCTTCACAACCTTTGGGAAAATGACCAAATATCTAATTCAGAAGGCTAATGCCTAGCATTTGGCTACCATGAAAACAATTCCCATTGAATAGAAAACCCCAGCCAGAGTTTCTGGGCATGAAGCACTACCCTGCCCTCCCCCCAATGCATGGTGGGTCCAGTTGAATGTGGAGTTCCCACAAATCCATTCCAGTTGGAGTTCCCCCAGGACAAGGAGCCCTGTGCTCACCCAGAGTCTTCTCTCGGCCATCTACAGAGCCAGTGCTGCATCCCCGGGACAGGAGAAATCCCTGGAAGTCCTAGGGATCACCCAGGACACTGTTCTCATTATCTGTTGCTGAAGAGCAAACCATCCCCAAATGGAGTGTCTTAAAGCAACACCATCATTTGTTTTGCTCACGAGTCTGCAATTTGGGCAGAACTTGGCTGGCTGGGGTAGTTTATCTCTGCTCTACTCTGCTTAGCTTGGGGTGGCTTGCAGGCAGGGCTGGAATCATCCAAGGGCTCCCTCATGGGGCTGAGGCTCGTGTTGGTTGGCAGCCCAGAACCTCAACATTTGCTGGAGCTGTTGGCCAGAACACAGACACTTGGGCCCCTGGGATCTGGGGCCTTACAACATGGTGGTCAAAATCATAGGGTG
This sequence comes from Crocuta crocuta, assembly GCF_008692635.1. NCBI lineage: Eukaryota > Metazoa > Chordata > Mammalia > Carnivora > Hyaenidae > Crocuta > Crocuta crocuta. Next base: position 8,932,242 of record NW_027527853.1, on the reverse strand, counting down.
ATCTAGCCTCAGAAATCACCCTGCACTCCTCTGCCATGTTCTTTTCATCACAAAGGTCACAAAGGCCTGGCCAGTTTCAAGGAAAGCGGAATGGAATCCTATTAATGGGGCTGGTGAGATTCTGGAAGAGCCGATAGGGCAGAAATACAGCTATGGTCATTTTTGGAAAATGCGGCCTGCCACACCTTGGGCCAGAAGTCACACTGGGGACTCTGGGTCAAGGGGGCAGGTCCCAAATATGATTTACCTCCAGGAGTTGGGGACACAGCCCGAAAACGCCTCCCCACTGCCACTGAAGTGAGGCTGAGTCAATACCCCAGGGGCACGTCTGTGTTCTCTCTGGCCTCATGGGTCCATCAGCACGAAGAGACCAGCCCTACACCTCCCTCAAGCCCTCTCAGCAATGACCGTCGGTGATGTCAGGACTCTCTAGTCTGAAATGAGTCATCAGTGGAATCTCCTTCAGCAAATGACCCACTCAAAGAGAGGATTTGTCATGCCTGGGGCATTTTATAAATCTTGTCGCTGGGCCTGGCAAGCTGCAATTCCATTAGTAACAGCACAGCCAGCATGAGGTGATGTCGTAGCAGACACTCTGCTCAAGGCCAAGTGGAGAGGGACATGGGACCTGTGCCCTGGCTGCTTCCTCTCCAGTAGGGACCCCCGGAGCTCACCTGCCCAGAAGTGTGGAGGCAGGAGACCCTCGGTGGTCAGCTCCTCGCAGCCAGGACATTTGATCCGGGTGGGGTCTGCATACTCAACAAGCTTGCCCTTCTCTACCTGTGACACTCGTGCAAGGGACAGTGCAAGTGACTCGTACCCTGAGCCGGCTACCTCTGGGACCTATGACGAGGGAGGAGCCGATGAGGTGCTGGGACAGTAGTTTGCACCCACATCCTGCTCCTCTGCTGCCTGTTGGGGGACAAGGTTCACAGGCCCCCTTGAGGCCTCCTTCCTTACCTGTCACACTGGCGACACCCACCTTGGAGCACTGTGTGTGTGCTGAAGGGCTCGGGCCCAGGAGTGCTGGCTGTCTCCTCTCTCAGTCCTCCCCCGAGGCCTACCAGAGTGCTGGACATACGTGGGGGCCTAGTCCTCTCTGGCCTCCTGGTCATTCTTAGAACAAGGACTGACCTGTGGTCACAACTTAGGGCTGGCCAGGACTGGAGGAGGAACTGGAACCCCAGGGTCTCTGAGAGGAGGTGGAGTGGGCAGGGCTGCCGCCTTCCTTCATCTGGCTGGAGTTCCCTCTAAATGTCCATGTTCTGGATTGAAACCATGGGTTTGAGACTTGGAAGGGGGGTCATCCATCTCCAGGGTCTAGAAAACAAGGAGAAGGATTCCATTGTTCACTTACCCAGTAAGCATTTTCTGAACCCTGCCAGGTGTGGAGCTTCTCAAAAGGTGGGGGTTCTGGACCATCTGGAGCCATCCCTGCTCCAGTCCCCACGTTCTTTTCCAGGTCAGCCTGTCCATCACGAATCCCTGGGGCCCTCATTGGAGAATCTGTCCATTTACAGAGGCCTTCCTCAGCTGCATCTCACGCGCATCCAGCTCCTATAACTCAGCTCAAGCCTCATGTCCTTGGCCATAAAACCAGTTCAAAGTGGTGCCCCCTACCCAGCGTGGTGGTGCGGCCAACCCACAGAGCAGGGCCCGGCTAAGGGCCCTGGGAAGCGAATGTGACAAGGATGTTCCATGTATATCTCCACCCCAACCCCAACAACGGTATGTTCTCCTACTCACCTGGCAAAACCTGAGCCCTGGAGGAGAAGCATCATGCCCTTAGCCACGGCTCCTGAGCCTGCCCTGTCCACTTTTCCAGTCCTTTGGCTGCACCCCCCTCCCACCAATACCCCCTCTTGAGCCTACTGGAACATTCCTTCAGAATGCAAACAGCCTGGAATGCTCCTCATATGGAAATCCAAACTCCAGGACCCCCTGCCTCTCCCTTATTTCCCTGCTCCCTTGACAATGTTATGTTCTTTAACTGCCTCCTCTCCTGGCCCCTGCACTCCTCATGGCCCCCATCACTCCCCTGGTTCTGTCCCTGTTGGAGCCTGAGGGCAGAAGGCCTCCACTCAGCTGGGCCTGCAGTGACCCTCTGCACCCACCCAGACCCTGGCAGTGTTGGATGCGCCCACCCATCCTCCTCCGGGGCCTCCCTCACTTGGCTTCCCAGATACCCGTTCCCCTCCCACCACCTCCGGCTCTCCTCTCCTCATCTGTGTGCCTTTCTCACCTCCATTTCTAAATGTGAAAGTGTCCCCAAGAATCCCTACCCTGGGCCCTCTGCTTACCCCACACCCAGTCCTCAGCCTCCTTGCCCAGGCCTGGCTGGCGACGCTGCTGCCTGGCCGTTTCCTCGGCCTTCCCTCCCTGTGAAGTCCCCTTCCAGAGCTGCCTGCCCTCCATGGCCTCTCTCACACGGACACCAAGCAGGCATCTCAAGTTTAATGCATCCAAAAGAAACTTGATTTGCATCCTTCCCATCCCCCACATCTTGTTTCTCCCTCAGCCTTCCCATATTTATCCAGCTTCTCAGGAGAAAAACCAGAGCCACCCATGGCTCCTTTCTTTCTTTCATTCCCCAGATCTGATCCAACGGCATATTCTGCTGGTTCTCTCTTCAGAACTTACTTGGAATCTCACTCACTCACCTTGGTCATGGTCACCTTGGTAAGCTGCTGTCCTCTCTAGGCCATTATGGTGGCTTCCTCTGGGACTCCTGCCCTTGTCCTCACCCCTTCCTAATCTGTCCTCCCCACAGCCCCAGAGTGATACTGGAAAATAGCAAGGCCCTATCACATGGAGGAGCCCCCCACTCCCTTCCCCTCGCCACATTGGGCCTGATATGTTAGCAACAGGCACCAGTTTGTCTGACCAAGACTGCAGCCTGGGGGTGAGTGGAGCCTTCTATGATGGAAGGTTGTCTCCCCCGCCCCCCACTCCAGCTTACCCACCTTCCCTGACCTCACCCTCTTCCTCCTCCTCACTCTACTTGGTCCCCTCTGGCCTGCTATGCTCTTCCCTGAATAAAGCAAGGCTGTTTGTGCTTGGGAACTTTGCACTGGCTGTTCCCTCTATCTGGGGGCACTGGTCCTGGATGCCCTGGCCCTTCCCTCACTTGCCCAGGCATCTGCTCAGATGCTGCTCCTCAGCAGGCCTCTCCTAGCCCTGTGCTCTCACACTATCCCTGGTCTACTTTGCTTTCCTTAGAGCCCTGTTATAGTTCATTGTTGTATTCATTTGCATGTATATGGTTTTATCCTATAGTGTAAGCTTCTGAGGGCAGGGAGCTCATTCTTCTGCGTCCCTAGTGCCTAGAACAATATTTGGAACACAGTAGGTGCTCAACGGATATTTGTTGAAGGAATGACCAGGATGGTGATGTACCCACATCAGGACATCTGGTTTACCTTGGTCTTCCTGATAGCCGGGTGCAATTCCACTGTGTGGCTGTGCCACTGTTGACTTAACCGCTGCCCTGCTTGAGGACATTTAGTATTTTCATTCTTTTGCTACTGTAAACAAAGTTGCATTGCACATCTTTGTACACCTGTGTTTGCAGTCATATGTGAATATAGTGAAAAATCAATATTCCAGGCTTTGGACTTGCTGGGTGCATTTAACGCTTTGGTAGATAGTGCCAAACTGTCTCATAAGTATGTTTTTAACAAATTATGATTTTTAAAAAATATTTGAAAACACACATTTTAAAAGAATGAAATTAGCACCACTCCTTTACAGAGCCCTTGAGACTATGAGTTCGAGCCCTGGGACTGAGTCTCACTTCCCGGGGGCAAGGCCCAGCCTCAGAGAGGGTGTGGGACTGATCTCTTGGCCGCCACGGCCGTGGTTATCAGGATGGCCCCCACCTTTCCTACTCTTACAGAACCAATCTTCAGTGCCTGTCACCAGATCACTTTATAACGCAAGGAAAGTACCCTCACTGGGGTTGGATGGCTGTTACTCATGCTACATTGTAAAGAGCTTCCTGAAGTTCACCAGCACCTACCCAACAAGCATTTACTCAGCACCTGCTCTGTGCTGTGATGGTGCTGTTAGAGGTGGTAGGGTTACAGCCTTCAACAACACAAAAAAGCCCTGCCCACAGGGAGCTTGCCTTCTACCTGGGGAGACAAACCATGAAGAGAATACAGGAGCGAACTGTATAGTATGTTAGATGAGAAGAAATGCTATGAGAAGAACAGCAGCAGCAGTGTGGTAGCCAGTGCCAGGAGTGGCTTCAGGTATTCACACCCCTAGGTGAACACATACTTGTGCTATTCCCCTCTCCCCCCACCCCCACCTTTGAATGTGGGCTGGACTGAGGACTTGCTTCTTCTTTTGAGAGAGAGAGAGAGCACAAGCAAATGGGGGTGGGGTAGGGGAGTGGACAGAGGGAGAGAGAGAATCTCCAGCAGGTTCCATGCCTATCTTGGAGCCCGACATTGGGGCTCGATCCTGCAACCCTGGGATCATGACCTGAGCCAAAATTAAGAGTCAGACGCTTAACTTCCTGAGTCCAGGTGCCCCAGGAATTTGCTTCTAATGAACAGAAAAAGCAGAAGTGATGGAAATCACTTCCAAGATTAGGTTGCAAATGCCTGGGAATCTGTCTTAATTGCACTCCCTCTCTCTCCCTTGCTCACTTTGATGTTTGAGCAGTGCTATGGTGGGCCAGTGTGCAAGGGACTGAGGGCAGCCCACAAGGAGTGAATTCCTGCCCACAGCCTCATGAGGCAGCCTAAAGCAGATCCAGCCCTGAGGTGACCGCAGCCCAGCAAACACCTTGACTGAAACCTACAAGAGACCCTGAGCCAGAGGGACACCTAAGCCACACCCAATCCCTGACCCATAGAAACTGTGAAATAACAAATGTACAAATGTCGTTTTCTTAAGCCACTAAATTTTGGGCTTGCTTGTTGCTCATCAATAGCTAACTAACACAGAAAAGAGTAGAGAGTGCCAGAGTAAGGGGTCCAGTTTAAAATGGGGTACCAAGGAAGGAGTTGAGATAAGACTTGAAGAAGGGAGAGCCATGGTGCTCCAGGGGCAGAGCTAGAACTGAGGACATGTGTTTTGTGGGAGCTCAGGAGACAAGGTTTGTAGAAACAGAGCAAGAGGGGCAAGAGGCAGAGGGGGGGCAGAGAGCAGCTGGGGGCATCATGCTAGCATTTGGGCTCCTGCTCTGAGCTCTCCAAATGGGAGCCTTACAGTCTCTGAAGAGTTGCACATTTTAACATGATTCAGGTGGTTATAAGAGTGTTTGGGCAGGTGGGAGGTGGCAGGGAGCTGACCAGAGGTGTCAGGTCCTGGGTTTCCAGATGAGAGGTGTGTGTAAGGAAAGAGAGCTGTTTTGCATCAGAAAGAAGGTAGAGGCAAGTAGGTCTGGTGAGGCCAGGAGGTTGGGGTTCAAGCTCTGGACGCCCGTCTGAACTTGAGGTAGCTGGGCAGGGCAGCATGTAGAGACTTTCTGAGCCATGAGATGGGAGGCAGGAGGGAGTGGAGGAGAGGATCGGGGGTGGCAGAGCCAGCGTAGGGAGCCTGGAATGAAGGTGAGGACAGTGTGGAGGAGCAGGGGCTGGGTAGCTCAGTCACCCTGACGTCGGTAAGGCGAGGCCAAGAGCTGACTTGGGTTTAGCAACTCGAGGGTCATTGGCAGTGAGGGTGTCACACATTTTTGCAGAGGGCTCAAGAGAGCATTCAAGGGGCAAACCTCATATAGGAACACAATTTGAACCAGTTTTACTGTCAGGAGGAGAAAGAAATAGGGCGGCAGGTGAAGGAACAAAGTGAGTTCAACAGAGGGGTGTCTTAAATAGCAATGTATAAACCCAACGGGAATGGTTTGGCTAGAGAGGGAATCACCAGGACCCAGCAGCGAGGGAGGCTGGCTGGAAGTTGTCCCGAGAGAGGGAGCTGGAAATGTCCTTAGGAGCCGGTTGGGAAATCAGAGCATCAAATCCTCAGGAAGTTCTGGAGGATGCGGGTGCCCCTGTGGCGCGCACGGGTCCCCTGACATCCCACCACGCTGGCCGGCGGACAAGTCACCCTGGGGGTGGCCGAGAGAGCTGGAGCCGAGCTGGGAGACTGCTCTTGGAATTTCCTGACCTGGATGAGGTTCAGCCTTTAATCTCATGTTGCATCTACAGCCTTGTTTCATGTGGTGTTTGAGAAGCTGAAAGAAATAAAGATTGATAAGCTTTACAGAGGAGAGTGGAGGCCAACCCTAGACACCCTTGACTGACCCTCGGAGGTGCTGGGGGCAGGACAGGGACTCTGGGGACACAGTGGCTGGTCACCACCGAGGGAGCAGTGGGCAGCTGAACATCCTGGCTGTGAGATCAGGCTCAGGTCCTGGCTCTGGCCATGGTTTCAGGCAAGGGACTACCTTCCCAAGCCTCAGTTTCTTCATCTGGAGAATGGAGTGAGTGACAGCATACTCTCACAGGCCATGTGAGCTGTGTGTGAGAAAGGCCAGCGTGGGGCAATGACTTCATGGAAGAAAGGGATTAGCCATCCACTAGGAGTGGATCAAGGTGCTGCAAATAGGACATGAGGTGCCCTGAACAGTCAAAGTATGTTTCGTCGGGGGACTAAAGTCCTTCTGAAAGAAAGCTTAAACTTGCTACTGAATTGAGGAAAAATGCCTTGTTTGAAACAGCTTCTATTCCCTTTCCTCCTCATCTGTGCATCCGGAGGATTTGCTGCCTCTTGATGGCCAAGAACGCAGGTAGTAGGAGCAAAAACAGAGGTCTGGATATGAGGGCAAATTGAATTTTCCTTTTCTTCCTGGATTCTGGGAGAGAGATTATTTCCTCCATTGGTACAAATGTGTTCATAGCGCACTTCCCACAGACTCAGAAATAACAAACTGCCTTTCCTCAAGGCCTGGGACCATAGCTGTGGCTTTCCTGCCAAGGTGGCCGTAGCTGGCCTCAGAGCCCACACGCTGTGATGGGTGAGCCGGGGGAACTGCCGAGTGTGTGCAGAGGACGGCAACCCCAGGAAGCTTCTGGTCTGCTCCCTTCACTTTACTGATGAGGAACAGGGCCCCAGAGAAGGAGCTCAGTTCCCTGGGGCAGAGAAAGCCCCGGGCACCCAGCCGGCTTCTCCTCCACCATCCGTCTCCAGCCAGGCTTGTTTCTGGGAAGCAGCAAGGAGTTTTCAGCCAGGAGTTGGTATTCAGCCAGGAGTTTGGGTTTCAGCCAGTGGTTGGTCTTCGTTAAAAGAGATGAAAAAGGTGAAGCTGTTATCAGGAGAGAGTATCTGGGGTCTGAGTTCACTGTGGGGTCTCAGGAACTAGATACCATCAGCCTGGCCTGCCCAGCGGATGTGGAGGGAGGCTGTGGTTGTCACACATGGGAGCCGCCTAATTCCAGCCGGCCTGCCCTGTGCTCCTGGGAGCCCGGAAGATGGAAAACAGCTTCCAGCCCAGAAGGAAATGAGCAGAGGTGCCCTTGCTGCCAAGGGCTGGGGCCAGCAGCCTGACTGCTTCTGGCTCCCTCCACCGGCCCGGAGTCAGCAGCGAGGGCAGTTTCTGGCAGACGGTTGGCTAGGTTGGGAAGTTGGATCCCAAGATTCTGGATGCCCTGGGTCCTGCTCTGCATGACTCTCAGCTCTGCTGAGTTCCCAAGAGAATGAGAGCTCCCAGCTGGCCCATGTCGCTAGATGTTCCCCTCCTGTTTCACAGCAGGTAGGCCTCTCTTTAGATGGACCCCGAGAGCAAGAGAGGGACAGAAACACCACAAAGGTCTCACTGCTGAGGAGACATTTGCTGAATGCCACCACCTGCTCCTGATTCACTAAAACATGGTCGCACAGAATTTTCTTTACTAGGATAAAGAAACCGTGGTAGGCTCTGCGGAGGTCATTCCCGACCTCCTTTCCATTATGATCTGCACTGCTGAGGCTGAAAAAGCTAACTACATTCCAGGCCTGTCTTGAACTAAGTGTGGTCAAATGACAGAGTTCTGGTAAATGAGACATAACTGGCACTCAGCTGGGGGATTCTGAGAAAGCTTGTTTTCTTAATAGAAAAGCTAAATGTGGCTGGCGCTTCTGGTTTTCGCTCCATTTCTCTTCTTCCTAACTTGAAGGTGACTGTGATGCCAGGGGTTGGGGCAGCCATGTTGCAACACTGAGGCAGTACGCATGAACGAGAGGCTAAGCACTTGCTGAGACAAGGCCCTGACACGGCTGAGGTGCTGAACACCAGCCAGCATCTTTCTACTTACAGCCTTCTTGTAAACTGAGGCAAAACAAAGCCTTGTTTGTTTAAGCCTCTGTGTCTGGAATTCTTGCAACAGAAAGCATTCCTCGCTAACGCACACCGCTACGGCAAACTATCAGCCAGCATCACAAGTAACACTGAGACTCTAGCGGCATTTTCATTACATTTTGAGACAAGGGCGTGCCCGCTCTAACAGCTAGGATTGATGCTAATACAAATAACTTTTTTTTTAATGTTTACTACATGCCAGCCACTCTCCTAAGCACTTGGCATATTTACTTATTTTACCTTCCTGCAAACCCGTGGGGGTATCAAAACGAAAGCATTGAGTGATTGAGAGAACTTGTCCAAGTTAGTAAGCAGCGACCCGGGATGTGACTTCGGAAAGGGTGGCTCTACGTGCTCATAATTGCACGTGGTGGGATTGTCTATCTATAAGATCAGGAGGCAGGAGAGAACGCAGTACCCAGTTCTCAGGCCTCTTGTCCTAAGCCTCCTGGCCACAGCGTGCTCTCCCTCCATGCACGACTCCAGGAAAGCCAGTTATCTTCCGAAGGAGGGTGGGGGGCCAGGATCAGAGGTGGGAACTGGACACCTGGAATCCTCAGGAGTCTGGGAGAGCCTGTCGGGCTACTCCACAGAGAGCCAAGTCCTCGGGCCAAAGCCCCTCCTCTGCTCCAGGGCATGTATGGGCAAACACTGCCAAGATTTTCTTTCTTTATTTCTTCCTCTGTTTCCAAAGCAGATTGATCCCACTTGTGATGAGCATCTTTTTCTTTATTTTTAAAGCTACTTTTCTGTTCAGCAATACTGGCGAGTCTCCTAGGCTGGGAGCTGGCTTGTCTCTTCTTTACCTATTATCTCTTAATGCTTTTTTTTTTGGTTGTTGTTGTTATCAAAGAAATACAAGGCTGTTATAAAGTCTTCAAATAGTTCAGGAGTTTATGAAATAAAAACTGTAATTTTCTGCTCCCATATTTTCAACTCCCACACCGCGTTCCCCATAGCTCAGAGGGATAACATCGCCTAGGAGATTAGAGTGTGTCCTTTCAGAGCCTCCCCTACACAAACACACTCACTACGTATGATGCACACATCTTATTTTAAAGAGAAAGAATTCAGACTCCACAGGGCAGTCTATAAGTTACTTCTTATCCAGTAAAATTCATGGACTTAAATCTGGCTCATTGTTTCCAACATATGCTGACCTTTCCTCAGGAAGGAAGTACCATGATTTCTTTAGCTAATCTTGTGTTGATGGACACTGTGGTTGTTTCCAATGTGTTGCTTTTATGAACCTGTATGCTAGTTTGGGTTGTAGAGATTCCTACAGGTGGCTTGGCTGTGTCCAAGCCTGCATTCGACAGATGTGGCCAAATGTCATTCCTAAACTCCTGCACCAACTACTCTCTCCCTGACTGAGAACAAGAGTGCTCTTTCCCCATGCCCTCACTAAACCTGGATACACTTAATCTTTACAAAATTTGCCAACACCCCAGTTGCCCAAATCTTGGTGTCTAAGTATTGTCTCCCCTAAAAGGAACCAGGAATCATGGCTCTTTGGAAAAATGACTGATTCCAGGGCTGGGGTGGGGAACACACACACACACACACACACACACACACACACACACACACAGAGCTTAGAACAGTTTGATGTGACAGAAAGTAAGGAAGTATTCAAAGAATGATGGGGGCATGCCAAGGGGACCCAAGCTAACTTGAAGGAGCTCCCATTGACCCAACTGGGACATTTTGAGCATCAAAATAAATGATAGCAATGAATTATAGTGATTGAAATGAAAACTCCATGAGTCTATAATGATATTAAACAAAAAAGAAAAGCTTGTACTTGCAGTAGAATTTCAGCTAATACATGTAGACAGAATTTAGAAAAAGCATCATTTGGCAACAGCTATAATAATAATTGATCAGACAAGAATAGTCAGCAGATGCTAAATTTGGGGGTGAAAGTTTAAACAAGAACCATAGACCCAACGTATCTTCCTATAAAAATACTTCTTTATCACAGAAGGGAAAAAAGCCACTTTACAATTGAGAAACCCAATGACGATCAACTTAACCAAATTATCAAAGTTCGTATCACCAGTGATGAAACAAATCCCAATGGCCATGTTGGTGACCCATTGAGAGGGCACAGCAGCACTTCTGTGTTTTTCTTGCCAAAAATGGATGATCCGAGTCTAATCCTGGGAAACATCACTAAACCCAAACTGAGGCATATTGAACAACATAAAGGGACAGTGCCCTTCATAAATGTCAATGTTATGCAAGCAAAGAAAAGCAGAGCCTTCTTCAGATTACAGGGGTCTACTGAGCATGACAATTAGTGATCCTGGACTGGGAAAAAATGTTATTAAGGACAATATCAAGACAGCTGACAGAATTAAAGTATGACTTCAGATAATATATGAAAGTATGACTAAGAGATAACAGCTGTATCCATGCTAGCTTTTCTGCACTTGATAAATGTATCATGGTCAAGTAGGAAAATGTCTTTGCTTATAGAAGACAAAGATTTAAATATTTAGGAGTAAGGAGGCATAGAGGTATGCAACTTATTGTCAAATCATTCAGAAAAGAAACCACATATGTATATACATGTACATATATATGTGTATGCATATGAGACACACAGAGAGAAAGAGGGAGAGAAAACAAATGGAGTAAAATATGAACAGTCCAGTGAATGTGTGTCAGTGTGCCTGGGTGGCTCAGTTGGTTGAACGTCCAACTTCAGCTCAGGTCATGATCTCACAGCTCGTGGGTTTGAGCCCCACATCAGGCTCTGTGCTGACAACTCGGAGCCTGGAGCCTGCTTCAGATTCTGTGTCTCCTTCTCTGTCCCTTCTCTGCTCATGCTCTGTCTCTCTCTCTTTCAAAAATAAATAAACCTAAAAAAATTTTTTTTAATATGCATCAGTGGTGTAAGGGAGTTCTTTGCACTGAGTTTAGAACTGTTTTCAAATAAAAGGTTTAAGAGAAAAATGATTTTTTCCAATGTGTTAGGTACAAAATCATATCTCACAGGTATTTTAATCTGCATTCACTTCATCACAGGCAATGTTGATCATATTTTCACACGTTAGTCATTTCTAGTTATTTTGTGAATCATTTCTCTATTAGATTGTTTCTGTTTCACTAAGTGGAATGTTTTCTGAACTTGTATTAAAGTTCTTTTCTATTTTTTACATGGTAAGGATTTCTCCTATTGTATCATTTGTCTTTTGATTTTATGGTATCTTTAGCTATGTAGATGTTTTACATTTTTACAAATCAATCATCTTTCCCTCCCCCTGCAAGAGTATGAACCATGTAGAGTCTGTAGTAATTAAACAGTATAGCTAGAGCTCAAGTCTGCCTCTAATTTCATCATCATTTTTTAAAATTAAATTTTTTATTTGTAGATCATTATAGATTCACATGCAGTTGTTAAGAAATAATACAGAAAGATCTCATATATTCTTTCTTTCTTTCCGCTGACAACTCGGAGCCTGGAGCCTGCTTCAGATTCTGTGTCTCCTTCTCTGTCCCTTCTCTGCTCATGCTCTGTCTCTCTCTCTTTCAAAAATAAATAAACTTAAAAAAAATTTTTTTAATATGCATCAGTGGTGTATCTTTCTTTCTTTCTTTCTTTCTTTCTTTCTTTCTTTCTTTCTTTCTTTCTTTCTTTCTTTCTTTCTTTCAGAGAGATAGAGGGCACAAGTGAGTGAGGGGGGCAGAGACAGAGAATCCCAGGAGGGGCAGAGAGAGAGAGGGGGAGAGAGGGAGTGAGGGAAAGAGAGGGAGAGAGAGAAGTGGGACTCATCATGTTCACCTGAAGCGGGGCACAAGGTCACCTGATGTGGGACTCCAGCTCACCCAAAGCAAGGCTCAAGCTCATCCAATGTGGGACTCGAACTCATGAAATGTGAGATCATGGGGGCGCCTGGGTGGCTTAGTTGGTTAAGCGTCTGACTTTCACTCAGGTCATGATCTCGCGGTTCGTGGGTTCGAGCCCCGCGTCAGGCTCTGTGCTGACTGCCAGCTCAGAGCCTGGAGCCTGTTTCAGTCTGTGACACCCTCTCTCTCTGACCCTCCCCTGCTCACGCTGTCTCTCTCTCTCTCTCTCTCTCTCCTAGAAATTAATAAAAACATTAAAAAAATTAAAAAAAAAAAAGAGGAAAAAAGAAATGTGAGATCATGACCTGAGCCAAAGTCAGATGCTTAATGACTGAGCCACCCAGGTGCCCAAAAGATCTCATATCCTCTTTACCTAGGTTTCCCCATCAGTACAACTTTGCAAAACTCTAGTACAACATCATAACCAGGATATTGACATTGATACGGTCATGATACGGTACACTTCCATCCCCACAGGGATCCCTCATGTCCTTCATAACCACATCCACTTTCTTCTCACCCCATCCTTCCTTACCCCTGGCAACTTCTAATCTGTCCTCCATTTCTACAATTTTGTCACTTTAAAAATGTTAGAGAAATAAAATCATGTAGTATGTGACATTTGGGATTTTTTTTTTCTTTAATCACTCAGCATAATTCTCTGGAGAGTCACTCAGGTTTTGTCCTGTATCAATAGCTTGTTTGTTTTTATTACTGTGTAATATTCCATGGTATAGCTGTCCTGAACTTTGCTTAAGCCATTTGCCCATTGGAGGACATTTGGGTCCTTTCCAGATTTTGGCTGCTACAAATAAAGCTGTTACAGATTTTTGTGTACTGGTTTTTGTGTTAACATAAGTCCTAATTTTTCTGGGATAAATACTCAGCAGTGCAACTGTTGGGTTGTGTAATAGGTGCCTCTTTAGTTTTTTTGTTTTTGTTTAAGAAATGTCAAACTGTCTTTCAGAGCAGCTCTACCATTTGACATTTCCACCAACAATGTATGAGTAATCGGGTTTCTCCACATCTTCATCAAGATTTAGTGTTGTCATTATTTTTTATTTTAGCCATTCTGATGATGAGATGTCATTGTGGTTTTAATTTGCACTTCCCTGACAGCTTATGATGTTGAATATCTTTTCAAATGCTTATTTGCCACCTATATATCATCTTCAGTGAAATGTCTGTTCATGTCTTTTGCCCATTTTCTAACTGAAAAAAAATTTTTTTTACTTGTTGAGTTTTGTGAGTTCTTTAAGTAGGAAAACGTCCTACAAAATGGCATAAAATGATATATTCTAGATATCAGTTCTTGGTTGGATATGTGGTTTACAAAATACTTTCTCCCACTCTATAGCTTACGTTTTACACTCAAAGCAGGGTCGTTTGCAAAGCAAAAGTTTTAAATTTTGATGAAACTCAGGTTACTAATTTTACCTTTTAAGGGTCATGCTTCTGATGTCAGGTCTATGAACTCTTTGCCTAGCCCTAGATCTCAAAATTTTACTTTTTTTTTTTTTTTTTTGGTTTTAAGGTTCACATTTATCTCTGTGATCCATTTTGAATTCTCTTTTGTATAAGATTTGAAACTTAGGTCAAGGTTCAGATCTATGACTAAGGATGTCCAATTATTCCCGTACCATTTGTTGAAAAGGCTATCTTTCCTTCATTGAATTGCTTTTGTACCTTTGTCAAAAATCAGTTGGGCGTATTTCTGTGGGTCTATTTCTGTGTTCTCTGTTCTGTTCCATAAATCTATGTGTCTCTCCCTTTGCCAGGACCACACAATCTTAATTATTGTAGCAACATAAAAATCTTAACATTCGGTAGACTGATTTCTTCCACTTTATTCTTCTTTTTCAAGACTGTTTAAACTACTCTAGGTCCTTTGTCTTTCTATATAAATTTTAAAATAATCTCATGTATATGTACAAAATATGCTGAGAGTTTTATAGGCATTGTTTTAGGCATATATACTGATTTGAAGGAAATCAATATCTGTAGTATGTTGTCTCCTCTTCCATGTCTCTCTATTTATTTAGGTCTTCTTTGATCTTTTTCAGCAATATTGTATAGTTTTCAGGATAACAAGTTTTGTTAGATCTACATTTAAATATCTTTTTTGAGTTACTGTAAATGGTTTATTTTCAATTTCAGTGTCCATGTATTTGTTTCTCATGTATAGAAATAACACTTTGTATGTTTGTTTGTTTGTTTTGTATGTTTATCTTGTATCCTGTAAACTTGCTGGACTCACTAATAGTTTTAAGAGATTTTTAATGTTGATTTCTTAGGCTTTTTGTTTTGTTTTGTTTTGTTTTGTTTTTGATTTTTTTTTTGTTAGGCTTTTTTTTTTAATGTTTATTTTTGAGACAGAGAGAGACAGAGCATGAGCAGGGGAGGGGCAGAGAGAGGGAGACACAGAATCTGAAGCTGACTCCAGGCTCAGAGCCTGACATGGGGCTTGAACCCATAAGCCATGAGATCATGACCTGAGCTGAAGTTGGACACTTAACCAACTGAGCCACCCAGGCAGCCCTTTCTTAGGCTTTTCTACCTTTTGTTATCTGAAAACAGGGACAATAGTTTTTTTTCCCCCCTTTCAATCTGCATGTCTTTTATTTCCTTCCCCCCCTCCAACCCTCTTATTGCCTGGTTATAACTTCCAGCACTATGTTGAACAATCTTGCTTTGTTCTAATCTTAGGACGAAAGCACACAGTTTTTCATCATTAGGTATAATGTTAGCCGTTGAATTTTTTTTTTTTTTCTTTGTACATGCTCTGTATCAAGTGGAGGAAATTCCTCAGTTACTATTTTTTCTGTAACTTTCTTTTCAGGAATGAGTGTTGAATTTTGTCAAGTGTATTTTCTCCATCAATTGAGATGATCATGTGATTTCTTTTCTTTAACCTATTAATATGGTAGATTACAGTGATTGATTTTCAAATGTTGAACTAGCCTTACATTCCTGGAATAAAATTCACTTGGTCATAGTATAAAATTCTTTTATTATTTTTTAAATTTTTAACTAAAAATATCTGTATCTATATCTATACCTATCTATCTATCTATCTATCTATCTATCTATCTATCTATATAAACTTTACACCCAACATGGGGCTCGAACTCACAATCCCATGGTCGAGTCACATGCTCTATTGACTGAGCCAGCCAAGCACCCCTAAAATTCTTTTTTTAAAATGATTGATTGATTGATTGATTGATTTTTGATGGGGAGGGAGGAGTGGAGGGGCAGAGAGAGGGAAATAAAAGATCTGAAGCCAGCTCTGTGCTGACAGCAGAAAGCCCCATGCAGGGCTCAAACTCACAAACTACGAGATCATGACCTGAGCTGAAGTTGGATGTTTAACTGACTGAGCTACCCAAGGCACCCCTAAAATTGATTTCAGCTCAGGTCATGATCTCATGGTTTGTGAGTTCGAGTCCCATGTTGGCAGGTGGAGTCTGCTTGGGATTCTCTCTCCCTCTCCCTCTGCCCCTCCCCTGCTTGTGCATGCTCACTCTCTCTCTCAAAATAAATAAGTAAAGTTTTTAAAAAATAAATTAAAAATTTTTTATATTGCTGAATTCTCTTTGCTATTACTTTGTTAAGGAGTTTTACATCTATACTCATGAAGGATATTGGTCTATATAGTTTTTGTATTCTTCATCTAGTTTTGGCATTAGGGTAATACTAGCTTCATAAAATGAAGTTCCTTCCTCTTGTATTTTCTGGAAGAGATTGTTTAGAATTGGTGTTAACTCTAAACATTTGGTAGAATTCCCCAATAAAACCATAAGGGCCTGGAAATTTCTTTGAGGGAGTTTTTAAAGTTACACATTTAATTTCCTTAATAGGTACAGACCTATTCAAATTATCTGTTTTATTTGGATGAGTTATTGTAGTTGTGTTTTTCAAGGAGTTGGTCCGTTTTGTCTAAGTTTTCAAATTTATGTGTGTAGAGTTGTTCACAATTATTATCCTTTTGATGCCTATAGGGTCTGTAGTGATATCGCCTGTTTCATTCCTAATTGGTAATTTGTGACTTCTCTCTTTGTCAGTCTTATTAGAAGTTTCTCAATTTTATTGACCTTTTTAGAGGACCAACTCTATTTCATTGATTTTCTCTATTGTTTTTGTTTTCAACTTCATTGACTTTTGTTCTAATCTTTATTGTTTCCTTCATTCTACTTGCTTTGCAGTTGTTTTGCTTTTTCCTAGGTTTTTGAAAAGTGCTGTGGGCTAATTATATCCCCCACCCCAACAATTCATATGTTGAAGTCCTAAACCTGAGTACCTCAGAATGTGACTGTGTTTGGAAATAGGGTCTTTGAAGAAGTAATTAAGGTAAAATGAGGTCATATGGATGGCACTCTAATTCAATATGACTGTCAGTCATGTAAGAAGAGAAGGTTAGGACACAGATACACACACACACACACACACACACACAGAGAGAGAGAGAGAGAGAGAGAGAGAGATTGACATAGTGAGGAGGCAGCCATCTGCAAGCCAAAGAGAGAGGCTCCAGAAGAAATCAAACCTGCCGCCATCTTGATCTTGGACTTCAAGACTCCAGAACGTTGAGAAAATAAGTTTCTGTTGTTTAAGCCACTCAGTTGTGGTATATGTTATGACAGCCTTAGTAAACTGATACTATTATATGCATTTGGTGCTATATATTTGTCTCTCATCACTACTGTAGCTGTGTCCCACAAATTTTGATAGGTTGTATTTTTCTGTTCACTCACTTCCGTGTGTGTGTGTGTGTGTGTGTGTGTGTGTGTGTGTGTGTGTTTTAAATTTCCCTGAGACTTCCTCCTTAACCTATGGTTTAGTTAGAACTGAGTTGTTTGGTTTTCTAATGTTTCAAGATTTTTCTGTTGTCTTTTTGTTACTGATTTCTAATTTCATTCCATTGTGGTCATAGAAAGTACTGTATGATTTCAATTCTTATAATTTGTTGAGATTTGTTTTATGGTCTAGGATATGGTGAATTTGGTATATGTTCCAAAGGAACTTGAAAAAATGTGAATTCTGCTGTTGTTGGTTGGAATGTTTTATAAATGCTGATATGATCTTGCTGGTTGATGGTGTTGAGTTTTATATCCTTGCTAATTCTGTCTCGTAGTTCTATGACTTGTTGAAAGAGGAGTGTTGAAGTCTCTGACTATAATTGTGGAATTTTCTATTTCTCCTTTCAGTTTTTTAGATTTTGCTTCAAGTATTTTGTTAGCTCTGTTGTTTGGTGTGTATACATTTAGTGTTGCTATGTCTTCCTGGTGGATTGATTCTATTACTCTATAACATCTCTCTCTGCCTTTACTAACTTTCTTGGCTCTGAACAATACTTTAGTTGATATAATATAGGCGTTACTGCTTCCTTTTGATTAATTCTTGCATGGTATGTCTTTTTCTATTCTTTTATTTTCATACTACCTATATCATATTTGAGGGAATTTCTTTCAAACAACATATCGTTGGGTCATATTTTAAAATCCACTCTGCCAGTCTCTGTCATTTGGTTGGTATATCCTTACTATTTACATTTAATGCAATTATTGACATGGTAGAGCTTAAGTCTTCCATTTTATTTTTTGTGTTCTGCTTCAAATTTTTGTTTTATTTTTACTGACTTTCTTAGGTTACTCGAACAGTTTTTAGAATTCCCTTTTGATGTATGTCTAGTGTTTTTGAGTATTTCTCTTTGTATAACGTTTTTGGTGGTTGCTCTAGGTATCACATTACATATACATAACATTTTTAAAAATAGTTTATTGTCAAGTTGGTTTCCATATAACACCCAGTGCTCATCCCAACAGGTGCCCTCCTCTACGCCCATCACCCATTTTATCCACTCTGCCACGCCCCATCAACCCTCAGTTTGTTCTCAGTATTTAAGAGTCTCTTGTGGTTTCCCTCCCTCCCTCTCCTTAACTATTTTTTTCCCCTTCCCCTCCCCTATGGTTCTCTGTTAAGTTTCTCCTGTTCCACATATGAGTGAAAACATACATATACGTAATGTATCATACTCTCCTGGCATCATTGTTTTGCCAGTTTGAATGAGGTATAGAAATCTACCTTTGTTTACATCCTTTACCCTCTCTCATATATAACATAATTGCCTTTAATATTTCCTTCTCATACATTTAGAACTAGATCTGCATGGTAATTTTTTTTTGCTTCATCTATTAAACATCATTTAGAAAACTCAAGATGAGAGTGGCACATGGGTAGCTCAGTTGGTTAAGTGTCCAACTTCAGCTAAGATCATGTTCTTTTGGTTCAGGTCATGATCTCCCAGCTTGTGAGTTTGAGCCCCGCATTGGGCTATATGCTGATAGCTCAGAGCACGAAGCCTGGAGCCTCCTTAGGATTCTGTGTCTCCCTCTTTCTTTGCCCCTCTCATCTCAAAAATAAACATTAAAAAAGAAAAAAAAGAAAACTCAGGATGAGAAAGAAAATCTGTTGTGTTTACCCATATTTTTGCTTGCCACATTCTTTCTTCTTTCCTCATGTTCCAAGAGGTTCCTTCTTTTAATTGCTTATTTTCTGTTTAAAAAAAATTCCCTTAGTCATTCTTTCAGGGTAGTTCTGCTGGTGATGAGTTCCCTTAGTTTTCCTTCATCTGAGATTGGGAACAAAAGTAAAAATGACATTTTCACCAGGGGATTCTGGATTGGCAGCTCTTTTCTTTTAGCATCTGAAAAATACTATGCTCACTTCATGCTCACTTCTATGGTCCTGGTGAAAAATGCACTGTCATTTGAAGGGGTCATTTCTCTAACTGCTTTCAAGATTTTTTTTTCTGTGTCTCTATATCTCACAACTATAATTATCATGTGTCTTGACATGGATACCTTTTTTTTATTCTGTTTGGGATTATTCACCTTCCTAAATCTGCAGGTTTATCTCTTTTGCCAAATTTGGTAAGTTTTTAGCCCCTATGTTCGTTCTTTCTCTTCCTTCCTTCCTTCCTTCCTTCCTTCCTTCCTTCCTTCCTTCCTTCCTTTCTTCTGTCTCTCTCTCTCTCTTTCTTTTTTTGGGGGGGCGGTTTTTGAGTACTTTTTCCAGCCTACCCTCTTTCTCCTTTCTTTTTGGGACTTGAATGACATGAATGTTAGATCTTTTGTTACAATATTCCTGGTCCTTGAAGCTCTGTTCTATTTTCTCTCTGTTGTTCAGGTTGGGTAACTTCTATTTTACCTTCCAGTTCACAGATTCTTTCTTCTGTCCTCTTCATTTTGTTAGGCTATCCACGTATTTCACTTACTCTATTTTTCTGTTCTAAAATTTTATTTTGGTTCTTCATTATATCTTCTATTTCTTTGTTGAGACTTTTTGTTCTTCCTTTTGTTTCAAGCATACTCATAACTGCTTGTTAAGCCATTTTATGAGGGCTACTTTAAACTCTTTGCCAGATCATTCTAACATCTCTGTCATCTTGCTGTCAGCATCTGTTGAATGTCTGTTTTCATTCAGTTTCCTTGGTTCTTGGTATGACTAGTAATTCTCTGCAGAAACTGGTACATTTTCGTATTATGTTGTGAGACTCTGGATCTTATTTAAACATTCTGTTCTAGCTGGGTCTTCCTGTCACTTCTCTAGCAAGGAAAATGGGAGCAGCTCCTCCATGCAACCAGGTAGACTTAGAAGCTCAGGTTCCTCACTCAGCCTCTGTTGACTCCTGAAGTGAGGATGGGCAATCCTCATTAGAGCTGGGTGGGGCGGGGGTTCTGGCTTCTATGTGGTCCTCACTGACACAGCTAGTTGGAATGGAAGTTCCCAGCAGCACACTTGGCCTTTTCTGAGACTGGTGGAGGACTAGGCATTGGCTGGTGTGGGTGTAGTTTTTCCTGTGATGTTTGCTTGGAGTAGAGCAGTGATTGTCTAAACTTTTCTGTCTTAGTAGACTACTCCTTTCCTGTTCTTGGGCTACACTAAGCCAGTTTTATTGGTGCTTTGGCTTTCTGAGTTGCTGACTCTTCAGCTCCAAGTCCGGGTTATATGAGGCAAAAAGAAAATCCAGGGAAACCACCACTATCGCTCCTAGACAGTCTGCTTTCCTCACTCCACTTTTTTGGGTCTTCCTCTATTTGTTTTATATTTAATATCCAGGGGTTTGACTTGTGCTTAGCAGGAGGAATAATGGCGCATTTTCAGATTTTTGGCTGCTCATTTAGTACATGCATATATACTCATAAGACACATGCGGCATTATTTTGAGGCAGTTTAAATATAAATGACATTGTTTTCTACCTGTATTTATCAGAACATAATTCAAGACTTACTTAGAAAGTTTTTAAAAACATTTTGAGGTTGACAGACTTTGGAATTCCCACATTATTAAAGTTCAACTTTTATTTCATTGCTACAAATAGCAGTCTTAGGAATACTGATTTTGTAACTCAATGGAAATTTTTTGAGGATTAATATGTGATACTTGTGGTTGAAGCAAAAGTGAATATTCTGTTTTTTTGGTAAATTTTTTCATATTTGTGGTTAAGTTTATAGTAATTCAAAATGTTTGTATTTTTTTCTCTTTGGTGTCTCTTATGTGCTGACTTCTGAAAATATGTCCTAAAATTTCCCATTATGATTGTGAATTTCACAATTTCTCTCAGTCTTTCAGTCAAGGAAACTGACTGTGAAGGTAAATTGTTATGTACATAAATACTTATGACTATTACATTTTCCTGATAGATTGTAATTTTCATGAATATGAATTATCACTCTTAGTCCCTTTTAATGCTTTTCATCTTGATTTTTGCTTTGTCTAAAATTCACATGAGAATATCTACATTTTTGGTAGCATTTGTCTAGTATACTTTTTTCTATTTCTATATTTTAGATCTTTTGTGTAATATATTGTGTACGTGTGTGTCTTGTAAACAGTATATATTTGGAATATGTTTTTGCCCAGTCTCCTGACCACTCTGTTTAAAACTGCATACCACCTCTGGCACTTCCTCATCCCATTTCCTGCCTTATTTCCATATTTCCTTATTTCCATAGCACTTATCACTGGCTATAGGCTGACTTGTTTATTTTGATTATTTTCATTTTTCTCATCAGGATATAAGCCCCAGGAGGGTGGGAACTTTTATCTGTTTGTACATTGCTGTACCTTCAACACCTAGAAAAGTGCCTAGGACATAGTGAGACCTCAAAAGCTATTCAAAGAAATGATAGAATTAAGTTATATTTGTTTTAGTGTTTGCTGAAAGCTACCCATTCTATTTTTATTTTTCTAGTAGTTACTCTTAAATTTCATACAAATATTTAAATTTATATTTTTCTATCACGTCTTAATTTAATCAGCACTATATCTCCTCTATCAAGAAATAAGGATGATAGGGGTGCCTGGCTGGCTCAGTCAGTTTACTATTCATTTTGGCTCAGGTCATGATCTCCCAGTTGTGAGACTGAGCTCTGCAACAGGCTCTGCACAGAGCATGGAGCCTGTTTCAGATTCTTTCTCTCCCTCTCCCCTGCCTCTCCTCTTGTGCTCTCTCTTGCTCACTAAAACTAAAACAAAAACAAACAAAACAAAAACAAACTAAAAAAAAGAAGTAAGGATTGTAGTGCACATCTACTCTCCTCTTCTCCCTCTTGCAACCTCCCATATTGCAAGGATCTAGGATTTAAATTTCATTCATTCATTCATCCTTTCACTTACACAGAATTAATTGAACATCTAAGTTTCACAGATTTTAGCAATTAAAAACAACTTAAGCCTTGTTTTATATCATGTCAAGAGAATGTGTGACATGGGCATATCCACTTATCAAAATTATACAGCTAATATTTGTATATCTCAAGTGAGGAATGGACTGTACAAATAGACAATGGCCAGACTGTATATAAAAGTAGAACTCTGGGGACACCTGGTAGCTCAGTCAGTTGAGCATCTGGCTTTGGTTCAGGTCATGACCTCACGGCTCATGGGTTCAAGCCCCATGTCAAGTTTTGCACTGATAGAGCCGAGCCTGCTTCAGATTCTCTGTCTCCCCCCCCCCCATCCCCAACTCATGCATGCATTCTCTCTCTCTCAAAAATAAATACACATTAAAAAATATTAAAAACTAGAACTCTGGCCCACAACCTGCAACAACCTTCCCAGAACAGCAACCCCATATCTGCAATGACCAGCCTAGAAAGCCAACCTGCTATCAGTCAGTCCTACAGGAAGCCAGATCGCTTTTTCTAGTGACAATCCAAGAAGCTAAACAATAACTTCGATGACAACTGGGCCAAAATGGCAAGGCTCTGATTAATAACTGACACCTTTCCTAATTTTGGTTCNTCACTGCTTATCATTAGCCTGCCTACAGCTTCCCCGGGCTAACAGCCTCCAAGCAGGATGTACCTGGAGCCTTCTCTTTTTTCCACTGCCTTTGAGTCTCTGCCAATATGCAGGTGACCATGGCTGACTCCCTTGCTATAGCAAGTTCAGAATAAGTAACTGTTGCTTTTCTCATTTGTGTTCTCTTTGCTTATTACTATAAAATGTATGCAAATTTTACCTATAAAAATAGTAATTGAGTGGTATGTGGAGTTGATGGAGTTATAGATGATAGAAGAATGCTAAAAGGTATCTGATAGCTGTTGAAACTGGGTGATGGTACATAGGAGTTCATTGTACTATTCTGTTTACTTTGTATGTTTGAATATTTTCTGTAATAAATGCCTACAAATTATTTAAATGTGACCATTGCTGTTTCCCTTATTCTACATCTTTCCTCTGGATCCATTTTTCATTTTGCTAAAACTCATTCACTTGTCCAATCAAAAAAGATATATTCAGTGTCTCTTGTGTGTAGATCCGCTCTAGGCACTGGGAATAGTAAACAAAACAGAGCAGAGTGGTTCTTGCTCTGGGGAGTTTGTGTTCTGGTGAGAGGCTGGTAATTAAACTGATAAATATAAACTATGTGAGAGGTGATGAGAGCTGCTCTCATATCCCTATTAGTGCAGAATCAGGAGGATGGAGAGTGGTGGCAACAGGGCTCCTCCATCAATCGGGCCTCAGGGATGGCTCTAGGGTGACTTTAAGCAGGGATCTGAAAGGAGTGAGGAGCATGATGCCAGAGAGTAAGGACATTCTGAGCCAGACCCTAAGACAGCACTCAGACAGCAAAGATTTCAGGTGTCCCCGGTATAGCCCTTGGCTTGCCTGTCTTCATTCACAGCTATGGGAGACAGTTCTGTGTGCTTGGACTCACCCTTTGCAGTATGGTGTTCCCCTCAAGCTGTGCCCTGGGTCTCTCCCTTTTCTTTCTTGGGGTCTTCCAAAGGGCAGACCCAGAATGTGGGCAGGTAAAACTCTAGCAGCCTTTATGCAGTGGGGCAGGGGCATGGACAATGCCCCAGCTGCATATCCTCCAGGTGGATGACTCTGGAAGCTTCTCAGGGGGTCCCAGCAGCCCCCAGCCACCATTGATGACATATCCCACTTGGCTTTTTTCTTCTCTCTCGATTCTGCCTCTTGGCATCATCTTCCAAATCAACAACCTGCCCCAAGTCCTATCTCAGGCTCTGCTTTCGGGGTCTGAAGCAATATGCTTGCCCTGCTTTAGGGGTCTGAAGCAACATGCTTGGTGGGCTCCAGGAGCCCCAGGAAGTCACTGTGCCTGGAGCACAGGGAGAAGGGGGGTGGGGGAGACACAGTTGGCATGGAGGCAAAGGCCAGGTTCTGTGGGCATTGAAGGCCATGGCAAACGTGATGGGTTTCCTTTAGAGGATGGAGGGTGAGAAGCATGGAGGCTAGTGAGCCAGGAAATAGGGAGCAGCCTCTGCTTTCTCAGGATCACTGTGTTAACAGCATCAGCCAGGTGCCAAATGGGTCGAGGACCAGTTAGGAGCAATTGCAGTGATCTAGGCAGATTAGCATGGCTGGAGCCCCTGGGTGGGTTTAGAGGGTTTGCTGAAAAAGGCTGGGGGACGATGGCAGAGTCATAGTCACTTAGCTCCCAGGGCCTTGAATTGAGCACCTGGAAGGATGAGGTAGCCACCTGCTACAATGGGGAGGCGATCTGGGGGAACTGGCATGAGTATTTGGGATGCGTCAGGAGCTGGTTCAAGTTACCCTTGAGGTGCCTTTGAGAGAGTCAGAGTGATCCTCGTGGGCGGCGGCACACAGATGCACTCAGACCACAGCTCGGATGACATCACTGAGGAAGCAGTGTGACAGAGAAGCCCAAGAACCGAGGATCCTGGGACATTCCAAAGTCCACCCATCAGGATGAGAAGGTGGAGCCAGCCAGGGGACCAGATGCTGGGGGTGGGTGGCAGGTGAGGTGAGACTCCAGGGCCTCCTAAATGGGCCAGAATCCCACTGTGGCCACCTGCTCCAGCGTCTCTGGCCCTGGCCAGGGAGGGAAGCACGTCCAGGAGGGAGTGACTCACTGCATTGAGGGGAGCCAGCCATGGGAGGTCACAGTGCACCTGGATGTGAATGTGTCCCCTGGACATGCTGAGATCCAGAGAGGAGTGGCTGACACTCTTCTCGGCCGTTGCATCCCTGAAATGTCCCCACTTTTCCTTTCCATGTCATTAGTACTTAGGGGAGGAGGACAAGTGATCTCTTTATGGTTTTTTCTTTGAGCAGATGTTATTTTTGTATAAGAAAAAAAACCCAGTGAATTTTATTTTATTTAAAAGTAGAGTTCAGTTCCAGAGACATTCTGGGTCCCATAGGCAAGGGGGTCAGCTTGAGAGAGTCTCTGGGCCCTGCATGGGTCTAGGGGCATCACATCCAACTGAGGGCAGGTCACCCAGTCACTGGCTAGGTGGGACAAGACCTCTGGGTGGTAGGCCCCTACTCTGCCCATGAGGACATCACAATGGCCTCTGTGCACAGGGCTGGCATGAGGCAGAGGGGCACCATCACCCATCATCTGTATATCTACCATGACCTTCCTAAGGGGGCAGGTGCCTAGGTCATCATCTCATAGCTCCAGGGGCAACTCAGAAGGAGTGTTCATGGGTAAGGTGGATTTATTTAGCATTCACTTGTCACACTGTCACTGAGTCCCCATGTGCTGCCTACTGTTTTGGTTGCTGGGTATGTAGCAGTTAATAAAAGTTAATAAAAGATCCTCAGAGTGGGATCAGGGCCAGCAGTGTGGCAGTACCTATGGATGTGATTGGCAGAGGGGGGGCCTGGGACCCAGAGCTGAGCTAGTGCAGCACTCTCCCCATCAGAAGTCACACCCCACAGCTGAGACCTGGGAACGGCCAGGCCCTGGAGAACCCCTGCAGAAGCACTGAGCTCCAGGTGAGGAACCTGGGGACTTGGGGAGGGAAGGGACAGCTCATGGCCATGGTGGATGCCCTTCTTTAAAGCACAGGCCTGCTTTTTACTCCCTGTCTCTCCACCAAACAACCACTTTTCCTCAGTCTAACGATGACCTGTCCTTTTCTTCCCTGGTCAGTGATAAGCATCCATAAGACAATGTCTCCACGGCAGGACAGGCTCCTCTGGAACCATTTAAAAACACACTTTTGGGGCATCTGAGGGGCTCAGTTGGTTGAGCATCCAACTTTGGCTCAGGTCATGAATTCACAGCTTGTGAGTTTGAGCCCCGCATCAGGCTCACTGCTAACAGTGTGGAGTCTGCTTCAGATCCTGTCTCTGTCTCTATCTCTGCCCTTCCCTCCCTCTATAAAATAACAGACACCTAGATCAGTGGAACAGAAGAGAAATGGATCTACAAATGTATGGCCAACTCATCTTTGACAAAGCAGGAAAGAATATCCAATGGAATAAAGACGGTCTCTTCAGCAAGAGGTGCTGGGAAAACTGGACAGTGACATGCAGAAAAATGAACCTGGACCACTTTCTTACACCATACACAAAAATAAACTCAAAATGGATGAACAACCTAAACGTAAGACAGGAAGCCATCAAAATCCTCAAGGAGAAAGTAGGCAAAAACCTCTTTGACCTTGGCCGCAGCAACTTCTTACTCAACACATCACCAGAGGCAAGGGAAACAAAAGCAAAAATGAACTATTGGGACCTCATCAAAATAAAAAAACTTCTGCACCATGAAGGAAAAAAATCAGCAAAACTAAAAGGCAACCAACAGAATGGGAGAAGATATTTGTAAACAATATATTAGATAAAGGGTTGGTATCCAAAACCTATAAAGAACTTAATCAAACTCAACACCCAAAAAACAAATAATTCAGTGAAGAAATGGGCAAAAGACATGAATAGACACTTCTCCAAAAAAGACATCCAGATGGTCAACTGACACATGAAAAAATGCTCAATGTCCTTCACCCTCAGGGAGATACATATCAAAACCACAATGAGATACCACCTTACTCCTGTCAGAATAGCTAACATTAACAACTCAGGCAACCACATATGTTGGTGAGGATGCAGAGAAAGAGAAACTTTTTCTGTTGGGAATGCAAACTGGTGCAGCCACTCTGGAAAACAGTATGGAGGTTCCTCAAAAAATTAAAAATAGAACTACCCTATGACCCAGCAATTGTGCTACTAGGTATTTATCTAAGGGATACAAGAATGCTGTTTCAAAGGAGTACATGCACCCCAATGTTTATAGCAGCACCATCAACAACAGCCAAAGTATGGGAAGAGCCCAAATGTCCATCCATGGATGAATGGATAAAGAAGATGTGGGGTGTGTGTGTACTGGAGTATTACTCAGCAATCAAAAAGAATGAAATCTTGCCATTTGCAACTACATGGATGGAATTAGAGGGTATTATGCTAAGCAAAATTAGTCAGAGAAAGACAAATATCATATGACTTCACTCACATGAGGACTTTAAGATACAAAATGGATGAACGTAAGAGAAGAGAAGCAAAAATAATATAAAAACAGGGAGGGGAACTCAAATATGGAGAACAAACAGAGGGTTGCTGGAGCGGCTGTGGGAGGGGGGAGGGGCTAAACGGGTAAGGGGCATTAAGGAATCTACTCCTGAAATCATTGTTGTACTATATGCTAACATGGATGTAAATTAAGAAATAAATGAATTAAAAAAAAACATTTAAAAATACACATCACAGTTTTAAAGGTGTGGCAAAGCAGTCCCACCAATGTGGTAGCCTTGAGCAGCTTTCTCTGGGCCCTGATTTCTATGGTGACAGTTCTCTAGGGCCTTGGACCCCTGGGAAAGCACATTTGGCCCTGAGGTCCTTCGTATAGCAGCACCCCCATCAGCTGCCCTCGCAGGCCACAGCCCAAGGTTGAGAGCTTATTGTTTGTTGTTTTGTTAGATTTGTCTGTCTTTTCCAAATTGTGCAGGAAGAATGAGTTACTTTTATCATTTAGAAACCAATACTTTGAGGCACCTGGGTGGCTCAACCAGTTAAGCTTCGATTTCAGCTCATGTCATGATCTCATGACTTGTGGGGTCAAGTCCTGTGTCCAGCTCTGTGCTGACAGCTCAGAGCCTGGAGCCTGCTTTGGATTCTGTGTCTCCCTCTCTCTGCCCCTCCCCCGCTCATGCTCTGATGCTCTTTCCTTTCTTTCTCTCTCAAAAATAAATAAGCATTAAAACTTTTTAAAAGAAATAAAAATAAAAACCAATACTTTTATTAAAATGCAAAGGATAGTTCACAGTTCACTTTAAAAAAACATTGGAAGCAGGTCTGGCTGAGCCTGGCTTGGGTAAAGTGTGTTTTTCAGCACTGTCTGCCCAAGTCCGAGGGTCCCTCTGGCCAGCGCTTAGCCCACTGCGGGAGACTCTGGGTGTTTGGCCAGGCAGGATGGAGAGCATGGTTGTCGATTAATTTATCACTGGGCCTCTTGGTTTGGGCCTGTACTCTTGGCCTCCAGGTCTCCCTTGGTCTTACCCCCTCCCATGTTTCTTCTTCCAAAATGACCAAAAGACATACAACCTCCCATTTTAGTGGGAAAAAAAAAAAAACAAAAAACCATCTAAGTAGCCTTTTAATAAAAACAGACACTCTCGCTTAATCAAAAAATCAATTAGTCAGTGGAGAATTTTATTAGTCAATCATGTAAGTAATTAAAAATATTGATTGATGGGGGCGCCTGTGGCTGAGAGCTACTGCTTTGCCCCAGCAATGTGGGGCCATGGCTGGCATGGGGGTGATCTAGAGCAGACACTTTTAAATCATTCCCCAGTGTGCCTCTTCCAAGGTCGAATGGGGACGCATTCGACAAGGGACTCTGTCGGTCCTGGAGCCTCAGTTTTCTCATGTGAAAAATAGTAGTCCTGACTTGCACAAGGTTCTCTTGCCCAAGGCAACTAGACTACAAGTTGAGCCTTGTCCCGAGGCCTTGGGCTAGGAGGGACAGAATGGTTGCTGGGGCCTTGTCTCCTGAGACAGGTCTCACTGGTCAGGGGCTTCCAGGTTCATCTGATGAGAGGCAGAGTGGATGACGTTGGCACTCAGCCCCTCTGCTCAGGCCCTGATTCTGTGAGTCCAGGAGAAAAGGCCCAGCCCCAGAATGCTGAGTTACTTCTTGGTACATACCCAATCACCCCACGGATTAGCGGCTTCAATGACAATGTTGATTTCGTTCACAAAACTGCAAATTGCCCAGAGCTTGGTGGGGACAGTTTGTCTCTGTCCTACTCACATCAGCTGGGGCAGCTAGAGTCATCTGAAGACTTGTGGCTCCCAGGTCTGGCCATGGATGCTGTTGCTGGGACCTGCTGGGCTGCCAGGCAGACCACCTCCATGTGGCCCCTTGGGAGTCCTGGGCTTTCTCACAATATGGCGGCCACCAAGGGTGAAACTCCAGAGAGAGAGAGAGAAAGAGAAAGAGAAAACAAATTGCCTTGTCCGACCTCGTCTCTGATTTCACTTGGTATCATTTCTGCAGATTTCTATTTATCCAGGAAGCCACAAAGGCCCCATTGCTCGCCAAATCCCCACCTCACCCTGAGGTCAATGGGAGAGGAAACAGACCCCCTCCTGGTGGAAGAGTGGCAGGTTCCAAGAGAACACAAGGGACCAGAATTATTTTTGTTGCCTTTTTGGGAAATTACCATCTGCCACACCGGACCCCTCTCCTAGAGGCCTGAGGCTGGAGTCCTCCACAGTGAGAAGGGCCTGCTTTGGCAGGTCCAAAGCTCCTGCTTTGGGAGCCTGAGAAGGGGCATGGACCTCCACTGACAGAGTGCTCTGCTCAGCACCTGGCACCCAGCTCCTCATCCCCACTCTCCCCAGCTTCACAGGTGAGGAATGGGGAAGCTGGGTGGCTCCCGGACTTACTGCCCAAGGTCTCCCTGCTGGCACTGCAGGGGCAGGGCTGAGATTCAAGCTTGACCCACAGGACTGTAGAGCCTGTGCCCCTCTCTCTGTATGGCCACCCCCTGGGGCCCTCCCTTAGCTGGGGAGCTCGCCACTAGCTTTGGTGCTGGCTCCTTGTCCACCTACACAGCCTTGGTAGCCTTGTCTATAGTGAGCCTGACTGCTCTCGTCAGTGATGGGGAGGAGGGGGTGCCTGCAGTGAGTGTGGTTCACCTTCACGGTTGCCCTAAAAGTGACCCACTAGCCCTCTGAGGCTCACTCTCAGGGCCTCACTCTCCTGAGCCAGGGCTGACTCGGTGGTTCTCCTTGCAAGCAGCCACAATCCATGGAGGCCATGTGAACCCACAAAGGGCCCAGCACCCTGGAAACCATTCTAGTCTGTGACATCAGCCTGCATGCCCGCTCTGAGCATGACTGGAGCTGCTCTTCGGGGAGTGTGGGCACTCACAGCCTGCTGTTTGCATCAGGACCTTGGGGGTGCCTCAAACCCTGAATGGACTCAGCATCCTGATTGCTGTCGGGGACTGAGCCAGCAGCTGCTTCAGCAGCTCCCAGCCGGACCCAGGCCCCAGTTTGTCAGGTGCTGGTTGTAAGTTCCCTCTTTATTCTGGGTCTCCTTCTCCCCACCCCCTTCACTGTGCCTCTCCTAACACAGAGATCTGCATAATGGATAAGGAGAAAGATGAGGCTGCAGGAAGTAGACCCCTGCAGGGGAGGGGAGAAGAGGAGGGAAGGGACGCCAGGCCCAAGAGGTGTCTGTGGTCAGAACTACCCTCAACCCCATTGCTCCCAGGGCCTTGGTCAGCCCTGCTTGAGGGTCCTCTCGATGGAGCTCCCATCTGATGGGAACCTAGCCCCTAAGGGCCAGCCACCCCACACCAGGCCCAAGGTCTACCTGCCCCTTCCTCCCCAGGGACCTTGCAAGCCCTGCCTTTCTGGGCTCAGTTGTCACAGTCCTAGATGCTCACCCTGACAGGAAAGATGCCACATTTTCTTGCCGGCACACAAATTTCCAAAGCCACCTTGAAAAGCAGGCCCTGGAGGCGCCCATGTACGCAGGCTGCTCATCCTCCATAAAACTTGGCTATTTGTTTAGACTAGCTGACATTTCCATGGTCTTTTATTAAAGACAATATCCTGGGGAGAAGGCAGGATGTTTGCACAGAGCTTATGCCCTCTGCCTCAGGCCCCCGGCGCCCCAGCGTGGCTGGGTCTGCACACCAAGGGCAGGCAAGGATGCAGGGGTGCCAGCCTCTCCTCTCTCCTTCTTTGCGGAGAAGGAGGGGTGGCAGGCAGNCCGGCAGGCGCGAGGATCCTCCAGGCTCTGCTTGGTCCTGCGCTGGGCTCTGAGAGGCGGATGGATGGGGGGCCATGTGAGACCCCTCCCCTTGTCATGGGCGGGGCTACAGTTCACGGAGCAGATGCCTGCTGACCCACGCAGGTCTCCTGACCAGCTCCAACGGCTGTGCCCTGCATTTATCTGTCCTGGGCTTTGGTGTGTCCTTCCCTCTCCTTTGTGTCTGCATCTGCCAGGGGTGGGATGGCAACTGGTGGATGCTGTTATTAACAATCGCCATTATCGTTTAGGACCTCTCTCAAAGACGAAGCATCCATAGCCAGACCCACCTGAGGCCCAAAGTATATTCTTCCCCCTCGGTCCTCACCCAGGCATTCCTGAGAAGGTAGACTACACTCTGAGTCTTGTGTCCTCCTCAGCCCTGGATCATGGTGTCACAGGTCACACTGAGTGGGGTGTGGGTCCCGACTGTCATTTACTGGCCGTGTGACCTCACAAACCCTCTGTGCAGCTGCTGACCTGGCTGTGCTATGAGGCGTGATGAGTGCCCGTGTGGGAAGCCCTTAGGGAGGTGACTGTACACATCTGACACTCCCCAGGGCCACACTGTAGGCGTCCTGCTCTTCCCCACTGTGCCTGGGATGCCGTCCAGGTACAAGGTCCTGGACAGGGCCTGGCAAGCTGAGCAAGCATCCATTCAGTCCAGGACTGTGCTCTGACCTCCCTGGTCAGAAGAGAGAAGGAGGGCCCGCTCAGCACCGCCACCCAGTGATGCCAGGCACGGGAGAGCCAAAGACTGTGGCTGATTTGGCCTTAATTAAATCACCCCGCAGGCCCTGACTCGCTGAGATAAATTGCTTTTACTCCGTGGATCCATTTCGGGCAGTATCCCTGCAAATCTGTGTAAACATCCCCATACCCTCCACTCCAGCTCAAGCCCGCAAATCACAGGAAGCATTTCCATTTTAATTGGGGCAAGGCTCCAGTTGAGACCAACTGCTGACACAATTAGTCACCGTCATCCTCAATCACCTCGAAAGGGCTGTGCGTCTTTGTGGATCAGGAGAGCACAGCCACCTTCTTCCCGGGATGGAGCTAGGCCTCGGGCTGCCCAGTGGGCCACCGCCAGGCCTGGCTGGGCAGGTGGGGTGCGGCGTGGATGCTGTGGGCCCCCAGCCCAGATTCTACCTGCCAGAGGTGGGGCTGGTCCCTCCTGCCAGGAATTACTCTGTGAGCACTCAGAGTTTTTTTCATACAGAATGGGAGGCCGGGCATGACACTTGCAGCAGCCTCACAGGAAACGTAGAGAAGGAAGGGGACACAGGAGGAGGGGGAGGGAGAGGCATAGGCACCTGCCTGGATTAGTGGGTGAAGTGTTTCTCAGCAGAGCAGGAGAATAGGATCTCACAGGCCCAGTGCCCACCCTGCCTGTCCCTCCTTGGGCTCTCTTTTCATACAGAAGCTAAGCCACTGAAGTCTCTGAGACAGGGAAAGAGGCCAGTGAGAGGAGGAGGGGGCAATAGGAGTCTCTCTCAGCACCGGGAGCTAGAAGTCTCTTGCCTGGGTCTCTCGAGCCCCTGGGTAAGGTCTGGGACTTCCTCTAGTAGGAAGGCCAAGGGCGAGGAAGGGGGACAGTGGGAAGGCACGTACCATGGCGGAGGCTTCTGACGCAACTTGGAGGTCCTGGACCTGTGACCAGAGAGGTGTGGAGGCTCTGGGTACGCTCGGGAGTAGAGCCAAGACCTGGAGCAGAGGAGAAAAGACACATCTAAGTGGGGGTCAGAAGACTCTGCATCGCCTGGGCTTCCAGAGGCCCTGTGGGTGAGTGACTGAGGCCCCATCAGGCTCCTGACCAGGGAACGGGACCCACAAGTTCCTGGCAAGGATCCTAGATTCTAAGAGGGAAGTACTGATTGGATGGAGCTGTCATTTCTGGGCCCTGACTTCCCCTTCAGGTTGTGCTTACAGTTAGGGGTGGCCAGAGGTGGGGCTGGGGTGTCCCCTGAGACAGTGCCAGTGCCCTCACAGACACCCAGATCAGCAAGCCAACGTACCCCTAAGTGTAGGGTGGGCTGGAGGGAGATGGGAGGGTCAGGCTCCTGAATGCTGGCTGTTGCCGGCCCCCATCCTGAGAGGCACCTCCATGCCTGGGCCCAGGCGAAGAGGTGGGGGCCAGCAGGGGTTGCCCCATTTCTGCCTCTGCCCCAGGTCTAGTGAAGGCCAGAGTGAGGGGCTGCTGGGCCTCTCCCCTCCATGCACACGAGCGGATGACTGGGGTGGCAGGGACTGGGGTGCGTAACCCCTCGGTGGCTGAGGCTGGTCAGACAAGTAGATGCGGGTTGCTCAGGAGACCGGGAGTAGACGTTAGTGATGCCATAGTGGGGGCAGGTGCAGGACCAGGGGGAGGAAGGCAGAGCCCTCTTTCCAGCTTTTGAGAACTCCTCAGCCGGCATGATCCCCAGGCCAGAGCTGCGCTGGGCTCAGACATGCTCACGTAGAGATTCCTGTTGGGAGCCCAGCTCGGTGTGAGCCTCCTGGACATGGCAGCCAGCTGCGGGGAGCCAGCCAGCTTGGCACCTCCTGGGGTTCTATGGTGGTGGCGAAGCCTGGCATTATCCCTGCCTGCCTTGAACTTGCCCTTGGAAGTTGCCCTTGGGGCCTCATGGCTGAGATGCTGAGGGGGCTTTCAGTGCCGGGAGGTGAACAGGTCAGGGGGCCTCATCCAGGGACGAGAGTCCACCTGGTCGGGGTCTCCTAAGGCATAGGCCTCTCCCGCACCCACCAACACACTTCCCCTGCCCCCGCCGCAGTCTGCCATATCTCTGACCTCGTACACCCAGGAGGCGGGAGGAGAAGCCGCTGGAGCTGGTGACAAAGCCAGGGACTCTGGAGAGGGAAGGAGAGACTTGAGGTATCAGGTGAGGGAGGGCCAAGCAGTGGGAGGCAACTCTGGCAGGCAGACGAGGAGCTCTGGGCTGGTGTCTGTTGTCCTAGGATTGCCCCACCTCGAACTCCCTGTGTGTTCCAAGCCACTCCCTTCCCCTCTCTGGGCACCGGTTACAGTTAGGTGAATTCCAAACCAATACAGCTGGCCTCCTCCAGCATTCTCAGAGTGTGTTCCGTGGACCCTGTGGTTACTTAGGAGGTGCTTTGGGGTTCTGGAGAGATGGGTTACGGTGGATGGGAGGTTGGGGGCCAATTCTGGCCTCTCATCTCACTGCAGGAGATTGAAAACCACAGAATTCTTTTCCAGCGAACTTTCTGAGGTTCTCTGACTCTGATCCTATCTTGAACCTCCTCTCCTTTTCTTCTCCATTCTTGACTCCCTGCCCTCAGCCGCTTCCTCCTTGGTCTTGCCGGGATTGCACTACCTACTTCTGCCTCAGCGCTCCGGTCCTGGGCCAGACCAGCAGCTCCTGTGGGCTCCTGCCACCTGGAGGCCAGCCCCCAGCCCACTCCTTTGGACCCCTCCCTTCTCTCCACCCTCACCCCCACCCTCATTCTGGTCACCACCATCTCAAGTGCTGGAAGGCAGCACAAGCCTCTCACGGGTCTCCCTGCTCCCCTAAGGGCCCCATAGCACCCCACCCCTACTCACACACACATTAGCCAGAGCGACTTTTCCAAAATGACAGTCAGATCCTGCCGCTCCGTGGTGCGCCACCCTCAGTGGCTTCCTGTTGCTAGTAGAATCCCGCTTTCCCTCTGATGGCCCTCAGGGCGCTTCATGGCCTCCAGGATCCCCTGCTCCTTCTTTAGCTGCTTCCTTCCTTGGGACCAGGCCATTGGTTCATCCTTCTAGCCCTTTGCCACCTGGGGCCCCTGCCCTTTTCTGCTCAGCTCAGAGTCTCTCTCCAGAGAGGGCACTCCTGCCATCTTTGCCCTACCTGTCCCCTCCACCTAGCCTGTTTGTCACAGGGGGCTAGCGTCGTCTTTATTGACTTGGTCGCTGCTGCCTCTACCCCTAAGAGAGGCAGAGACTCACCCGTCTGGCACATGGACCGAGTGGTCCTTGCTTGGCCGACTGTGTCCTCCCCCTCAGCAGGCTGTCAGCTCATTGAGGGTGGACATCCTGTTTCCTGTTGTCCGGGACAGACACCGTTCCCTGTGTCTCCGTGCTGGGCACATGCAGGGGCTCAGTTCACTAAGGGTTACAGTGACCCCGTGGAGCAGGCGGGACACTCTGCCTCAAAGAGCGAAGCCTTGTGCGGCAGGCCGGAGTCAGCGAGTGGAGAAGCTTTTAGGCCTGTATTCTGACTGCTCCGCAAACCCCGGGCCGCGGGCCTGCCCTGGACTAGCTGCACGTGGCCTGATGCCTGGCTGCCCTCCAGCTGTGGCGGACATCTGCTGCAGCTGGGCCTGGCCAGGGGCTCTGCCACATGTGTTCTGTCTCGAACCATCCGCGGGGGACACCTCCGATGATGTGAGACTCACACTGAGATTTCCTGTGATGTAATTAGCTCCCGGAGCCTGGGGAGCCCACTGCAGTGGGCGGGCTCGGGGCGGGGCTCCCCTGCAGGTGCGCGTGTGCCTTGCGCGCGTGCACGTGTGCCTGCTTGCGAGTGTGCGCGTGCTTGTAAGGGTATGCAGCTGTTCCTCGGGGACTGAGGGGTCTGGTGCAGAGAAGCGGCACCGTTCGCTCTGTGTTTTAAAGAGAGAGTGTCATGGATAGCCTAAGCACTGTGGAAACTCAGAGGTCCCACTTCTGGTGCACATCTCTAACGATGGCTCAATCTCTATAGCGTCTTAGTATACTCACCTGTAAAATGGGGAGAACAACTACCTCGTTCTCAGGCTCACTGTGAGGACTTAAATGCTAGTCAAGTGCTGAGGGCTGAGTCTTCCCAGAGAAAGTACCAGAAAATGTTGCTGCTGAGCAGCGAGTAGCTGGTGCTGAATGGACTGGGGGGTGGGGGAGGCTCACGTAGGGGCCCTTGGAATCCAGCCACTTAGTGGAGGGACCTCAGGCAAGCTAATGAACTAGGAGGTGAAACTGTCTTTCCCAACTACCTCAGGAAGCAGCTGTAAGTGTCCCGTGATAATGACGTGGGCCTGAGAAGCCCACCCTGGTGCCAGGAGTTAGAGAAACAGGTACTATCATGGCTGAAATCTGAGCCTGTTCTGGCCTTGACTGTTGGCTGTGAGCAGATCTCAGGGATCTGCCTTTTTCCTGGAGTCTCCTGAGATTTTCCAGCCTGGGAAGATGGAGCGCACCAGCCCTCAGGAATCCTGTGGATTCTCTGGGAGCTGGAGAGAAGCAAGAAACTCTGAAAGCTGCCCATCTGCAGGGAGAGGGTGCACCGAGCCCTGCATCCAGCCTGGTGTGTGTGTGTGGGTGTGGGTGTGGTCTCTAAGGTTGCCCCCCGGCACAGCTACTAGCACACACCAACCCCTTGGTACCCCCTGGGTAGGCCCCACATCCCCCCCTGCCACCCAAGGGGGCTCGGGGCCCACACGCCCTCCAGGTGTTCCCACTGTACCCTCAGCAGCTGGCCTAGCATGCGGGAAGGATTAAAAACCAGAGTGGCCAGCCGGAAAGGCTCTCTAGCCACCCGCAGTGGGGGCCCCTGGGTCAGGGCAGTCCCCTGCACCCCCCAAGGCCTCAGATGTCTCACAGCAGCATCGTCTGCCCTGCCCACTCCGGGGGCCACCCGAGGTCCAAGCTGCAGTGTTGTGGGAAAGGATCAAAGTAATAAAAACGATAAAAACAAGCCAGTTCACGTTATTATTTCACCCTCCATGTCCTTGCTCCGACTCTGCTGGCTCTGGGCTGAGCTGAATGCCTTCTGTATAATAAGATGTTGACACAGTTTATTCCCTGTGCGTGGCTGACCAGAAACCCAGCCTGGGGCTCCACAGTCCTCACCTGGCAGGCGGGCCCCCAGCCCCTGTCTGTGCAACTGTGGACAAGCCTTGCCCTCATTTCCTTGGTTTTCCCTTCTATGACATGAAGTGCTGGCATGGGACTGCCTCAGAGCTCTCTTCTGTTCAGAATTGGGCAATGCTTTTTTCTACATTCCCCGGTATCTTTCCCAGCTGGCTCTCCCCGAGGCATGGCATGGATTGTTCTAGCTTTCTAGGTACACATGTTGTCTCGGGATGGGAGCTGGAAAAGGCTGTAACCAGAACCCCGTGTTTCCTATGACCTGGCCACATCCCCCAGAGCATGCGACAAACCAGCTACCAACCTGAGTGATACCTGGATATGCCGCCTGCTTGGTGGGATTCGTTCAGCACGGGCCTGGACTGCAGACAGGGCACGAGTTTCTGACACCCACCTCACTCTACACCGCTGCACGCTGGGCAGGTACTGGTGCTCCCACCCCAGCTCAGAGCTCCAGGGCTCCTGCGCAGAGAGGCTGAGCCAACATGGGCTGGACACAGGCCACTCAGCTCCCTCAGAGGTGGGGTCAGTGCCCCATCAGGCCACACAAAGCCCCCATCCCCTGGCCAGCCCACCCCCCCGGCCCCTCCCCCTGCCATCCTGGGTCACCCCATTGTCTCAAGATTGTATCAATCCAGGCCTTAGGCCTTGTCTTTGCTGTGCCCTCTGCTGTCCCTTCTGTGCCCTCAACTGTTCCTCCTCTGTGAGACTTCCTGCGACTGCCTACAGGGAGGGGCCCGGCTCTCCACCTCTCTGTGTCCCCCTGCTGTTCTCCAGGGAAGGGCTGCAGGTCATTTTTCCCATCCCCACGCCTCCATGTTGGCAAGTTGAATGAATGAATGCCCAGCGGTCAGGTGTCTGGGCTGGGCTGGTGGGTCACACAGACCTGGTGATGAGGTCAGAATCACAGACTCCATCTGCTGGGCTAAGATCTCCCTCTCTGCCTGAGCGATCATGTGGACAGATGAGCTCAGAAGCCCACAGGCAGGACACACGTGGTGCTCTCTGCTCTTGGACAGTCCCAAGGTCCTGAGCTCCCAGCCCAACTTGCTGTGGAGCTCAGCTGACCGAAGTCTACTGCTGATGCGATGTGATGGATCCATCATTCTGTGCCCCGTATTAGATGGGCCAGGACTATCTCTTCTGAGAGACCAGGGTGGGGCAGTGAGTGGCCTCAATGGGGAAGAGGGAGCTTGGAACGGGTGTGGAGGTGTGGGGGGATGGGTTTGGAGAAGGTGTCCAGGCCAGTCCAGACCATCCTCCAGTGTGTCCCATGGAAAGCAGAGGCCTGTGCCTCAAGATGTCTAGGAGCGTCATTGCCTGTCCTGTTCTTGCAGACTCATAAGAGAAGTTCTGAGAAGCCCCAAGATGAAACACACACACAAGAGCAAAAGCCTATGTAGCTCGATAGAACCCAGCATGTCCCAAACGCCTGGGATCCCTGAGACTTTTTGGTGGGTGTGATGGTTAATTTTATGTGTCAAGCTAACTAGGCTAGGGGGTGCCTAGAATAAACATCATCTCCGAGGGTAACTGTGAGGGTGTTCCCGGATGAGATTAGTGTGTGAATTGGTGGACTCAGGAGATTGCCCTCCCTAGTGTGAGTATGTGGGGGGGAAGGGGCAATCTTTCAGGGCCCCAGTGGAACAAAACACAGAGGAAGGAGGAATTAGCCCTTCTTCCTGCCTGCCTCACTGCTTGAGCTGAGATTTCACATCTTGTCTTGCTCTCGGGGCTCCTGGTTCCAGGCCTTTGGAGGAGACAGAATTACACCACCAGCCCTTTGGGGTCTCTAGCGGCAGAGGGTGGGTTGTGGGATTTCTCAGCCTTTAACTTTGCATGAGCCAATTCCTTATAATAAATATTTTCCTGTGTATATACTATATATCCTTTTGGCTTTGTTGCTCTAGAAAACCCTGACTAATATAAGGAGTGTGACGCCA
This sequence comes from Crocuta crocuta, assembly GCF_008692635.1. Lineage (NCBI taxonomy): Eukaryota > Metazoa > Chordata > Mammalia > Carnivora > Hyaenidae > Crocuta > Crocuta crocuta. The sequence continues at coordinate 8,893,704 of NW_027527853.1, read as the reverse complement.
CACCTACTGATAACTCATAAAGCCAATGATCCTGGAGATTCCCCTCGGGCAGCACTGGGCAGAGGGTGTTAAGGGTGTTATGAGTGGAGGGGAGTCTATGCCCTGCCTGAAGAGAGCCCAGATGAACCAGTGAGGCCCATCATGGCTCTCCTGATGCCCAGCTATAGCCTCAGGTACCACTGAGATACCCTCCCTTGAACCTCATTCCTTTGCTGCTTCCTGTTATCCCTAACACAGCTTCCAAGATTAATAATAAACTCATATTTGAAAAACAGTTACTACAGAGCCAGTCCATCATGAATGATTTAACTTGATGGACAGCAAAAAATGGAGAACCCCAGGCCACTGACCACTCTCCTTTTTGAAGGCAGATACAAAAAGCTCAAGGAGATCTTTAGGAAACAGAAGCCCAGTACATTAAGAGGATAATTACTCCATAACCAGGAGGGCGTCCCTCTGGTAAGGGTGTACAGTGTTGGGAAAGGTATTAACAGAGTCCACTCATTAATGGATCAGATGGTGGATGGTGGTTGGATGGGCATAAGGGGCTTCAGGGCCCAGCAATGACTGACCTAGGGGGGGACATGGACACATGCACTTTGAAGAATTCATGTTGCAGCACAGTCAGGAGCTATGCAGTCGCTGTGGTGTTCAAAAACAATTTAAGAAGAAAAGCAACCAACAAGGAGAAGATGTTTGGGGTATATAAACCACATACAGGATTAGCAACATAAAAATCAATAGAAAAAAAAACAACCTGTAGGAAAAGTAGATGAAATAAATGAACAATTCACAGAAGAGGGAATGTGAGTTGCCAATGAAAATATGGAATCAGATATTCAACTCATTATCGGGAAAAGGCAAATTAGTAAAAATGAAATATCATTTTATATCCATCAATTTAGGAAAAAGATTGTGTCTGATAATCCCAAGGGCAGATAAAACGATGAGCAGTGGGAAATTTCACGCCCACGGTCAGGAGTGTAAATGAATCCAACCACTTGGAGGAGCGGAGAGCAAAAACGTGTGAATTTGAAACAATGCATTTCTGAAAGATGCTGAAATCCCCACTCTGGGTACATACACTTGGGTACCACTGGGAGGCTGAAAAAGAATGTTCATTATGGTATCACTTGTTATGGCACAAAATTGGAAATAACGTAAATCACTAGGGAAGTGGATAAACAAAGTGTGAGATATGTGTGAGATAGGATCCTTATGGAGAAGTTCAAATGAATAAATCAGATCTGTATCAATGTGGATAAGCTCAAAAATAGATAGCAGTTTCCGCATGTGGGCCCGTGTACATGTTCCTTCATGTTTGTGCACATGCATATGTGCATGTGTGAGTCTAGATATCTCACAAATATGAAAACGTAGACTGCAGAGAGGCCCTCGAGCCCATGCCAGCATTAGTGGGCAGGGAGGGAGAGTCTCTTGAGTCAGAAGGGAGAGCCATCTGCACTGTTTTATTGCTTTTACATGAATTGAAAACTTCAAAACTAAACATGTCCAGGTCTTAACATTTATAAATTCGGATGCTGGTGTCTGTTATTTTCTGTACTTTTCTATAGTAAACCTGAAGCAGGAAAGAAAAAAACCAACAAAAGAAAACTAAAGGAATTAACTGGGGAAAAACCCCAAACTTAAAAAAAAAAAAAAAAAAGGGAGGTAGAAGGGTGCCTGGGTAGCTCGAGTCAAGCGTCTGAATTTGGCTCAGGTCATGATCTCACCGTTTGTGAGTTCGAGGCCCACATCAGCTCTCTGCTGTCAGCACAGAGCCCACTTCGGATCCTCTGCCCCCCACCCCCCCGTTCCTCCTCCGCTCATGCGCTCACGCTCTATCTCTGTCAAAAATAAATAAACACTAAAAAATAAAGGCATGCTGGAGAAGGTGGCAGCTGCTGCTACTCCCAGAGCAGCACAAGCCCCTGGCAGGGGCCAATCTCAGGGTTCACACTCTTCAACCTGCTCAGCCCATGACTGGCCCTGAGCCCACAAAGGTTCCCCACCGCCCCTGAGGATGGCTCCCACAGTACCTGGGGTCACAGTTTGCTCAGGCCATGCCGGCCCTCACTTCAGGCCAGCTCTGGCCTCTGGGCAGCCCCTTGGGTCTCCAGCTCGGCCCTCAACCAGGAAGCTGCTCAAGGATCTGGTGGCCCCAGCCCCAGCCAGAGGTCACCCCTGTCTACTCCCACCCACGTCTGACTCTAGAACTCAGGCCAACTCGGAGCTGCATGCAACCCTCTACACACCCCTCCTGTTTTGGCTGGATGAGGGGGTAGGTTTACACAAGAGCTATGCTTAGAATTCACCTGGCAGGTGCTGGCTGCTTTCTGTCATCTGCTTCACCCTTCACAACCAACCACCCTCTTTGGGAGCAAACAGCAGGAGACCAGGACACCCCACAAGGGAAATCTGTGTTCCTTTCAGCCCAGTGAAGACCCAGGAGCAAAGAAAGAGCCCAGAACAGACAGGGAGAGGGGGGAAAAATCTAGGGGTACTATTATCTTGACATTTTTTTGGTTTTGTCTCTGCCACACAGACAATAAGATGACCTCATATCTGAGCGGTTGTAAGAATGAGTGAGAGCTATCAGTTGGGTCTCCGGTGGGCCCCCTTCCCAGGGCTGGTAGCTTCCCTTCTTCTTCTCCGCTGCTTTGGGGGTAAGGGGCTGGTGGCGGGGGAGAAGAGTTATCCTAGGGTCAGGAGGGGCAGGGTACAGGCCAGGGCTGTAAGGGGCGCCCCTGGATGAGAAATTCAAGCCCTGTGGGTGTTCTAGGATGTCGCCTGCTGGTCCCCTTGCCTGCCAGCTCCGGTCTCCCTTCACAGCCCACGGCATGGGCACCCAGAGGCTCCACTTGACCTTGGCCACCAGTTGGCCTACTCAGGTCTCAGGGGCCCGGGGTAGAGGTGTGCCGTGACAACAGCAGGTTGGATCTTCACTCTTGGCTTCTAACAAGCATACTCTGTATGAACAGAAATAAGTTCTGGGGACCCAGCACCATGCCATGCTCTCTGTGGTCAGGTCTGATTTTTCCTGCTAGAGCCAGTCCATGACTGCATGTCACAGTGCAGGGGTAATTGAGCTGGGGTCGTCGTTCTGGGCCTGCATTCCCCACCCCCACCCCAAGAAGCTGGTCATGGTGTCTGCTCACAGTGGACCCCAGGGAGGAAGGCTCTGAACCACTGCGTCTACTGGGGAAAGCCTGAAAGGACAGTAATACAATCACAACCAAGAGACGGCGTGCAGAGAGCTTTTGCCACAGTATCATGTTCACGCCTTGTGACCCCAGCACGGAGCTGGGTGGGGAGGCCCTGTCGTGGCTGAGGCCCTGCTGGGACTGACTCCATCCATCTGTCCAGCGTTGGCTCCTGCCGTGCCCCCCACAACCATTACTTGGATCACCTGTGCTCATTCCCACCTTCACACCTGTGCTTGTACAGGTCACTCGTCCCAGTATGCCTGTCTCTGAGCCAGAGGGTCCCGCTCCAAGGCCACGTTCCCCAGGATGTCTGCTTACCTGGTTGCCCCTGTAAGAAGCAGGCTCTTCTGATCTCAGACGGTGTCTCATCTACACACCTGGTGTGTCTCCAAACGGAGTCATGAGAAGTAAATCTGATCAATGCAAATATGTTAGAAATAGTCATCATCATCTTTGGGAAAACAAGGTTGCACTGCAAAGAAAAAGTATACAGGCAGGGAAAACAGGGCAGCTGAATGCCAGCAGCTCCTCTATCAGTAAATGCCGATTGTTTGCAAAATCCGAGTGAAGAGCCACATTCTAGTCTTCTGTAGGCTTGGATGTAACCTGGTGACTATCTGGGTTGTGACCAAGAAAGGCCTGGGAAGAGTGAAGCAAGGTGGCCCCAGAATCCCCAAGTGTCAGTGATGTGACTGACCCTGGGTGGGGCACAGACTTGTTACACAGGGAAGACAGCACAGAAAGTCTGCCCCAGGGGCCAGAGTGATGGGGTCTGGGTTTGGTCTCGGTGTGAAAATCCAAGTGTGCACATCTGATTCCTCTGGAGGCAGTGAGGCCTGGCCTCACCAGTTGACCAACAGGTCACCGTGAGCACATCACTGTGAATGGACTGGTGCCCCTTACTATCTCTGCAGGGGATGTGTGCAGCCCATAGGGCTTGAGACTTGAACTGGGCAGTGTCACTGGGTTGGACCACGCCCCTAACAGGCACCTCTCCTGTCCTTTCCACTGCCAAGGAAGGTGGTGTCCAGAGGAAGCCTCTCCTAGATGCCAAGAGCAGGGGCTTGGGCTTCATGCTGCTGTTTGCCAGGCTAGACCCTGTGCCCTGAGGCTACTGAGCACGTGGGGCTGGGGCTCAGACCCTCTCCTGGTCCTTTCATGTGTGGCTGCACATGGGAAGTAGGGGAATTCTGCCGAGGGGGTATAGTGCTCGCAGGGCCTGGGAACCTCGCAAGAAACCCTTCTGCTGGTACAGGAGTTGGCTCCTGGCCTCATTTGATGCAAAGGAGAAAGCAGTGCAGATGCACAAAGTGCCTGAGTGCCCTGCCGACAGCATGCCTATTCTGGGTTCTGTGTTCTCAGAAAGGAAGGAAGGGAGAATGATAATGGTGGTAGCCAAGTTTTTCTGAGCACCTAATACATTTCCAGAATGACAGGAAAAATTATTTTGAGGATGAGTCCTATTTAATCTTCACGTGATAGATATTATTCTTTCCATTTTCTAGATGGGGACAGTTGAGGCTTTGATAGGCTAGGGAACCTGCCTGAGGTCTCATGGAGCTAAGAATCACAGATTTTCTAGATTCAAATGCCTTACCCAAGGCTGAAGCCTCCTGCTAAGTCAGGGTTACTGCTACATGCCCCAGACCCATTCCTTCTGTATTGGTGATGTCTCTGGAGGCAGGGTCAACTCCCATACCACATGCCAGCTGGCCCTAAACAAGGCTGGCCTGAGGGAGAATACCCACGGCAGAGATGACGGCCGTGACCCAGAGGGAGGCCACTCAGAGGATCCCTTGACCCAGACTCAGTAGGCCTTATGATTTCAAGGAATCATGGAAGTCAGGGATATCCCTCCTTCTCTGGAAGAATCTATAAACAAAACACAGCACATCTACCATAAGGACTCATGTCTGTAATGCAGACATGAGTGGAGACTTAGTTGCCTGATGGGGTAACAGGTGTGAGAAGGTGGCAGACACAGGGCCTGATGTACAGACCTCAAGACCCCACCCTGGCCCAGTGGATGTGTGTGTGTGTGCGTGTGTGTGTGTGCATATACATGCACATGCCTGGGAAGCATGGGGATGAGAACAGAGAAAGACATCTGGCAGAATGACAGGGCTGTGATTCTCTCCTTTCTCTGAAAAGGTCCTTAATGAAGAGACCTGAGAAGTAAATGAAATGTGGGATCTGGAGCTGGATCCTCTATTAAGAAAACTCACCCATGCTATGGGGCGCCTGGGTGGCTTAGTCGGTTAAGCATCCGACTTTCGCTTAGGTCATGATCTCGTGGTTCGTGGGTTCCAGCCCCGCGTCGGGCTCTGTGCTGACTGCCAGCTCAGAGCCTGGAGCCTGTTTCAGTCTGTGACTCCCTCTCTCTCTGACCTCCCCTGCTCACACTGTCTCTCTCTCTCCTAGAAATAAATAAAAACAAAAACAAAACATTAAAAAAAAAAACTCACCCATGCTATAAAGGGCAGTGTCAGGACAATGGGTAAAGTTTGAATATGGACTATTAGACAGCAGAGTTGCACCACTGTTAAATTTCCTGGCTTCGATCATTGTGTGGTGCTCCTGCAAGAGGACTTACCTTGACACTTAACCTTGTCACCAGTTGTTGCATTTAAGGGTATATGTGAATTCATGGTACTCTCTCAACTTCTCTGCAGATTTGAGATTTTCAAAATAAAAAGTTAAAAAAGGAAGGAAGTTGTAGTCTGAGTGGCTGAGTTGGTGGCTAAAGGCCTGAGGACGCCCCTGGGGAGGTGAGGGTACCCTGCGACCTGACCTGACCCAACCTGACCGGGGTACCCAGCTGGTCTTCCCAAGGTGTGAAGGTTTGTTCAGAGAGGTTCCAGGCCGCAGAGGCTCTGAAGTGTAAAGTGGAAGGTGGAGGTCAATTGAAAATCGATTATGCGGATAAGCAGGTCAGCTCCAAGTCAGGGAGGCCTCCTCTGGGGACAGGCTGCCTCTCCCCACCACAGGGGCTCCAGGGCAGCAGGGGAGGGCTGGGAGAGAGTGTCACCCAGGCCAAGGGCCGGCCCAGCCCTTCTCATTCCCAGGCTTCTGTGGGCCCGGATCCAGAGCAGCTGTCACATTTCCAGGCTCTGCTCCTGGCTCCCAGGCTGCTGCAGTCTTACCTGTTTGGCCTCAGCCTGTACGTCAGCAACATGGGTCAACCCTGCAGACCCCACTCACCTCACAGAGGCTGAAGTTAGAAGTTCTCCACGTGGGAATGAGGCTGGAAGGCCCCGAGGGCAAAAGCTTTTGGGTCTGTATCTCATGCCTGGCTCGTTATAGGTGCTCAACAAATAGTGAGTGGTTGATATGTTCACTTAGCAAATAGTTATTCAGTGACGGTGTCAGACTCTGGACTGGGGCCAGTGGCCAGCTGGACCAACATGGCCTTGCCCCTGGGAGCTTGTGTTCTAGTGGGAGAGCCAGACCCATAAACAGCAGCCTGGGTGACAGTAGGAGCCCCTGAGAGAGGAGGCCCTGGGTCACTGGGAGGGCTGTTGTCCCTTAAAGTCCCAGTGATGTGGAATCAGAATCAGTCAGCCAAGGGAGAAAGCAAGCGGGGAACAGGCGTGACCTCACAGCGGTACAGGGTCCTGGGCTCAGGAGGGCCTGTGCTGGGTTCAATGCTTGGCTCTAGCAATCCTGAAAGTCTTAATAATTTTATCTTTGAACTTGTGTTCTCTAAGTGCTGTCCTGGGCTGAGGGAGCATGGGTGATCGGGGAGATAGTATATGCCTTCAGGAAGTCTCATAAGCACAGGGTGCTGGTGGACTATGTGGGGCTAGGATTCAGTGAGGACACAGAGCTTGTCACGTGGACGCCGGATAAGGTGCGTATGTGTGGGAGGGGGGAGGGTGCTCAGCCACAGAGGCCCTGCTTTCTGTTAGAACCAGAATCACTGGGCCGTGATGACAACAGGAGAGGAAAAGAGAGTGACTTTCCTTCCTATCTTACCAGTAAGCTGAGGTGGAGAGTGTTGATAGAATGTGCCCTGGTATCAAGGAGTGAGAGTGAAACAGTTGGGTTCATTGTGTGACATGTTCACATCATTAAAAGGCACGTACAAGTTACAGAAATTTTGCTGATTCTGCATATGAATGAAATGCTCTTATATTTGCATTCAAAATTGGCATTGGACCATAGAAAGATGAATGGTAAAATTCATACTAACAAACATTTTAATTTTTTACTTAGAACATTAAATATTAAATTAAAACACAGAGAAAAAAAGGAAGGCAAAGAAAGGAAGAAGCTTCACAACCTTAAACTGCAGGCTTCCCCTGCCTCATTCTGCACCGGGCTGGGGGGACATGGCAGGTGGAAAGGGCAGGTGGGAGGATGTGGGGGAGAAGGGAATGGTCGGAGAGGAGGCTGTGAGAAGGGCCGGTGTGGTCCGGGGAGATGGTGGCTGTCCACCAGGTCGTGGTCACTGTAGGGAGGTAGGGCAGCGTGACAGGGGGCCACTCAAGTGTGCTATTCAGTGTTCTCTTAGGGACAGCCTGGGAGTGGGGGTGCAGCGGAGAAAGGGAACAGCCCTTTGATGTCAACTAGACAATTTTATGCATTGGGTCTCCATGTAATGTTTCACTTGAACAAGGCTCTGAGGCCAAGATGTATTTGGGGAACCATGGAGTAGCCAGTCCCAGTTCAGGGCTGGCTTTCTGCCTTGCCAGCCTTACATCCCAGAGCCATCTGGAGGTGGGGGACCGTCCCTCCCCACCTGGGTCTGTGGGAGCTGTGGTCATGGGGAGCGATTGATCTCACTGCCTCTGGTTGTTGTACACTGTCATGCCCCACCCCCAGCCTAGAGGTGATCTTGGCCCCTCAGGGGGACTGTCTGCAAGGAAGGTCCAGCGTGTCTCCTCATCAGCCCTGCTCTGCACCCCCAGTTGGAAGATGATGGCCTGTCTGGTGTCTGGGGAGTACAGCCTTCTACTTGAAAGCGTGGATGATTAAAGCCTAGGCCGGTGGTGATGGAAGCGGCTCCATTAGCTCTGGGGCCAAGTGGAACACGGCTGCCTCCCTGTGCACTTGCTTCAGGTCCTTCGCAGGGGTCCTGGGCAGGCTGGGGTATGGGGTATGGGAGGAGGCACCAGTCACAGCCACGCGCGCGCGCACACACACACACACACACAGGACCTCCTCCGGGAGATAGATCAGCAAGCTGGGGCTGGGCAGGACTGGGCTGGGCAGGTGGTTAGGAAGGTACGAATGAAGAGAAATCAGCCTTCCTGTGAGGCGATGCAGGACTGGGCTCTCTCTGTGTTATTTAATTCTCACTTGGGTTCTTATAACTATTATCATAGCAGCTGCTGTTTCCAGAGCGCTGACTCTCTGCTAGAGATTTTCACTGCTGCATCTTAGATCTTCACGTGAGTTTAACTGACCAAGGGACAAGGGGACAGTCATGTCATGCACTTGGGCTCTGGAGCCAGGCTTCCTGCTGTTCCTGGATGCTCTCCGGGATCCCAAGCCGTCCTCCTCTGTTGCCTCACTGGCTGTGCCTCCCCAAAAACACCTCCCAGAAAGATGCCTTGAAGCAAATCCTTGTCTCAGGATCTCCCTTTGTGGAAAGTGGAACTCAGATACCTTCTGATATACACAGAGAAAGTCCCCTTCGGAGTCCTCAGCAGAGCTGGGCCAGATCCCAGACCCTAGACCCCAGGCATCCACTTACCTGCAGCCCCAGTGATGTTGTCAAGACAGAGTTGACAAATGGGTCTTTCAGTGATGTGGCCCATTTCATGACCACCAGCAGATGCCGGGAGCATTCATTAGGGAGAAATGGGGAGTTTTAAGAATGATTTCTGAGAAACATGGATACTCAGATGCTTTAAAAAGTGAGTCCTGGGAGTCCAGGACATCTGTGGTGTGACAAGCCCATGGACTGAGTGTGTCAGAGCTGGGAGGTAGGCAGGGTGGGTCCCCCGCTCACAGGACAAGTAGGCACTTGTCCCTGGGGCTAAAAGGCAGAGCCAGGGCAGGGCCAGGCCCCTCACTCCTTTGCCCCCTGATGCTCAGGTTAGCTCAGTGGACCTTGGGTGTGATGGTTCTCAGGGACAGGCACTACTCAAGGACACGGCAGAGGCTTGCCAAGGCTGCAGAATGGGAGGCCCAGCTGGGGATCTCCAGACTCCTAGGTTTTTGAAGAGATTTTTTGGGAAAGTCACCAGTGACCTGGCCTAAACAAGCAAGAGGAAAAAGAGAAACAATGAGTCAGAGGCTAGCAACTTCCACTGGGCTCTAGCCAGATTCCGAGAAAAAAAATATATTTTTTATAGCACAGAGAAATTTTAAACTAATTGTTGAAACACATGGCATTTTAAAATAATGTCCTTTTTTGAGCTATAATTCACATATCATAGAATTCACCCCTTAAGGGTGTATAGACTTAGTGGTTTTTAGTACATTCACAGAGCTGTACAACCACCAACACTATCTAATTTCAGAACATTTTTAATCACCCCCAAAATAAGAAAATAAGTACCAAACCAAATTAGCAGTGCACCCCATTCCCTCCTTACTCCCCAGTCCCTGCCAAGCACTAAATCTACTTTCTGTCTCTATAGATTGTCTATCTGGACATTCATATAAAAGGAAACATACAGATGTAATCTTTTGTGACTGGCTTTTTTTTTTTTTTTTTTTACTTAGCATGTTTTCAAGAGCCATATATATTATAGCATGTGTCAGTACTTCATTCTTTTCAAAAAAATTTTAACGTTTATTTATTTTTGAGAGAGAGAGAGAGAGAAAGCAGAGGAGGGGCAGAGAGAGAGGGAGACACAGGATCTGAAGCAGACTCCAGGCTCTGAGCTGTCAGCACAGCGCCCGACGTGGGGCCTGAACTCACAAGCCATGAGATCATGACCTGAGCTGAATTCGGATGCTTAACTGACTGAGCCATTCAGGCACCCAAGTACTTCATTTTTTACTGGCCAAATAATATTCCACTGTATGGATATACCAGATTTGTTTACCTGTTTATCAGTTAAAGGAAACTGGGGTAGTTTCCACTTTTTGGTTATTATGAATAACACTGCCAGTGAACATCTGTGTACTTTTTTGTGTGGAAATACATTTCGATTCTTTTGGATGGATAATAAGGAGTGGAATTGCTGGGTCCTATAGTAGGTATATTAACTTTCTGAGGAACTGCCAGACTGTTTCCCAAAGCAGCTGAACCACTGTGTGAGGGTTGTGATTTCTCCACACTTCTGTTAACATTTGCTGTTATTTGACTTTTTGATTCTAGCCATCCTAGCAGGTGTGAAGATGTATCTCAGTGTGGTTTTGATTTGATTATTTCCCTGATAATTAATGAGGTCAAGTCTCTTTTCCCATGTTTATTATTCATTTGTATAGATTCTTTGGAGAAATGTCTATTCAGATCCTCTGCCCATTTAATAATTAGGTTTGTCTTTTTATTATTGTCAGAGTTCTTTATATATAGTCCAGATTCCAGTTCCTTATCAAATATATGATTTACAAACATTTATTCCATCCTTGTCTTTTCTTTTTCTTGATAGCGTCTTTTGAAGTCCAAAAGATTATAATTTTGAAGAAATTCTATTTATCTTTGTCACTTGTGCTTTAGATGTCATGTTTAAAAAAAAACATTGCCTAATTCAAGGTCATGAACATTTACTCCTGTGGGTTTTTTCCTAAGAATTTTATAGTTTTAGGTCTTACATTTAGGTCTATAACCCAACTGAGTTAAATCTGTACGTGGTATGAGGTAGAGATCTAAATTCATTCTTTTGTTTGTAGATATACATTATTCCTGTTCTTAATAATTGTTGAAAAGATTACTCTTTCTTCATTGAATGGTCTTGGCACCATTGTAGAAAATCAATTGACTATAAATGTATGTGCTTATTTCTGGCCTCTCAATTTTATTCCATTGATCTATATGTCTGTTATTAGCCAGTACCACAGTCTCTTGATTATTGTAGCTTTGTAGTAAGTTCTGGAATCAGGAAGTGGGAGTCCTCCAATTTTACTCTTTTTTTCCCTCATATTTTGAGTTTTACTTTTTTTTCTATTCTGGGTTCCTTGAATTTCTATATAAAATTTAAGATTAATTCTGCAAAAAAGCAAAAGCAAAACAAAAACAATATCTGGGATTTTATTTGGAATTTCATCAAATCTGTAGATTAATTTGTGGGCAATTGCCATCTTAGCAATATTGAGTCTACCAATCCATGAACATGGGATGCGATTCCATTTATTTAGATCCTTTGTAATGTCTTGAAGCAATGTTTTGTAGTTTTCAGTGAACAAGTCTTGCACATATTTTATTAAAAATTTTCCTTACTATTTTATTCTTTCCAATGCTATTGTAAATGGAATTTTTCTTAACTTCATTTTCAAATTATTTATTGCAAGTATACAGAAATACAATAGATTTTTGTCTACTGATTTTCTATCCTGAAAACTGGCTGAACTCATGTATCAGTTTTAATATTTACATTCTTATGAATTCCTTAAGATTTTTTTTATAGATTATGTTATAACACCTACAAATAGAAATCATTTTACTTATGCCTTTCCAATCTAAATGGCTTTTTTTTCTCATCTAAATGTCCTGGCTCAAACCTCCAGTACAATATTGAATAGAAGTAGTGAAAGCAAACATTCTTGTTTTGTTCCTTATCTTACTGGAAAAACACTAGTCTTTTACCATTAAGTATGATGTGGGCTTTTCATGAATGCCATTCAGAGGATTGAAGAAGTTCCCTTCTATTCCTAGTCTATTGATTGTTTGTCACATGAAAATATGTTGTATTTTATCAAATGCTTGTTCTACATCTATTGAGATAATTATGTGGGTTTCCCCCCCTTTATTCTATTTAATATGGTGTTTTACACCACTTCACTTTTGAGTGTTACACCAACCTTACATTCCTGGATAAATCTCGCTTGCTCATGGTATATATTCCTTTTGTTAAAAAATATATGTTGCTGGATTTGTAGTATATTTGTGTCTATATTTATAAGGGATATTAGACTGTAGTATTCTTTTATTGTGGTGTCCTCATCAAGTCTTGGAATCATGAAATGGCCTCATGGAATGAGTTGGGAAGTGTTCCCTCCTATTCTATTTTTTGGAAGAGTATGTGAAGGATTGGTGGTAATTCGTTTAAAAATATTTGGTATAATTCGCCAGTGAAGTTCTCTGGGTAATAATTGGAGTAATAATCAAGTTGTTTATTTGCTAGAGGTCTAGTCAGACATTCTGTTTATTCTTGACTCCATTTCAGTAGTCTCTGTCTCTACAGGAATGTGTTTATGTCATCTAGGCATATAATTTGTTGACATATAATTATTAATATTATTCCTTTCGAATCCTTGTATTTCTGTAAGGTTAGTAATAATGTTCCCTATTCCATTGCTTATTTTGTTAATTTTCTCAGGATGACAACCAGGCCTGGAACTTGCCATCTCCACGCCTCACCCCCACCCATCCTCACACAGAGCCTGAGGTAGAGTGTCTCCTCCCTACTGGGGCCAGGCAGAGTGTCAGTCTGAAAGGCCTTCTCCTCCCAGCAGTGACAGCATCTCATAGTAAGGAAAATATATAAAGTCAGGGGGTCCTCTCACATCTTGGGCTGGAGAGCACTATTATGTCTTCAAGCCCTCATGCAACCCTGGGAGGTGGGCACGATCCCAGAGTGGACGATAGGCATCCTGCTGCAGTGCTTTACTGGCTTTGGGATGAGTGGCTGTGCTCCTCTGCCAAGGCCTGGCTCCTGCTGGGCAGTCCCTTCCCCCGTATGTCCATCTCCACTTGGCCCTTATGGGATCAATCTGGCCCATGGCCTCAGGCCCCCTTTGCAGCATGTCCTCTCCTGCCAGGGCCCTGCAGAAAGCACTCCCTAAGGGCATTCCCCCTCACTGCATTCTAGCACTAAAAATATGCCTTAGCCTATGCCAGGTGCTGCCTACACAGGGAAGAAGCCTCCCAAGGGCAGAACCCCAGCAGCAGACCTGGAGACCCTCACAGGAAGGAAGGTGAGACTGCCAGAGGAAGTCATGCCCACAGTGCTGTGTCACAGCCTCTCCACGCAAAGCCCAGGCCCAGGCAAGAAAAAGCAAGGTGCATCTCAGCACAAGTCTGACAACTCTGCTCCCTTCAGAAAACAAGCTCCGCTCCATCTTCATGTATTTATAATAGCCCTCCCTTGTTTTTTGTCAAGCTGTGATCTCTGTTTATCAATAAAATCAATGATCCAAATCCCACACCAGGGGCTGATTTGAAATCTCTGCTGGGAAACTCCTCCTTCTAAAGGCCTCCCTCTTCAAAGAGCTCTTTCTGAAAGGAGGTAATGGCTTCTGACTGTGCACAAGACATGGGGGACACAAAGGGCCATGGCTCTGCAGGCTGGCCAGAGGCCTTTTTTCTTGTCTGCACCCCATACACCATGGCTGTCCTATCCAAAGGGACGTGATGCCCTGAATACAGAGCATCAGCAAGATGAGAGCTCAGTGGCCCAGGAGGCACAGGCTGGCTCTGGACTCAAGCTCCTGCTGCCACCCTTAACCCCACACCTCTACTTCAGCCTGGAGCTACAAGCTGGGCTGGTCATGGAGAACGTACTTATTGGGCCCAGCTCCATATTGGGCCAGGCAGCCTGGAGGGCAGTCTAAGGAGGGTTGAGTACTGAGCACTGTTGCTGGGGCAAGCGCTACAGAGTGCCTATGAGAGGCATTTGGTGGACAGTTGCAAGTCTTCTAGGCCATGGGCCTCTGGGCATGCAGTTCTGGGCACTAGGCTCTTAAGCTACAGGGCACAACCCTTTTATGGTGGTAAGTTGTCTGTTGTCCAGTTTTTCTGCCACCAATTAATATTTATCCAATGTCACCTATGTGCCAAGCACTGGGCTGGGCATTTAAAATCCTGCAAGGCCAAGTGCTTTTATTTTTACTTAATTTTTAATTTTTTTTAATTTGAGAGAGAGAGAGTGAGTAGACAAGCAGGGAAGAGGGGCAGAGAGGGAGAGAATCTTTTTTTTTTTATTCTAAGTTTATTTATTTTGAAAGAGACAGAGAGAAGGGGGGAGAGGCAGAGAGACAGAATCCCAACCAGGCATTGCACTATCAGTGCAGAGCCCAATGTGGGGCTTGAACTCACAAACTATGAGATCATGACCTGAGCTGAAATTAAGGGCCAGGTGTTCAACTAACTGAGCCACCCAGGCACCCCAAGCCAAGTGCTTTTAAGTCATTATTTTACAGGGAGGGAACTGGGGCTTACAGAGGGTAGGTAGCTTGTCCCAGGCCATAGCTGGTTGAGTTTCTGAGTCAGGCATACACTTCAACCCAGTGAATTTCACAGTCCATGCTGCTTCTCCTCATAGCAGTACAGACCTCAGGGTGGGTTTCCTAAGTCCATGGCTGCTGATCTCAGCCTGAGAAAGCTCTGGCTGGGGCAGCAGTGTGGTCCTGCTCTCCAAGAAGAGCCCTGCCTGAAAGCATAGGAGGAGTGGATCCTTCCTGGACACAGTGACCCCAGGGCCACACTTCACCCTTATGTATAAGTCAGGGTTCTCTAGAGAAACAGGACTGATAGGATGGGCTCTTCTCTCTCTCTCTCTCTCTCTCTCTCTCTCAATGTAAGAAATTGGCTCACATTATTATGGAGAATGAAAAGTCCCAAGATCTACAGCCGGAAAGCTGGAGATCCAGAAAAGCTGATGGTATAAGTTCTAGTCTGAAGGCCAACTCAATATTTCAGTTTGAGTCTGAAGGCCAGAAAGGACCAATGCCCCAGCTCCTATAGTCAGGCAGGAGGAGTTCCCTTCTGCGCCTAGTAGTGTCAGCCTTTTGTTGTATGCAGGCCTTCCATTGATTGGATGAGGCTCACCCACATTAGGGAAGAAAATCTGCTTTCCTCAGTCTATAGATTCAAATGTTAATATCATCCAAAAATACCCCTATGAAAACACTCAGAATACTGTTTGACCAATTATCTGGGCACCTAGTCAAGATGACACATAAATCTTAACTCTCACAGGCTCTGAGACTCCAGGCCCAGGAGCCCCAAGTGTGCCCCAGCTTCCATTCACACACCCTGCTCTGGGACGAGCTTAGGCTGTGTGGCCTGGATGTGGATGATACCACTTAGGAGAATGTCCCCTGGGCATGCCCTTCACACTCTGAGCCTCCTTCATCTTCTGTACATGAGTGTATGGCCCATAGCCAGTGACCCATGTAGTGTACAGACTAGGGCACTGGGACTCTGAGAGGGCCTGCTGCCAGTCAGGATCACAACCCAGGCCATCTGGCTCCCAGCCCCAGACCACCCAGCCACCTGTCTCCTGCTAGGGGGCTGTGCTGCTTCCCCTGCTCCTGTGGCTTGTAGCTGTTTCTGAAGCTGAGTGGCCTGCCAGCCTAGGGTCCCCGGAGCAATCCTAGATGTGCAGTATAGTGTTGAGGCTGAGTGGGAGGCATTAAGGGTGATGAAGAAGCCCCTCTCCTTCCAAGAGAGAACCACATCTCTCCAGGAACCAATCAGGGGCTGGCCTTGGGAGGGGGTGGCCAGGAAAGACATAAGGATGCTGGGTGGCCTTGAAAGGGGCAAAGCTCCCCATTCCCTGGTGAAATGGCCCTTACATGGAGACCCCTAGACTTGGCATAAGATTCCAGACAGAATGGTCTTCACATGCAGTTTAAAAATGGCTTCATCCAAAAATCGATACAAGCTCTTATAATACTGAAATACATGCTGAGATTTGTGGAACTGAGTCCAAAGTCATGATGTATGTGTGCGCACATGTGTGTGTGTGTCTGTGTGTGTGACGGAGGGGTGGTGCAGGGAGAGTGCTGGTGAGCTTGGAGAGAGATTATCGTCTAAAACAGCCTTGAGAAGACTTCCAGCCCACAGAATGGCCTGTGAAGTCCTCAAGGGTAGATTCTGATTTCTGCTCAATCTGTTGACAGGGTCTCTGTAGGCTGAGAACCAAAAGACAGAGGCTTCTGGGATCAAGAAGGAGCATCCGTGGCAGGGAAAGGGCTGGCCTTGGGCCACTCACAGGGAGACTCCACCTCATACACAGTTCACCCTCTCCAGGCCTCAGGGATCAGCACATCCACGCCTGTCCCTCAGATAAGGCCCTGAGGGAAAGAAGCAGAAGCCCACTGTGCTCCCGACATCAAGACCAGCCAGGCTCTGCTCTGGCCACTGCCTCACATGGGATCCCGGGAGTCAGCCCTTCTTTCTCCATTTCTGCCTTGTCACACAGTAGCTCTGTCACCATTGGCTGTAAATCAACTTTGTTTCCTACCTAGAGTCATCCTCAGCAATGACAGCATTCAATGTACTTGGCTTCCTTTCCCCCTCCATCCACACTCTCCATGAAGGTGATCTGGGAAGTTTGAGGCTTGGAGAGTTAGGGCATGCTTAATTACTGGGCTGCCCCTGGGCTGTTGAGGCAGCTCCACCCAGGACAAGGTTGGTCTGTTCTCCGGGAGCCAAGCTGGATTCGGCTGATTCTGAACACAACCCCACAACCTTCAGGAAAACGCCTTTTTCTTCATAAATCCGGGTCACATGCTCTGACTTATGTGGCCTCACAAGAGTGAGGGTTCAATGCATTCAAGCAGGCTATGCTTTCTCTATTTGGTCCTCTCTCTAGAAATGGCCTTCTTTGTCTCCAGTGACACTTGATGCCTTTACGTCCATGCTGCCTGCAGATGAACACAGCCACAATTAGTATTTATGTGGCAGGAACCCCTCCATCTTCTCACCTCCTATGCTCCAGTGTGAAGTTTGTAAGCAGCCTGTGGCTAGATTTTGCTTCTGTGTCCAATCTGACAGTTGCTGTTCAGTACGTTTGTGGTTATTGTTTTAATTGAAATATGAGAATTTATTTCCACCACTTAATTTTTGTCCTGGATTTTTCTAGACCTCCATTTTCCCTCTGCTTTCCTAACCTCTGCTTGAGAGACTGAGTTTTCTGTATTTCCTTTTCCTCTTCCTGATATTTGGAAGTTGAGGTAAGCTGATAGCTGGCTCCCCCAAAGATGTGATTAAATTAACAGTCTTGAGAGGAGGGGCTTATCCTGGGTTATCCAGGTGGGCCTGAAATGTAATCACATGTACCCTTATGTCAGAGAGGCAGAGGGCATTTGGACAAAGACCTATGGAAGAGAAAGCCTTGTGAAGACAGAGGCAGACATTGCAGTGCTGAGACACAAGCCCTTGCAACCACCAGAAGCTGAAAGAAGCAGGGAAGGATTCTCCCCTAAAGCCTTAGGAGGGAGCATGGCCCTGCTTTCTTGACACCTTGGTTTCTGTCTTCTCTATAGGAGAATACATTTCCGTTGTTATAATTCACTGTAACTTGTAACAGCCGCCACAGGAAACAAATGCAGAAGCCATATTTTCTATCTCTATTACTTTAATCATTATTGTGTTTCTTTGAACTGTCAATGCTTTATTGGATCTCCTCACACATTTAACAACTTGTTGACTCACCATTGTTCCCTTAAAATTTTTTTATTGTAATAGAATATTTACAACATGAAGTTGCCACTTTAGCCATTTTTAAGTGTACAGTTTTGTGGCATTAATTTCACTCACAATGTTGTGCAAACCTCACCACTATTTATTTCCAAAACTTTTTCATCATCCTAAATAGAAACTCTATGGCAATTAAGCAATAACTCTCCATATCCCAACTCCAACTTTCGATAAACTCTAATTTTCTGTCTCCATAAATTTGCCTATTTTAGATATCTCATATAATGGAATCATACCATACTGGCCCTTGTATGTCTGGCTTATTTCACTTAGCATAATATTTTCAAGGTTGATCCATGTAATAGCATATACCAGAATGTCATTCCTTTGTAAGGCTAAATACTATTCCATGGTATGCATTCATCACATTTTGTTTATCCATTCATCTGTTGATGGACATGTGGGTTGTTTCCACTTTCGATTCTTGCAAATAATGCTGCTATGAACACTGGCATACAAGCATTTGAGTTCCTGTTTTCTATTCTTTTGAGTATATATGTAGGAATGAAATTGCTGGGTCATATGGTAATTCTTATCCAGACATTGTACCATATTACATTCCCACAGGCAATGTAAGTGGATTCCAATTTCTCCACATCCTTGCCAACAGTTATTTTCCATTTTTTGTTTGTTTGCTTTTAATTATAGCTAACCTAGTAGGTGTGAAGTGGTAACTAATTGAAGTTTTTACTTAATTTCCCTAATGATTATTGATGCTTGGCATCTTTTCGTGTGCTTATTGGCATCTGTATGGCTTCTTCAGAGAAACATTTGTTCAAGTCCTTTGTTCACTTTTACATTGGTTGGTTGTTTTTTTGTTGTTGAGTTTTAGAAGTTCTTTTTTACACTCTGGATATTAAACTCTTTAAAATTTTTTTTTAATGTTTTATTTATTTCTGAGAGAGAGAGAGAGAGAGAGAGAGAGACAGTGTGAGCAAGGGAGGGCCTGAGAGAAAGAGAAACACAGAATCAGGCTCCAGGCTCTGAGCTAGCTGTCAGCATAAAGCCTGATGTGGGGCTCGAACCTACAAACTGTGAGATCATAACCTGAGCTGAAGTGGATGCTTAACCGACTTAGCCACCCAGGTGCCCCTGGATATTAAACTCTTATCAGATATATGATTTGCAAATATTTTCTTCCATCTGTAGGCTGTCTTTTCACTTTCCTGATAACATCCGTTGATGCACAAAACATTTAAATTTGATAAAGTTAAGGTATCTGTTTTTGTTGGTGGTGGTGGTGGTACTCAGGCTTTTGATGTCATAACTAAGAATCCATTGCCATTTCTAAGGTAATGAGATTTACTTACATACTTTCTTCTAGACTCATGGTTTTAGCTCTTATGTTTGGGTTGTTGATTCATTTTGAGTTAGTTTTTTGCATATAGTGTGAGGTAAGAATCCAATTTCATTCTTTTGCATGTATATATTCAGTTGTCCCAGCACCATTTGTCAGAGACTATTCTTTCCCCATTGAATGGGCTTAGCACCTCTGCTGAAATCAGTTGGGCATAAACTGTACTCTTAATTTTATTCCATTGGTTTGTGTGTCTATCCTTATGCTAACTCTTCACTGTTTTGACTATTATAGTTTTGCAATGAGTTTTGATACAATGAAGTGTGAGCCTTTGATTTTTTTTTTCTTTTTCAACATTGCTTTGGATATTAAGGGCCTCTTGCAATTCCATATGAATTTGAGTATCTGCTTTTCCATTTCTGCAAACAAGGCTCTTGGAATTTTAATAGGGTTGTGTTGCATCTGGGTGCTGTTTGGGTAGTAATGACATCTTAACAATATTAGGTCTTCCTGCCCATGAAATGAAGTATTTTTTCATTTCTTCAGGTCTTTAATTTTTTTCAACAATGGTTTAGAGTTTTCAGGGAACAAGTCTTATACATTCGTTGTTAAATTTATTCCTAAATAATTTATTCTTTTTTGATGCTATTATAAATTGAACGTTTTCTTACTCTCATCTTCCAAGTGTTCATTGCAAGAATACAAATACAACTGCCCTCTGTTTATTGATCTTGTATCCTGCAACCTTGCTGAACTCATGTGTCAGTTTTAGTAGTTTTCTTGTGGATGCCTTAGGATTTTCTATACATAAGATCATGCCATCTGTAAATAGAGATACTTTTACTTCTTCCCTTCCAATTTGGATGTCTTTGTTTCTTTTTCTTGTCTAATCACTTTGGCTAATCACCCCAGTGACTAATCACTCCAGTACAATGTTGAATGCCAGTGGTAAAAGTGGGCATCTTTGATTCCTAATCTTAGGAGGAAAGCTTCTGGCCTTTCACCATCAGCTATGTTACCTGTGGGTTTGTTATAAATGCCCTTTATCATGTTGAAGAAGCTTCTTCCTATTCCTAGTTTTCTGAGTGTTTCTATTGTTACAGAGTATTGTATTTTGTCAAATGCCTTTTCTGTGTTAATTGAGATGATTATGTTGGGTGTTTCCCCCTTCATTCTACTAATATGCTGTATTATGCTGATTGATTTATTATATTGAGCTATCTTTGCATTCCTGGCATAAATCTCACTTGTCATGGTATATAATCCTTTTAATATGCTGCTCAAATTGGTTGGCTAATATTTTACTGAGGATTTTTTTAATGTTTATTTATTTTTGAGAGACAGAGCACAAGTGAGGGAGGGGCACAGAGAGAGGGAGACACAGGATCCAAAGCAGGTTTCAGGCTCTAAACTCTCAGCACAGAGCCCCACATGGGGCTCAAATTCATCAGCCATGAGATCATGACCTGAGCCGAAGTCGGATGCTTAACCGAATGAGCCACCCAGGTGCCCCTTGTTGAGGATATTTATATCTATATTCATAGAGAATATTGGCCTGTAATTTCTTTTCTCATGATGTCTTTTTTTTTTTTCACAAATAGTTTATTGTCAAGTTGGTTTCCATATAACACCCAGTGCTCATCCCCACAAGTGCCCCTCTCTGTGC
This sequence comes from Crocuta crocuta, assembly GCF_008692635.1. NCBI lineage: Eukaryota > Metazoa > Chordata > Mammalia > Carnivora > Hyaenidae > Crocuta > Crocuta crocuta. The sequence goes on along the minus strand of NW_027527853.1, from coordinate 8,872,990 downwards.
CCATCCCCCCTCCCCCCCACATCCATCAGTCCTCAGTTTTTGTCAGCATTCAAGAGTCTCTCATGGTTTGACTCTACCCCTTTCCCCCACTATTTCCTCCCTTCTTCTCCCCCATTGTCCTCCGTTAAGTTCCTCCTAATCCTCCTATACGTGCAAACATATGATATTTGTCCTTCTCTGCCTGACTTATTTCACTCAGCATAACACCCTCAAGTTCCATCCATGTTGCTACGCAAGGCCAGATTTCATTTTTTCTCATTGCCATCTCATGATGTCTTTATCTGGTTTTGTTATTAGGATAACGCTAGCCTCACAGAAAGAGTCAGTATGTATTATCTCCTCTTCTGAGTCTGAAAAGAACTAATGTTAATTCTTCTCTAAATATTTGGTGGAATTTAGCAGTGAAGTCATCTCTTCCTGGAATTTTCCTACTCTCTAGGTCTCAGTTCCTACTCTCTGCCTCTCATGGGCCCAAGCCTTTGACTCCTCTCTTCTGAGGACCTTTAAAACTAGAAGCAGGCCGACGTGTTCACCAAAGTGCCAATTCACTGAAAACCAATTTGCCAAAAGTCTATTTTTTAAAATTTCAATTTGCTGAAGACAGAACTTGTCAGATGATCAATTTACAAAATTTGCCAAATTAAGAAACATTTGTTTCTTTGATGATAATAAAGTATGCAATTATTGGGTGATATAGTTTTAACAGTTTCTAAAGATTTTTGTGAAGTTTTAACTGGCTGGTTGCTTTATTTCATGGTAGCCCTTTAAGAAAGGTCCAGGTAGCTGGATGCTAAGATCACACAGTGTAGTCAGTCTTTTTGTGAGTATATTCAAGCCTCAGTCTTTCCCCAAGCCATCCCCCTGCCTCCCTCTTGGTCAGTGCAACATCAGGTAAGTGAATGGGGCTCTCTCTTCATTTCTTTCCCTGGAAATGTCCCTCATTTTCTTAAAACCTCAGCCATGCATTTAAATGTTGCTTGTTATATTCTTCCCAGTTTTTCTAAGCTGTTTGTGTTTGTGGATGTGTGTGTGGAGAGGATTTCCAGGATCTCCAAGACACAGCATTGCTGAAATGGAGCCCATTGTGTCCTTTTTACAGACCAGGAAGAACAGGTCTGCAACAGGAAACCCAACTGATGACTGCAATGTAGCACCTGGGGGCAGAGTTGAGCTCTGAACTTGGATCAACCTCCTGCTGCCTCCTGAGCCGATGGCAAAGGATCTTCCTTTGTATACTTGAGTCCTCCTCCTGGTTCACAAAGTGGCTTTGAAGAGGAGAGGATGTGAACTTTCTAGGTGTTGACTCTACCCATTGCCAGGACCCTGGACATCTAAAACATACACTTCAGTGGATTCACACAGCAGGTGTACCCCCACACTATCAGTGCCGTTTACAGACAATGCAACTGAGATTCCAAGGGGCAAAATGGCTCCCTATCTTCCCTTAGTTGGCAAACAGCAGAGCTGGAACACCAATCCATTCCCCTAACTCCTAGTCTGGTGGCCTCCAGAGGGATGTGTCCTTCCACGTCTCATACTCTGGCACAAGATGGCTCATGAGGCAGAAGGCAGGGGATGCCCAGGCCCGAGAAGCAACAGCTGTTGGCAGAGACATCTCCATCACTAAGGGTAAAAGCAGTGGAGGTGTCACCTCCAGGCCTGAGGAAAGGGGATGCTGGGAACCTATATAGGAAATCTGAAATCAGGTCAGGAAGCTGCCTCCAAGTCTGGACTCCCACCATGGGTATCTGGGCAAATTGGTACAATGCTGGGCTCTCTCTGGGCCTCAGTCTCCTGGCATATAAAATAGGATCAAATTGCCTGCCCTGTGCCTTAAATACAGACTTTTCTGGATCCAGTTTCCCCAGGTGCCAAGAAGGTGTTAGTGCAGGCTTTGTGAATGTCCAGAGAGGGTAGCAGGTAGCAGATGTAGGTGCAGGGACTATCAGGAGCCTCCTGGAATTACGGGGGTCAGAGCTGGAAGTGTCAGAATAGCTTCGGCCTTGTCTGCTCAGGTAGCCTGGTGTGGCTGCCCGAAGCACTGTGTTGAGAATGCTCCTGAGGACTCATGTGGGCTCAGTGGGAGGGGGAGCTGCGTGTGGTTACCAATGCCCTCCACGGGGCAGGTTGGAGTAATGCTGGTGTGAGTGGAAGCTCCACAGATGGAAGCAAAGGGAGGGCAGCAAGCACAGGGCGTGTGGGTCCAGACCCCCTGTCCCCGGCCTGGCATGCTATGATGGAACCATCCAGGCCCATTTTTGTGCCTCTGCCTCCAAGTACCAGCAGATTCTGCCGTGCTGGTTCCATCCTGGAGTGCAGGTTAATGTGCTGTTACATATTGCATGAGGCAGCCTGCTGATGAAGCACCCGCGATTCTTGCTTACAGGCAACCCCGCCTCTGAACCCAATGCCCAGAGGGTCCCATTAGCTCAGCGGGGCAGGTCGATCGCACCTCGGGTAGGCCTAGCTGGGCTGAGGCTGAGCTGCTGCCCCGAACGCTTTGTGCGAGGAGGATCATCCTCCCTTCCGCCCCAGGCCACAGCTCATGGGCATGGCCTTGTCTGAGGCCACCTGAGACACACAATCTGTGAAGTGGAGCACAGCTACTCCCAGCTGGTAGCACAGAGCCAGATGGATGCGGACTGGCTCTGAGCTCTGCACTCTGGGAGTGGTGGCCACAGCCTGCCATGACCTGTTCTGACCCATCTCACCTGACCCGCTCTTTCCCAGGACTGCACTAACCCCTCTCTGCCACCCCTCCAGCTTCCACTTGGTTCCCTCCATCAGCCATTCTTTTAGCCACTGAACTTCACCCCCACCTTGAGAGAGCTCAGATGACATGTGTCACAGACTGTCCCCATGAGTGGGTGGCACACCAGGCAGATCTTACCTGGTGTGGGAGGGGAGCTGTCACAGGTATATTGGCCTGTAGACTTTATTCCGTCCAGAACTCTCCATGTGGCCTGCAGAGCGGTGCAGGCTCTATCATGCTTCTGATCAACATTTCCCACAGTTACAACTGCCTTGTTCCTGGACCTGTTGTGACAGAGACAAGGTGAGGGCTTACTTCCTGGTGGGAAGACGTGGGCAGTTCTAGGGGTCCCTGGCCAGCTCAAGCCCCTCAGCAGCCCCTTGTCTGCTGTTTGTTTATCTCTTTGGAACGGCCGCCAGGCTGGATGGGCATGGACATCTCTAGGTACACATCCCATGTAGGCCAGAGAGAGGTCTGTGGTGCTGCAGTGTGGACCCCATGGAGACACCCAACCCTCCACTAGCAGATGTTTTCCCACAAGCCAGGTCTAGGCTGGCTAACACAGGAGGCGATATGGCCATTGAACGGTGTTCTTTTTATCATGGACTTGTGTGTATCTACCCACCTAGTGGGAGTCCCACTGGGCTTAACTCTGCCCAGAGGTGACAAGGGGTCATTAAAAATCTTTGGTCTGTCCAGGGGTGTTCAGTTTGGGAGTTAAGCTCTCAAGTGGGTATTTCTGAGCTGGTATTTCAGAGGAAGTGATATTGGCCCCCCAAAAACACATGGGGCTTATGCTGTGGCCCAGAACAGGCAACAGCGTGAGAGGGATGTAGGAAGGAGGTCCAAGGCTCCAGCACCTGCCCTGTGTGGCAGAGACGTGCGGCCTTGCTTAAATGGCTGACTAGAGCCCATGTTCTCCACTCCACAGCAAAGTTCTGAATAGCAGCTGCCTCACCACCATGCACAGGCCCTCTGGCTCTCCAGCCTCTCAGCTCAGCCTGGCCCTCAGTGCCAGGGCACAGCTCCCACACTCACCCCTGGACCCGAGCTGCTAGCCAGCCCAGTGCAGGGGTTCAGGCTTTCTGGACTCTGGGAAACCAGAGGCCAGAGGCTGCCCTGCCCCAACCCCACTCCCAGGAAATGAAAGGAGGCCCACCAAGATAATCACCCAGGCTTCTGTCAACACCTCGTCCTTGGGGGTGCCCCAGGGGTCTGTGAAAATGGGATGCCAGCCCCTGGCCCAGCAATGTGAGATAGTCATCACTCTCACCAGTCTCCTGATAGGAGCATTGTCAATAAAAGAGTCGCCATATTTCATTAAACTGAATTATGAAGAGGATCTGGCTAGGGGCAGCAAAGTGCTAGGAGCTGACAGACACGAACCTCCCTGCCCAGAGGGAAGGAATCAAAGAAAAGGGCTTCAGGCCCCCCTGGGCCAACACAGTGTCCAGAGGATGGGGTCATGCCAAGATCCTCATGCCCTGGCAAGGAGAATGACTCCCAGGGAGGGTGGCCTGCTCAAGCCACATAGCCAGCTGGTCCAGGCCAGACTGGGGACCCTTGAGGCATGAGCCAGACATCTCTCTGCTACCTGGCCTGGGTTCCACTCCCTGGGAGACTTGTCATTCCATGTGCTTGTGTATCTTATAGGCTTTCAAGGGACTTGGGCAAGCACAGTGGCTCTCTAGCTTCATAGGCCTGGAGCTGCATTCATCATAAGGGAGAGTAGTTAAGGAAGGTGGGACCACAGGCCTCAGGTCAGAGAGGATGCAGGCCCAGGCCTGGGCTCTCAGTTATACCCATGCTCCTCAAACATTCATGAGGGACACTGTGGGGCATGGTCGCTCTTTTGAGGGTTATGGAAAGGAGAAGCAGGACATTTTTGGAGCCCAGGTGTCAACCCCCTACTCTGTCACCCATGTCACCTCCACATAGGAGGGCTCTGAGACATGTGGGAGGGGCCCAGGGAGGGGCAGGGTCGCATACAGGCCCACAGCACAAGCCCTACCAAATCCCGTGCCAGACCTGAGGTGGGAATGAGCCTTCCTGCACTCTCCCTCCACTCTGGAGCCCAGATCTCATGTTCCCACCTCCCTCCTGGCTGCCTCTCCTTCCAGCCCCTAGACTAATAGAGAGAGCTTCCATTAAGGCTGATGACAAGATCTGCCACCCAGGAGACACCCTTTGATCTCAGGGCAGCAGGAAGCAAAGGGGTCAGGAAGGGGGGGGGGCTACCTTCTGACAGTTCACAGCCGGTGTTGACCGGCTCTCTGAGTGTCCCAGACCTAGGGGATGGCAGGCAAGGGGGCAGGAGGGCTGGGGTCCAGAGTAGGGGGAGGGGAGGGGAAGGCCCTACCTGGGTGGGGCTCTCTGCAGAAGGAAGAGCACAGCCCCAGGGCTGTCTTGAGGCGGGTGCCCCAGAGGGAGCTCAGTGGGCCGAGTATGCCCTGACCCAGTTTGGGTGTGGTCAGCTCCGGGAGAGTGGGTCTTTCATTTTCCAGAATCCCCCTGGGAGCTGTTCCTGCCCTTGCAATAGTTAACAACCCTTAGGAGCTAGAAGTGAACAAGCTCTACTGAGGCTCCTTAAAAATGTTTCCTGTGCTGCAGCTCTGGGGCCATGGATTTGGGAGCATTAACCTCTGCATTGCCCCCACCAGCAGGACCCCTCAGCTGCCCCACCTCAACTTCTTAAAAAATCTGAGGACCTGACCCCACTCTGCCCCTTTGTGCTGAGCCTGCATTTAAGGAAGATCCTGATGAAGCTTGAGGACACACCCTGAGCTGGCAGGGTACTCCAAGGCACAGCACCCCCTCTCCATAGCTGCAGGCCCTGGACAGAACCCGGCATTCAGGCTGCCCCTATTTGGCTCACCCTGGTTTGCCCTTATGGGTGCAGGTAACTAAAGTCTGAGCGCCCAGCCCATGGTCCAGTGGAGCCCCCGCTTCCCAGTGGGGTACAGTACCTGTGCACAAACGGTCCTTGAACGTTCTCTCTCCAAGATGTATACACTCTGCAAAGTTGTCTGAGCTTGAGGACAGCACCTTACCCAGCCAGGCTTGGGCTGGAGGCGAGGTGGCAATGACTCTCAGCTCCTGGACGGTCTACCTAGAGACAGAATCCTGGTCAACGCACTGAGCCTCTCCCTACCAGCAAGAGCCAGGAGTCAAATGGGGTGGGGAGGGGATGTTGTAAAACATGGCACATTGGGTCCTCTGGTTTCCCGAGAACCTTCTTGAGCAGAGCCCTCCCCAAGCCCCTGACCATGTAGGTCTGCAAAGTACTGTGAAAGGCAGTGGGACCAGTGAGGCCTGCAGGGCAAGACAGGCGCCACTTGAGCTTCCCTGAGGGAAGCTGTGCCCAGTGCGGACCCCTGCCAGGTGCAGTGATGCTCACCCCACAGGGCCCCAGGAGATGTGAGGCCCAGCCTAAGCAGGCTCTCAGGAGACATTTTCTGAGTCCCTGAAGCAGAGGCACCCGCACAGGCTGGCCCACCACTGTTCCAGGAAAGTGGTGTCCCAGCGCCGAGGGCCTTCCCAAGAGTTGGCCATGACCATCACCAATCTGGGTCCAGCGAATTCTGCACATGGGTGGTTATGGGGACAGTTAGACAGACAAACAGAAGGTCAGAAAGGAAGCAGATACTGACAAAAGGAAAACAGGGACTGGCAGAGAAGAAAACAGAAACAAGAAGAGAAGGCAAAGACTGAAGACAGACAGAAAGAGAGAAGAGTATGAGGGACCAGAAGTGAGAGAAGCACTGAGGCCCAGGCCAAGATAAGAGAGAGACAAGGAGCAGGCTGGTGGCCGCAGAGGATGGGCTGAAGTGGGCACTGTGGTGGCCAGTTCTTGGCACGTCAGGGCTGGGCACCTATAGATGCCAGGCATTTTGAGGAACTTGGGGTCTGTGGTTTGGGGGCTCTCCCATCGGTATTCTGCTGCTGTGCAGGGTGCCACAGCTAGTGGGCTCCTAGAGACCAAGGCCAAAGCCCATTTCACAGAGGTAGCTATTGTGGCCAGAAGAGAAGGGGTTCTGGGGCCCCCTGAGGTTAGTTCTGAGCCAGACCAGACCCAGAGACCCTGATTCTATGCCCAGGCCCCAAAGCCACAGTTGGGAGGGCGGATGTGAGGCCACAGACCCAGGCTGTCCTGCTCCAAGGACTGGGCAGCTGCGGGCCCCATGCAGCTGGCAGGAGCTGAGAGCACTGCTTTGCAAGGTACGATTGACCCTCCCACTGCTGGCCCCTGCCACTCCCCAGTTACACAGAACACAGCCCCTGTGTCATGAGCACACAGTCACAGGCACATGGGTGGGTTGATAGCCTGGGTCAATGGTGGACAGGAAGGTGTCAAGGGTCAAAGTCATCCTGTGGGAGGCAAGTCTAGTGGGTGCTATGGCTGAGACTTGCTGCACTCCTTGACCTCATCTGGTGCCTGAAAGAGGCCTTTAGGGATACATCTCTGGCCTTAGAGCCCGTGGCATCATGGACAGTTGTCCCAATTTCCTCTACTGTGGGTAATGCCAGCCTCTGGCTTACACCTCCAGGAAGGGAGTTGCTCAGGCCATTGGTTTGAATTTCATGCCTGGACCTTACTGTCTATGTGACTGTGGAGGGTCATACACCTCAGGTCTTGCTTTTTTCCTCTGCAAAGTGGAGATGGGAATGCCTGGCCTCATTGCGAGGGTGAACTTGAGGATGATCATTAAGAACTTGAGCTGTGCTACAGAGAGACCCCTGGGCAGGCTGGTCCTTGTGGGGCTGGGCCCAGCATGAGCCTGTAGAACGTGAGCCTGAGAGTACCCCACCTGGCACGCTCTGGAGTCGATACTTTGGACTCCAGGAAAAGGGAGGGTCAGCAAAATCGGGGAACCAAGCCCTTGCTGAGAAGCAGAGGAAACTGTCCCAGGAGTAAGTGCCAGGCCATAAACGTAAAAAGGAGAGTCCAGCAAGACAAACTAATGGTCCTTCAGTGGGAGAGGCAGACAGCTGGGATTCACAGGCGGGCTTCCAGATCAATAACTGTGTGCTGATTTGCTGAAGAGGCTTTTATGAAGTTTAAGCAGAGTTCATTGTTAAATACTCTTATGTACAAAGGATGTGGGCGGCCGTATTAATTCCTTTTCTCTTACAGATCAATAATTACATTGCTGATTTGCTTAAAAGGCTCAGGTCGAGGCAGGGGTGAGGGAAGCGGGCCTCACTGCTCTAGAGCATGGTTGAAGGTCCAGGAAGACCACACTGTGATTGATGAAAATCACCAGGGTCTGGGAGAGGCTGGGTGACAAAGGGACATGTAGTAAATTGGAAGGCCTCCGAGGCAACCAGTTCAGGATCACCCTCAAGCCTGATCCTCCTTCTAACTGTCTTCCTCTTTCCGTCTCGAAGCAAAGCCTGCCTTGCAGGGAAAGAAGGCCAGGGGAGGTGGCCATGGGGTTTTCTCAGCTTTGACGGTTGGTCTTCATGTTCACTCTTCAATGTCACAAAGCCAGTGGGGTGAGGCTAATAACTCAGTGTGTGTCTTCTAAGGATTACCTGGTCACTGCAGACTGCCAATCTCAGCGTTGTCTGACAAGGTGTTTGCATGCCTGGGAGCTTGGGTGGTCTACACAATAGCCCTGTGAAGTGGGAGGTAAGGAGGCTTGGGGCTACTCTTTCCTGGCCCTGGAATAGGCTTCTAGGCTGGGCATACTTGAACAGCTTGGAGTTTCAGCTGAAGGATTCCCGTCACCTTAGAAGCCACAATGCACTTTTTTATTTTTTATTTTATTTTTTACAAATAGTTTATTGTCAAATTAGTTTCCATATAACACTCAGTGCTCATCCCCACAAGGGTCCTCCTCCATGCCCATTCCCCTCCCCCTCACATCCGNAGGGAAGGGAAGGGAAGGGAAGGGAAGGGAAGGGAAGGGAAGGGAGAAAGGAATGTAGGTAGGAAGACAGGGAAGGGAAGAAATGAGGCAGTGTGGTAAAAGCTTCTCTCATCTGGGTGGTTGAGCAGTTTCCTAGTCTAGGCTGGGACTGATATCATCTATTGATGACTTTATAGGGAAGCCATGTATGAATTCAATGGTGAAGAGTGCTTATAATTGATTAATAATGTCTGTCATGGCCATGGCAGGGGCAGTAGTGGCACATAGGTCATATTTGCAACTTCACATGACCCACAGAATCTAGCACCAAGAGTACCATAAGGTTTGCAGAATCTGTTATTAAAAGTGGTATCCTGGATAGGAGGCTCCTAGGGTCTCCTATCTGACCCTGCATATGTACACAGGTGCACAGATGCTGTTGGGAGGCCATTATGAATTCTATTTCATCTAATAGCTTGGTCAGGAAATGGAAAGGTATATTACAGATCATTAAGTGGGTAAAGGAATTTGACAACCTTTGATCCGAGTCGGGAAAATAGATGGCATGAATTAATTTGCTGGCTTGTGGAGAGAAGAAAAGTCATCCTTCAATAGCAGTGACAGGCAGGGAGTTCACCCCTCGGGGGACTGATTCCAGGGAAGGCATGCAGCAGCTCTCCTGAGCCTCCAGGCTGCCCTCCCCCTATTCCCATCAAAGGCACAGACACGACCCTTGCTCCACATAGGCCAGTGTGTGGCTCCCAGGGAATGCCCACTGAAGCAGGGGCCAGCCGTCTGGGACAATATGTGCACTAGGCATCCCTGTGTGAATGGTGTGCATGTGCAGTGCTAGGACCTGTCACAGTTTGCCAAGACCCCTAGGACAGATTCTGGGGGGCACATGCCACTTGCTGACACTGCCTTGATCCTGTGAGGGGGCCAGGGACAGGGTCCCAGGTGGGACCACCATGGTAGGCTCACAGATCCAATGTCCATCATAGACATTCCCTTGGATATCCAGTGGGTATTCAAAAGTCAGCTGTTCTGACTTCCCTCCCCAGCAAGCTTCCCTCCTTCCCCTGATCTCAGATGATGACACCTCCATCATTCTGGTTTCTTAGGCTGTAAGTCCTGCTGTCTCCCTAGGTGCCTCCTGTTCTCATCCTCCACATCCCACCTTCTAGCAGATCCCATGGCCTTTCCCTTTCCCTTCCCTGTCTTCCTACCTACCTGGAATCTGACTTCCCAGCCCACCCTGCCCAAGTCCCTATTGTCTCTTACTCAGTCCCTGCACTGGTCTATACCTGTTCCTCTGTGCCATCTGCCCTACAGTCTTTTTCCAAGAAGCCACAGTCGTGAGCATAAGTCAGGACCTTGCAGTAGCTACCCATCCTTCCCTATGCAACTTCTTTGACTTCACTCTGCTCTTCCTTAAGCTCCCTCTGCTCTGCTGACCTGCCACTCATCTCTAATCCACCAGGCCTTCCCCAGCCAGGGACTTGGCTCTGATACCCTACTCACTCACCTGGTACCTCAATGATGTCTGTCCTCAGTGAATGCTGCAGCCCTTTGGGCAGGATCCATGTTGTTTTGTAATTGCCGTGGCCCAGTGCCCAGAGCCAGACCTGACACATAGTGGACCCTCAATCCATATGTGAATGAGTGACAGAGAAGGCTGAACAGGCTGAGTAGGCACAGTGCTGGGCATGAGCTCACAGGGTGCTGAGAACTGCCCTCTGAGTACCTGTACCCCACTCTCTCCTGGTCTGGAGAAGCCCCCAGTGCAGATGAGAAGCACCATTGAGGCAAGAGCTTCTGGGAGAGTGGCAAGTGTTGGGACATGGGCCCAGGAGAAGACATGCCCCAGCAGAATCCTTCCCAAAGGATAAGGGGGTGTTACCTGGGCAGGACATCGGAAGGCTTTCCAGCCTGACAGAGCAGCAGATAGCAAGGCTGGGAAGCATGTAGTGTCCAGGCCTGAAAGGACACCGCACAGGATGCACAAAGGGCTGGGTTCAAGGCAGTGTGCCAGGATAGGGCTGGTGGGGGTGCGCCTGGGGTGCAGGCGGGGGCCAGGCACGGGATGCCAGGACAGACAGCATCATGGAGCCCCAGCATCTCTTGAAATGCAGTGCAGAATTTTAATGGGGGTGTGTGTGACAACATCATCTTTGTATTTTGTGAGTCAAGCTGGTGGTGGGTGCGGAATAGACTGGAGGGGAGACAAAAGGCGGGGAGAACAGTGAGGAGGCAGTGCCGCGAGCCACACAGAAGTGGAAAACAGTCAACAAAAGGAAAGCAGGAGTGGGGGAAGATGTGAGCAATGTTCTGGAGAGATCCCAGCTTCCCTCCTCACCAGGTGTGAAGACTCAGGGATATTCCTTTATTTTTCCCATCCTCAATTTCCTCACTTGTAAATTGGGCTAGCAATGACAGTCCTCCAAGGGGAGACTGAAGTTAGATGAAGTAGGTGTGCAGAGCACCTGCCTAGAGCCCATGCTCCTGCAAGCTGACCCTTTGCCCAACTCCCTCCTGGTCCCCCAGAAGGACCCGAGTGCACCCAGTATCTCTGAGCCTTCACCTCCCTTCAACGTTCACGTTCTCTGCCTGCCTGCTGAGAGCTCAGTGAGAGCAGAGCTTTGATGGGTAATGAGACCTTTCTTGAAGAACACCCTGTGTTCAGCTGAAACTCGTCCTTAGTATGCAAGGACACTGGATCCATTAGCTTTGAGAGCACCGTCATATTGCTGGAGCGATTGTTCCTCAAATAGAATTACTTCCTACAATTATCCTCTAAAAAGACAGGCCCCAGGATATGGACGAGAGGTGCCAAGGGGGCCAGAGCCAAATCAAATCAGGGGCCTGGCTCTTTGGAATGCGTCTGGCACTGGGGTCCATGTGGCACATACGTAAGTGGGGACCATTGGACTGTGCCACCCCAGTCACTGCCCCAGGCCCAAACCGAGGAGACTGGAGCCCCAGCCAACAGAGGTGGGGTGAGCAAGGACACTGCTGAGTAAGGGGGGAAATGGCAGGCAGGCATGAGAAACACAAGAAAAAGAACTCTCTCTGTTTAAGACAGTCGGCTCTCTGTGGGGCACCTGGGTGGCTCAGTCAGTTAAGCGTCCAACTCATAATCTTAGCTCGGGTCTTGATCTCAGGGTCATGAGTTCAAGTTCCACACTGGGCTCTGCATGGGGCATGAAGCCTACTTTAAAAAAAAAAAAAGACAAAAGATGCAGTTTGCTCTGAGTAGAGCCAAGTCTACGGTGGCCACACAGCCCTGTGCCATCTGCCTTCCCTAACCTCCCCAACTGCATCATCCCAAACAGATTCAGTAGCTCAATGTCAATGACATCAGTAAAAATCACATCTAGGTCCTAGACACCTAGATGCATCTCTCATTTAATCCTTGGGTCAATCCTACGAGTGGAGAGACGGATCAGGGCAGGGGCTGTAGGTGGGCAGGAGGGAAAGCCCCAGAAGGGGTGTTGGAGTGGACGGAGACAACCCACAGGGATACCGGATAAAGGGTTCCAAGGAGAAGGCACAGCTGAGCAAAGGCCCGGAAAATGGACACCTGTGGTGAGGGTGACAAGGGCAGTAGTGGCTGGAGCATCTGCGGTGGGTGCTGAGTCAGGAGAGGAGATGAAATTGGAGGGTGAGAAGAAGCGAGTAGACGGTAATGCGGAGGAGTGAGGAGGGCGGCTCGGCCTGACTGCCCTAGCATCAGCTGGGGATTAAGGCCAGAACTACAGGGCCCAACACGCGCTTAAAAAAAAGATTCTGACTGTGGAAAGGGGCAGCTCAGTCTGGTTGAGCCAGTGTGATTGGTAGCTGAGGTGATTAAGGGGAGGAGTCCAGGTGAGAGAGGGGCCCAGGTGAGGGAGAGGTCCAGGTGAAAGTGTGTTCAGGTAGTCTGGAGATGGGCAACAGGGCGTCCTCGGATTCAATGTCGGGGGGGTGAGGGAACGGTGGTGAGGGGACTCACCGGGGTTCTCAGTTCACGCATGGAGACCGGGGTGGCTCCCGGTTCACTTCTGGCTCCTGGGTACCAGATGCTGTAGGCGTCAAGGGGACATATTATGGAAGGAGTTGGCGAGCGTGTCTGGAGCTGAGGAGAGGCGGGGCCCAGAGGGGGCGTGGCCAGGGGCGTGGCCAGGAAGAGGAGGGTCCCAGGGAGAGAGGCGAGGCCAGGAAGAGAGGCGGGGCCAGAAAGCAGCTGTGCCAGGGAGAGGTGGGGCCAGGGAGAGGAGGGGCACGGAGTTTGGGTCTGAATCGCCAGCCCCTCTGAGCTGAGTGGGGAAAGCTTAGAGGTGTGCTTCAGTCCGAAGTGTGGCAAAGGACAGGGAGGAGCTGAATGAGACCACAGGTGAGGGACGGATTTCGGGTGCCCCACCTCTGTGATTGAGGGAGAGGAGGGCGAAGTCTGGTGCTGAAGGAGCTGCCTCCTGACAGGCCTGTCTGCCCCAAGCTCCAGGTCATCAACTCCGTCTGGGCTGGGTTAGGACTGGTGCTTCCTCTACACAGCTAACACAACTCTCTCCATCTCACATGCTACCTTTCTATTCCCTGCCTTGAGTCTGGCCCCCAAGGATCCCCAGGATATTTGCCACCATGCCCCCTCTAAATCCCCACCAGGGCGGGGCCTTGCACCAGCCTGTCAGACAGAAAATTCTGGACTGTATTTCATATGTCTCTGTACCCCGCATAGCACTTAGCAAATAATAGACGCTCTGAATGCTTGATTCATTAAATTAAATAAACCAGATCATTTTCTTATCTCGTTCCTGTTCAGAAGTGGGCTTGCCTTCACTTGCATCTGGAGCCACCATTCAGCACACTCTAGTCTGTGGGGCTGAGAGTCATGAGCATGCCAGATTAGGATCACAGTTAATATCTATTTTATTGTCCTTCCACACCAGTACCATGGCACATGATCGATTGCCCTCCTGGCTGCTGATAAGGAGCGCCCTCAGCTTGGTCAGACAAGCACTCAGGCGCCAGGGCTTGAGGACACTAGGCCTCCTTGCTTCTCCAATTCCCCAGCTCCAGAAAACTCTACCCTTTGCCAGTCTGCCCCCTCCACCCCCACTCTGAGATAGCTCTTGGAAGGGAGTGGCGGTGAATGTTCTTGAATATGTGATGGGCAACACAAAGTGGGGACAGAGCAGTTCCTGGCATCTGATCTAGGGGCTGGTCTGGGAATGAGGTTGTTCTCCTTGCAGTGGAGGACGCTGGGATGGCTGATGCCCACTGGCCACCTCTTGTTCACTTCCTGAGTGAGGGCTACTTGTTTTCATGTGTTGGACCCCACACCTGAGCTCACCATCCAGAAATAGCTCACCCTCTGCCCACCAGTCATCCTCTGTGTGTGGGGGGTCACTATCCCACTCACCCTTGTCAGGGCTGCTCCTTGGAGAGTGTCACCTGGCCTAGAACTGCCAGGGTAGAGCTCCCTGTCCTAGCAGGGTGGGGAGAGGTGTAGCGCAGTGTGAAAATGTGGTATCATCCCCCATTTCACAGTCTGAGCTGTGGCTCAGGGCACAGAGGACCTGCCTCAGGTTGGAAGCCACAGGACCAGGGCAAAGTCCACAGGTACTGTTGTGTGAGGGCCCATGGCTGCACCGTTTTACACTCCCCCCAAAGCCTCAGCCCCTCCTGGTTGGACAGAACACATTCCCTTCTCCTGGTGTTCAAGCCCAGATGTCCTGAGGTTTGTGTCCTGCTCTTTCAGAGTCTCCCTACTTTGCCCAGTGACCCTCAGTGCAGACTTTGAGTCTGAGTGGCAGACGGCCCCTGACCCCTCCCCACCAACATACCCACCGGCAAGACTGTAGAACACATTGGACTAGACATGGGGTCTCGGTCGATCCTTAGAGGGACCGAGATAAAGATACTTTTTTATTTCCAGTTTGCAGTTGAGGAATTAAGACTCAGTACCTCCTGGTTCCTTTCCATGATGCCTCTCCTTCGCTCCGCAAGGGGTTCGCCTCTTCCAGAAGGACCTGCCCTCATGGTTAGACACTGAGTGAAATGTGCCCTCGGGCCAGCCTGCTCTTTCCAGGCCAGCATCCTGGCTCTCTGGGTGTCCCGGCCACTATTCAGCATATTGAGGCCAGGTACCAGTGCCAGCATCCCTTTGCCTGGCTGTTGCCATCTCTGAGTTGGGGAAGGGGTGTGGGAGGATGCAACTCAGAGTGAGTTTACTCCAAGCTGCATTGCGTCTTGACATATCTGCACAGCTCAGAGGCAGGAAGGCTCCCCCGGCTTGCTCCAAGGCAGGCTGCTGCTGTTCTCACACTCTGCTCCAGGCTGGACGCCAGGGCAGACAGCACTGGCCAGCAACAGCATTAGCCACAGCACCTATAGACTCTGGCAGGTCCTGCAACAGGGGCACAGGCTCTCCAAGCCAAAGAAGAGGGAAGCAAAAATGCAAGTCAGAATCTGAGTTGAAAGACCCCCCTGTGCCTACCGAGAGGTCTGGCCTTTTCACCTCTTGGTTCTGTCCCTGGCAGAAGCCCCTCTTTCACTCCCTGTCCCGCCAGACCTGCTGCTTCTCACTAGAACAATCAGGTCCATTAGTTGTCATAGCAACCAAGACAGGGCAAAGTCATTTTCTAGAAGGGGCCCTGCGCAAATTATGGCTTTACACCAACTTATTGCCAATCTTTTTAATTAAAACATTTTGCTTTCAACTGTACTAATGGCAGAGATCAGTAAACAAGGGAGATTGAATTACTGATGTTGAAGCTCCCACATCTTTTAAATGGCTTAATTATTGGTGGGAACACAGTAAGGCCAGAGTGGGGCTCCAAACAAGCAGGTGAACCAAACCTGCGAGGAACAGCCTCTGCCAAGGTAACCAAATGAAGTGCAGAGCATTGAAAGGATATACCTGTAAGGAAAATTTTAGAACTCCTGAAGGACGTCAAGGGATACTAGAGTTATGGTTACAATTTAGTTTCCAGGAACGACGATGTCAACATTGCTGGCTGCTCAGTTTCTATTTAATTAAATTGTCTGGTCTGACACCTAGAGACAGAGAACCCTGTGTCCCTGTGTCCATGGTGTGCAGTGGACTGATAAGGGGACCTTAGATCCCACTGGCCACTTGCTTTAAAGGCCCCTCCCGCCCCTCCTCCCCAGTTAATGTCCTCCTAACAAAAGCCCCCAGGGAGTACTTCCCCTCCCAGCAGCCCCTTCAGGGTGGCTAGAAACTGCTCAGCAGGAAATGCCCTCAGATGAGCCTCTAAATCTAGGGAAGGGAAAACAAAGGCGCCAGAGAAAGGCCTCACCCAGTCAGCCAGGGTCACACAAGGGACTAGAACCCAGCCTGCTCACCAAGGCTCCTTCTGTGTGTAATGAGCCATGCTAATGACAGTCAGCTCCTTCATCTTCTCCAGGGTGTATAATACCCAAGTAGGAACCTTTATCTTTTTAAAACTGAAATTTCTTATTTATTAAACCTGCTTCAAGTGTGTGAGGGTGTGTGTATGTGGGTACCGGTATACATGTAGGTGTGCATGTGAGTGTATGGTATGCACATGTGCATATAAGAGTATAGAGGCACCTGGGTAGCTCAGTTGGTTGAGCATTCAACTCTTAATTTCGGTTCAGGTCATGACCCCAGGGTTGTGGGATCGAGACCTGACTCGGGCTCCTCTACTTTAGTGGAGCCTGCTGAAGATTTTCTCTCTTTCCCTCTGCCCCTCCCCTGCTCCATCTCTTTCTCTCTCAAATAAAATAAAATAAAATAAAATAAAATAAAATAATAAAATAAAATAGTATATGTATGAGTGTGAGAAGGTGTGCCTGTGAGGTGTGGTATGCAAGTATAGCACAAACACCACACTGATACTTCTAGGCTCTCTGTTCCTAAGGACTGGGGACAGTTAGGGACTATAACAAAGCAGATCTTGGTTCCTCATGAAAGAAACAGATATCACAGATGCACCTAAAACCAGACCATAGAGGAAAGTAAAGGGATAAAAGTTATATCCAGAAAATCCTAGACCAATTTGTGAAAAAAGCTGCCACTAGAATAGTGATAGCAGAAATACCAATGTGAGGCAGAAAACAATGAGCATAAAGGACACTAGAGTTAGAACTATCAATAAGATTCACCGACCACAAATTGTGTGCACTTAATAAAATAACATAATCTTGCACATTCAGTAGAATTTGGATAAAACTGACAAATTCTCCAACTCACTGGAAGCCTTAAAACACTTTTAAAATCAGGAATGGATAACTCAAGAAGACAAAAAATGGTAAGTAAAAGGAAAGGAAGTCTCAGGAAAGTTCAAAGAATGATAGCATATAGGCTGCACTCTGACCACAGTGCAATAAATTGGAAACTAACCATTAAGAAGTACTCTCATAAAAGCATGCTTGAAAATTTATAAATGCACTCCTAAATGACTGAAATCAAGATGAAATTTCAAATCGTTCAGGATTGATTCTTGTAGGGTAAGAAACTACTATATATCAAAACTTGAGGAAGGTAGCTAAAACAGGCTTTGGAGGAAAATGTATAGCCTCGAACACATTAATTGATAGCAATAAAGATTTTAAATTTTTTAAATTAAAAACAGGAAAAATAAGTAAAGAAGTGCTAGGGGCGCCTGCCTGGGGGGCTCAGTCAGTTGAGTGTCCAACTTCAGCTCAGCTCATGATCTTGCAGTCTGTGAGTTCGAGCCCCGCGTCAGGCTCTGTGATTACAGTTCAGAGCATGGAGCCTGCTTTGGATTCTGTGACACCCCCACCCTGTTCCTCCCCAGCTTGTACTGTCTCTCTGTCTCAAGTATAAATAAACATTAAAAATTTTTTTTAAAAAGAAGTGCTAAAAAGCAGACATTAATGTAAAATTTAAAAAGTAACAAGAACATTAATAAGGCTGAAAGTTATTTCTAGTGTTTTTAAAGACTAACTTGATCAATAAGGAAGGAAGGAACCCTGTTCTGAGGACCCGAGTGCTGTCTCCCCAGATGTGGTCTTCTGACCCTGATGGAACTGCCCCTCCCCACCCAGCTCTCAGGCTAGCTGGATGCTTGCCAAGTTCCTGCAGTTCTGTACAATGGTAGCAGTAATTCTGCCCGTCTCTACCCTGCCTTCTGCCTTCTTCCCAGGGATGTAACACAAGCAGAGGAGAGTCGGGGATGATCAAGCACCTGGTCAACCACAAAGCTCCGTGTAACAGGTGAGGTTCTATGTGAAGTGGAGTGTTTAGAAGTTTAATGCGAATGAACGCTTGCTCAGCTTTGGCAAGCAGCTTGCTGGATGAGCACTGCTATATGCTGTGCCAGGCTTGGGAAGAGAGAGATGGAACCTGGATTTTGCATTCCTGTCCCCCTGAATGTGAAGAAGAGCCCCACCCCTCGCCCCAGTGGAGAGTGTGCTGTGCCACAAGATAAAGGTCTCAGAAGACAGGGTGATGTCCAGCTGTGGCCTCCAGCCCTGCCCAGACTATCTAGGGGCTCTGACTCCAGGGGTCATAGGAAGAGGAAGTCCTCGCCAGGGGATCTGTATCGGGGAGGGGCTGCCCCCAGGCTTGCCTCTTGGGGTCTTCTCAGAGGAAAGCCGAACTCCCCTGGCTTTTTCTCAGGCTCCCTAATAAGAAGAGCTTCCATGAAATGTCACCCTGCTGCAAGCTCCCCACGAAATACTTTCCCAGGTGAGTGTATTTCCTCGTCAGTCATCCCCGGGGAGATACTATCATCCCCCCTTGCTTCGTCATCATCCCCCCTTGCTTCGTGAGTCAGGGAATGGGAACGAAGGCTCAGAGAGGATAGAGAACCTGCCCAGGAGCCCAGCGAGGTAAGATGGAGTGGGGGTTTGAATGGGGCACTCAGACTCCCAGCTTCCACTCTCACACGCTGGCCCCATTCTGCCCTGACCCTCCCCCCAGATGGAAAGGCAGCCCCTGCCCCCTGGCTCAGCCTCTGCCCCTTGGCTGGGAAATGCAGTCACTGGTTTCTTCCCTTCAGAGCCTCTCCACTCCCCCCCCCCCTTTGCTTCTCAGGGACACAGCCCTGTATCAGTCTCATCAGCCAGCAGAAGGGAGAGCTGGCGGCTGCGTTACAGACAAGCATCCTCTCCCAAAGGAGTTGAAGATAAGGAGCACTGCATTAACCCCACATCCAGCCTGGAATCTTCCCTGTGCTCTACGGGCTGGCTCTGGAAGCAGCAGCAGCAGTAGTTATGCTCCCCATCAGTCATCCTCCACGGGGGCTGTCAATATGGAGGCCGCAGGTGGGGGAATCCAGCTTCCTTCCCTTGATATATAGGGGAACAGGGACCCCGACCATCGAGCCGTCGGGAATTTCTCATCTGTTCACCATGTGTCCCCAAAGTGAACGTTAATCAATAGGTCCAATCTGCGACCCCATCCATATTCGCAGCCTGGTAAAAATGGCCTCATTACGCTAACAGGAGGTGTTGTGTTCCCTTCTGGAAGACTAGATCTTTGGACTGTTTTGAAACATGGGAAAGCTTCTACCTCGACCCAGGAAACATGCATCCCACAGCCCTGAGCTCCCTCCCAGGCAGCTGCCAGCCTTGGCTTGGTCAGTGCCCCCCCCACCGTGCTCATACCCGACCCTGGGCACTGACGTGGCTGCTGGTGCTGCTGTGGGTGTCCCCAGGGATGGGTGAGCCCTGCAAACTGGCACTGCGGGACGGGATAGGGGCTTCTGGCTTCAAATCCTGTTCCAGAACCTCAGCTAGGCCCCCTGCCTCAGTCTCTGCATGTGTAAATCTGTAAAATGAGGTGGTGCCTCCTCTATGCCTCCCTATGCCCTCTGCCCCCTCCCTCCAAGCCCCATACCTGTCTTCCCCAAATCGGCTCTGAGCTGGTATGGGTGCTGGTGTTGGAGGCTCTCACAGGCACAGGGCCTCGGAAAGGAAATGTGTGGTGCCTGGGGCTCTGCAGAGGTGGGGGCTATCTGTGTGGGAAGACTGGAGAGGGTGAGGGCTCTCAAGGCTCCTGTGACTGATGGCCTGCTTGATTAGTGTGGGCCACACTCAGCTCCGGGGCATAGACTGTCAGGAAATCTCAGCGTCCCTTTCAAATGGCTCAGGGTCAGCTCAGGGCAGCTTGGAGGGCGAGGATGGCACCCCTGCCTGGAGAAGCTGGCCTTCCTTTTTCCACACGGGCCTCTTAGTCCTGGGGGAGGTCCAGCTGCCATTGCAGGTGGCCCAGTTGATGTGCCTGCGACCTAGCGCCTTCCACCCAGGGTCCCTGCCTCACTCCCAGGCACTCAGAGTCTGGCAAGGATGAGGGACTGAGCCCTCTGTGTTCACCTGTTCCTCTCTTTTGCTCAGTCATGGAGGGGTGCTTAGCCCCAGCCTCCTGGCCTTGCTTGGACAGGGTTTCTGGAAAGTACTAAGGGAGGCCAATGGGAAGGCCATGGGTTTTGGAAGTCAGAGATGATGGAATGTGCAGACAGAGCCACCTGAGGCTACCTCCCTTGAACTTCAGACCTTTTTGTAAAATGTGACTAGAGCTTGAATGTGTTTCCCTTACTGCCACTGTGTGTGTGTGTGTGTGTGTGTGTGAGAGAGAGAGAGAGCGAGAGAGAGAGAGAGAGACAGACAGACAGACAGACAGGTGGCATCATGGTCTTGGTAGTGAACTCCCTGTTTTACCGGTGGGCAAGGGTGTGGAAAGAGAAAGAGAAGACTGCAGACTCTACCAGCCTCTTCTTTTTCCTGGATGCCCCAGTGTGGAGGCCTGTTTCCTTGAGGCCTGCTGTCCCCCTAGCCCACCCTCTGCTCACCGCGCCCAGGTCTGTGTGCATATCTGTGGGAGGAATCAGGGGTGATGTGGAGCAGCAATAAATCCTGACTCCCTGCTACCTTCCACTCTACTCTACACCAGAGGAAGGTGTCCCTCTCTCAAGTGTGGGCTCAGATAGTGCTGAGTCCACTGGATGGTGTGAGGGGGCCTTAAAAGTTGGGGAGCAGGGAATTTGGGACATGACTCTCCTGGCCCCAAGGGAAAAGCAGGGGTGTCAGAGACAATGACATGGCCCACAGTGGACAGGAAATTCCATCCTGATCTGGGTCCACCTGGACCCAGCCAGCCTTGAGCCACTTGCCAACTTGGAGAGTGACACATGGCTGGATTTCCGCCTCCACTTGTCCCTTGGCAGGGTGTCCTGGGTAGTCGTCAGTGGAGGCCCTGATTCTTGGCCCCTGTCAGGAATGTCAAGATCCCAAGTTGGAAGTTCCTGGTGGGCCACAGCTCTGTCAGTCCAAGAGAAGAAGACAAAAAACTTTCCTTCAAGGCAACTGAACCCTCACACTGGGGAGACCTGGCAGTTGGCATCTCACCATGAAGTCAAACTGACAGTGGACAACCTTGCTGAGAGCTTCCTGGTCACCACCAAGGCAGTGCCTGCCCAGGAGACAGTCTCCCCCAAACAGGCTAGGAAGTAGCCCTGACCAGGGCTAACCCCTAGTTATAGGAAATATAGGGAACAGAGGAACAAGTCTGATGACACCATGACGAAATGATCAGGTGGATCCTGGACACAGGCCTTCTGTGAGATGACCAGGCTGGATTCTTCTAAAAGACCACATCACGGAAAGGGCTGTTCTCAACTCAAAAGACCATGGAGGCATAACCAAATGACAGCATGGTCCTAAATTGACTTGAACTTAAACAAATTTTTTTTAATTTTTATTTATTTTTGAGGGGGGGAGAGAGAGGGAGAGAGAGAGACAAGGAGAGAAAGAGTACGAATGGGGGGCGCCTGGGTGGCTTAGTCGGTTAAGCGTCTGACTTTCGCTTAGGTCATGATCTCGCGGTTCGTGGGTTCGAGCCCCGCATCGGGCTCTGTGCTGACTGCCAGCTCAGAGCCTGGAGCCTGTTTCAGTCTGTGACACCTTCTCTTTCTGACCCTCCCCTGCTCACGCTGTCTCTCTCTCTCTCTCCTAGAAATTATAAAAAAAAAAAAAAAGAAAAAAAGAAAAAAAAGTACGAATGGGGGAGGGGCAGAGAGAGGGAGACACAGAATCCCAAGCAAGCTCCAGGCTCCAAACTATCAGCACAGAGCCCACCACAGGGCTGGAACCCACAAAGTGAGATCATGACCTGAGTCAAAGTCAGACACTCAACTGACTGAGCCACCCAGGCACCCCAATTTGGACTGTTGAAAAGGCCATAGAATAGATTCTTGGGTTGATTTGGGAAATCTGAATATGGAGATTCTGTGATATTTTGGAGTGATTCTGAATTTTCTTAGGTACCACAATGGAATTGCAGTTATATAAGGACACGTCCTCACTTTTATGTGATGCAGGCTGAAATATTTAGGGGTAAAGTGTCAGGATACTTGCGACTTAATTTCAAATCATTCAATAGAGTAATCTGAGTGCCTGTGTGTTTATATATATGTAGATGTGTGTCTGTGCACGCAGAGGGACAGGGAGGGAGGCGAAAAGCCACCACGGCAAACATTACCAATTTTTACAGCTGCCCAGGCAGGTGTGCTTACACTAGTCTTTCAACTCTGCCAGCTTCTGTGTTTGATAATTTTCATAATAAAACGTGGGGTACAAAAGTACCAGCGTGGGTCAGCCCCACTGGACACAAAGCTCTCCCTCCAAGGACACACACTGCTGGCCGCTCCCCCAAGGGTAGCCTTCTTCTTCCGGCTGGAGCCACCTGTCTGCTGTCTTCTCGCTTCCCGTCTGCCATGCCCCTCCTGTCACTCCTGCTGTGTGTAGCTGGTGCCTTTGGCCTCAGAGTGTCATCCCTGCTGTTCCCTGACTGGAGCCCCACCCCATCGCCCCCACTCCACCCGTCACCCTTGTAGACATCACTTCACCAAGGAGGCTTTCCTGGCTTCTGGATGGGGCTGGCATGGCCTCATTAGGGGGTCTTGTACTTTCTCACTCGATGACCCCTTTATTCTCCAGCAGACTGTCAGGGGCTATGTTTGTGTCCCATGCCTGCTGAGGGGGTGACTGGTGACTACTGTCTACTAGACCAGGATCTGATGACCCCAGACCAGTAATGGCAGCTGCCAGGCCCACTGGAGAGACTGGGGACACTGAGAGGGGCAGCCAATGGCAGTTATGGGGCCATTCCCTCTCGATGGAATTGGCCTTTCCCCAGGCCAATGTGATCCACCTGACCTCGGCATCACTCATTTCCCACCCTGGTCATATTCTTCCAGATGCTGCTTTTAAGACCAAGGGCCAGCCTGAACGTCCTAGGTGAGTCCTGGAGCCAACAAAGGCGTGTTCCTCTGGGCTCTGGACACACCCACCCGCGCTGGCCCCTCCTCCCTTGGTGAGGTGGGTGGGTGTTTCAGAGGTGAGAGGTGGGCTTTCCTGCTGTCCCTTTCCCCATAAAGCACCTGGTGGTGCCCAAGAGCAGTTCCACGTGGCACAGCACCCTAGTCAAGGGTATTTTTCATTTGGCACAAATTAAATATGTTCTGAAAAGAACTCAACAGAACTGAATTTGATGATGTCCAGTCCTTCCAACTGGGGAACGTGGCAGTTCTCTGATAAAGGAAGCACAGGCTTCCTGGTTTCCTGGTGAGCCAGAAGGGTGCCCCTGGGCCCTCCTTCCTCAGGGTTGGGGGGGTGGTGAGCGAGCCAAAGGGGCCCACTTTAATGGTTTATTGTGCAATGGTGAACTGATGTGAGTTAATTCACCATTTTGAGTAAGGTCCCTCTCATTCAAAATCATTCTGACTCAGGCTGGATTGAGTCTGCTCAGCAGAAGAAGCCAGATTTTAAGTGACTAAGATTCCAAGCAGGGGCAGGCACTCACAGGTCAGAAACCTGGCCCCAGCACTCTCTGCAACAGAGCCCCAGCTTATGCTCCCCCCAGGAGACCTCCCTGAGCCTCTCTTCCATTTATAAGTGAGGATAACCCAAACAATGACTTGTTTAGGTTTTCGGGAGGGTAGGCTGAGGTGAACCCTGCACAGCACCTGGCCCAGCACACCCCGGGTAAGTGAGCACCCCAGGGCTAGCACTGGACCCTGGCAAGTTCCCACCTAAAAGCAAAGGCCAAGAGCCCACCCAGACCTGCAGGTACTGCCAGAAAAAGGGTGTGGGCTGTGCTTCTGGGGCACTGGAAGGTTTAGCCTCACCATCTAGGTTTCAGTCAAACAGGCCCTGATGTGGCAGCTCGGGGTCCAGGCCCCGTGGCTGCCCACTCAGCTGCCCCTGGAGGACCCGGCAGGCTCAAGCTGTTCAGGGCCATCTTCTCACTTCGGGCACACTGGGAGTCCAGCCCTGACCTTGGGCCTGCAGGTACACAGCGAAATTGCTACATGACCGGCTCTGTTGTCTCCTCACACAGGTCCCTGTGGCGGGAGTTAGGTCCAGCAGTGACAGCAGATTCAAGGAAAGAATCTTGAATCCATGTCTGTCCAGGCCCCTGACAAGAGGGAAGAGGCCCAGCCTGGCGCCAGCCCTCACCTGGGGGTCAGCTCTTCTCTCTGAAGAAGCGCTTTCCTCCTGTGCTGAAGGCTGGTGGCATGGGGCTTGGCTCAGACAAGCGCCTGTCATTCCCTGGGGCATCCTGGAAAGTGAGCAGGTAAGCGCACTAGGAAATGTCAGCCATGCACACGTCCAATTAGTTCACACTCATGATGGCTCTGGGGCAAAGACAGACCCTTTCCAGTACACGGGTGAAGAAACTGGGGCTTGGAGAGTCAGGTCTAAGATGTGCGGCCTCACCTCAGGGGTTTCTGTGAGACTCTAAGCCCAGTGTTCCTTCTGCTTGGCCTGGTGTGTTCTTGTGATGAGCATGGGGCTGGGAGGTCCTCACTCCCCTCCTGGGGCATGCACGTGTGTGCAGTGTGTGTGTGGTGTGTATGCGTGGTGCATGTGTAGTGTGTGTAGGCTGTGTATATGTCTGTGTGTGTGGCATGTATGGCTTGTGTATGGCACATGTATGTGTGTATGCAGCGTGTGTGTGTGTGGTATATTTTTGTGCATGTGGCATTGTGGTGAGCATATGTATGTGGTATGTGTCATACATGTGATCTGTGTATATGTGCGTGGTGGATGTATATGTGCATGTGGCACATGTGGTTTGTGTGATGTGTGTGCATGTAGTGTGTACATGTGTGTACATGATGCATGTGGTCTGTAAATATGTGGTGTGTGTGGTGTGTGTACATGTGTGGGTAGGTATGTCTGTAGTGTGTGTGTGTACATGTGTGGCACATGTGTATGTGTGGTGTGTGTACACGTGTGGGTAGGT
The DNA here is from genome assembly GCF_008692635.1 of Crocuta crocuta. Classification (NCBI taxonomy): domain Eukaryota; kingdom Metazoa; phylum Chordata; class Mammalia; order Carnivora; family Hyaenidae; genus Crocuta; species Crocuta crocuta. The sequence continues at coordinate 8,848,149 of NW_027527853.1, read as the reverse complement.
GTGTCTGTAGTGTGTGTGTGTGGCACACATGTATGTGTGTGGTGTGTGTGTACGTGTAAGTAGGTGTGTCTGTAGTGTGTGCGTGCACATGCATGTGGCATGCATGTATGTGTGCATGTGTGGTGTGCGTACTATGTGTATGTGGTGCTGATTGCTGCTACCATCCATATTCACGATTCAGAATTCACAGCCCTTCACAAATAAAGCTAAGAGCCTCTACTGGGCACTGAGCCACCTGAGTTAGGATGCCTGGACATCTGGCACCAGGTGAGTCAGATCCTTGGGGGCCCCGCTGGTCTCTGAGTTGCTCACTTGGATCTACTCCACAGCCTTGTCTGCCAGCGAAGAGTCAGGGCTCCTAAGGGGCCAGCTCTGCCTTGCTCATCTTGGGGTCCTAGAGGGCACATGGGTACAGGGAGTGGACTAGTGTGTGAATTGGCCTTTTCCCCATCACCTCTGGAATAGGCTTCCACATCAGGGAAAGACCACCAACAGCTTCCCACCTACCGCATGTCCACCTGGACCCTGATTGTGCCTATCCTGGAACTCCCTGGAGCCTGTCAGGAACAATGCACCAAAGTGACTTCTTTGGGACTCTCCTTGGCCTTTCCCGAGCAGCCCGACCTTCCCACAGTCCACGATGTATGGATCCAGGTTGCAGAGGAAGGAGAGGTGGGCTCACTGGATACTGGGCACCCAGAAGGGCTGTCCCAACCGCACCTGTGATGGCCCTGGGAAGGCTAGAACTATACGGTGACTGTGCTGGGGCTGAAGGGGGAGAGAGCCAAGTCCACTCCATTCCACCTCAGAGCACAGGGGACAAGGCCAGGGAATCAGTCTCTTGTCCCCGTCACCACTGTCAACTTGCTCAAGACAGCCCTTTGCCTAGGCTTTAGCTTTGCTCTTGGAATATGTCCAGAGAGAGAAGACTTTTCTATTCCTGGGGTCCTTCTGGCAGGTAGATATCAGATGTGAGAAATGGGAAGCACTGTGGGGACCCCAAGCCCCCTCTCTGCAGGGGAAGACAGGCTGGACCCCATGCCCTCCTACCGGATGCCATTCCCAGTAGGCATAGGGTTGCATCAGGCAGAGCCAAGGAGACTTTTCCTGCTGGTGTGATTGATGCTCAAGGACGGGCAAAGTACAATCCATGGGCTTCTCCCATGGGGCTGGCGGTTTTATAACTAAAATGTCCCTGCAACATGGCTGTGCGTATCTATTTGCATGTTGTCTGTGATTGTTCTCGCTTGAGTAACTGCAGCAAAGACCAGTATGACCTGCAAAGCTGAACTCATTGACTGTCCCGCCACTGAAAGCAAAGCTGGCCAGCCCCTATTTTAGAAGCACACACTGTCTCAGTCTTGAAAGTCCTGTGGCCTTTGGATCAAGCTGCCAATATGCAGGAAATACACAGGACAGAGGGACATGTCATACACCACCATATGGCTGCAACCAGCCACATGCAAATGGAGGGACTCTACAGGCAAATATTTCTTCAGTGAATCTTACGAAAGAAAAAAGATGGAGCAGGAGACGGGATGCTAGATTGAAGAAGTGGGCCTTACTCGGATCCTGTTCAAATAAACTGTAAAAAGGAACAATTGCAAGTTGAATGCTGATTGGATATTTGATGAAAATAAAGGAGTTATGGTTCATCTGTCAGACGTGATAACATTATTGTGGTGATGTTTTAAAAGTGTCTGTTTTGGGGCACCCTCCTACACTGTTGGTGGGAATGTAAACTGGTGCAGCCCCTCTGGAAAACAGTGTGGAGGTTCCTCAGGAAAATAATAATAGAACTCCCCTATGACCCAGCAATAGCACTGCTAGGAATTTACCCAAGGGATACAGAAATGCTGATGCATAGGGGCACATGTACCCTAATGTTCATAGCGGCAATCTCAACAATAGACAAAACATGGAAAGAGCCTAAGTGTCCATCAACGGACGAATGGATCAAGAAGATGTGGTTTATCTATACCATGGAATACTACATGGCAATGAGAAACAATGAAATCTGGCCATGTGTAGCAACATGGATGGACCTTGAGGGTGTTATGCTGAGCGAAACAAGTCAGGCAGAGAAGGACAAATATCATATGTTTGCGCGTATAGGAGGATTAGGAGGAACTTGACGGAGGAACAAGGGGGAGAAGAAGGGCGGAAATGGTGGGGGAAAGGGAGAGAGGCAAACCATGAGAGACTCTTGAATGCTGAGAACAAACTGAAGACTCATGGGTGTGGGGGGATAGGGGAGAGATGGGCATGGAGGAGGGCACTTGTGGGGATGAGCACTGGGTGTTCTATGGAAACCAACTTGACAATAAACTATTTGTAATAAAAAAAATAAAATTAAAAAAAGAATCTAAAAAAAAGTGTCTATTTTTTCAAGATACACAATGAAGTGTTTATGGATGAAAGGATGTGATATCTTGGTTTTGCTTTAAAATAATAAAAAGGGGAAGTAGCTGGGGTATGGGGTTGAGCAGGAAGGACCGTGGGCCTGGGGGCAGGATGATGGTGCACAGGGGTTCAACATACAATCTGTCTACTTTTATGTATGTTTGGGGTTATCCATAACAGAGAGTTAATAAAGTAAAATGAAACAAGGCAGACCACAAACAGACTATGGGATGTTCCTCAGCGGCCCCTGGCAGCAGTGTTTCCAGCCCATTCTCTAGCCCTGGCTCAGTTCTCACAGCCCTGTGCCCAGGAACCCTCCAGGAAACAGCTCACTGGCCTGGGCCGTGCAGGGGTGGGGTGTGACCAGTCCAGGCAGGAACAGAGCACATACCTGGCAGCCCTGCTCCTGCGGTCAGAGGCCAGCCCAGCCAGAGACCATTGCTTCTCAACACAGAAGACAAAGAGGAAGCGTGGTTGGCAGTGGGATGAGAGAGAAAAGTAGACATGAACAAGAGAATAACTGCAAAGGCAAGAGAAATTTAAAAAGGCCTCCTTCACAAATTGCTATGCAAAGTTGAATACCTAGATAAAAAGAATGATTGTTGAGGAATATATAAATGCCCGATGTAGCCCCTGAGAAAACATAAGCTTTAGCAAATGCTACAAAGGCATTTGACACAATTCAACAGCCATCACCCACAGGCAATAGGTGGGGATCCCTGCACACATGCACGAACCCCAAAGGCAATAGAATCAGAGCTGTCTAGCAACTGATGCCTAAGAGTGAGGCCACCCACTGGTTTGTGATACTGTTCTGGAAGCAGCCAGTCAAGAGGGACATAGGAAAAGGGAGGGGAGCACAGTGATCCTTAATGCTGACTGAGGACTGGCTGTTGAAAAACCCAAAACCAATCAGCTGAAAGTAGGAGAATTCGGTAAGTAACAAAAATAATATACACATATCAGGGGCTTTCCAATACCTAAATGGCAACTAAATAAAGATATAATGGAATAAAACATCCCATACACAAAGTAGTTCATAAAAGCAAGTCATCCAGAAAGGGTCGTAACCACAAATACATGGGACCTGCATGAAGCAAACCGAACTGCTGTGGAAAGACAGGGAAAGGATTGTACGAGAAGAGTTACATCCACTCTGCAATTACAGTCATTAGGAGAGACAGATACCACATTAGAGGTTTACAGGGCAGAGTCCAGACTTATGTCAAAATGTATGGAAATTCAGTAGGAGATAGGGTTGCATTATAGCAACGGGGGCAATGAGGGACCCCTCAATAAATAATGATGTGACCGCAGATGTGCATTTGGAAGAAATTAAGCTATATTGTGGATAGAATAAAGTTATTTTACTCTCAGTTCCCAACATAAAAGAAATTTAAGCCTAAAACATAAAACCATAAAGTTACTGGAAGTAAAGGTAAATTTTTTAAAAAAGTAATTAAGGCCTCTCTAAGCAACACCAAACAAAATTGATTTGGGGGCACCTGGATGGCTTAGTTGGTTAAGAATCTGACTTCTGCTCAGGTCATGATCTCAGTTTGTGGGTTCAAACCCTGCATTGGGCTCTCTGCTGTCAGCACAGAGCCCACTTTGGATCCTCTGTCTCTTCTCTCTCTTTCAAAAATAAAACATTCAAAATTGATTTTAAAATTATTGATACATTTGTTCAAATAAAAATTTATCAAACTTATCAAAACATTAGTTGATAAAATAAACAGACAAGGGAAAATGTTTGCAACACATATGACAACTGAGAGGTCCTATTTCCTAAGCTGACCAGGAGCTTTCATACACCAATAAGAAAAAAACAATCTAATAGAAAAAGGGGCCAAAATATTAAAAAGCACTCAACTTCACTCAGATAAATGCAAAATAGAATGAGATGCTCTTTTCATTTGAGAGCACTGATAATCTGCACTGTTGAAACATATGCAAATTGGTACAGTCTACTTCAAATGCAATTTGGCAAGTTTCTTTTACAAATGTATTTCCATGTATCCTTGGGAGCACGCGGATTTTTTGGGGGGTTGTACTACCATGAATTTATCCTAAGAACACACTTGCAAAATTTGCCAAGTAAATTTGTATGAGTGAAATATCCTGATGTGTCATTTGCAGGGGCCGACGGCTGGAAAGAGCCTCAATGTCCATCGGGGGAAGTTGGTGAGTCATGAGATGTGGATCCAGAGCAGGGATCAATCCACTATGAAACCTTCAAAAAGAAGTTCCATTTGTATTGTGATTCAGAAGAGTGTATAATCTGGGGCACCTGGGGGGTCAGTCTGTTAGAGTGTCAAGTGACTCTTGTGTCAAGTATCAAGTGACTCCTGATTTTGGTTCAGGTCATGATCTCAGGCTTGTGAGATCAAGCCCTGTGTGGAGCCAAACTTGGGTTCCATGCTAGGCATAGAGTCTGCTTAACAATTCTTTCTTGCCCTCTGCCCCTCCACACACACCTCTCTCTCCCTCTCTCCCTCTCTCTTTCTATCAAAAAAGCAGATAATCTGATGCATAAACATTTTTTCTGAAAGTAAATACAATAAGTGGTTAACAGCAGTGACTCTGGGAGGGACTGTGGGGAGGACTGACTTTTACTTTTAATTTTACATATTTTACCAAGTCAGTTTTATTTGAAATTCATCATGTGCAGGTCTTACTTTTATTAAAAACCAAACCAAAATAGCAACAATAATGAAAACGCACAAACAAAACAATAAAAACCCCAATTACTTCAGCAGAGGGTGCTGAAGGTATGGACCTATTTATCCTAAAAGTCTATGAATAGTAAATCATTTCAGGAGCTTCTGGCCAGCTCTGGTCACGTCGGTCCACAGACGGAGTAGGTGCGCTCGGAGCCGTGAGCGCGGGTGGGGGCTGTGGTGCGTCCGGTGCCCTGTCTGTGACATTACAAGACCCCTTCCCTCCCAGGCACGCAGGGGAACCATGCCTGACAGAAGGGTGCCTGTGGGGAGGAGGCCCGGTGGGTGGCGTCTTGGCCCTAGTACCTGTGGAGGTGGGGGTGGCCCGGGCCTGACTGCGGGCGAGTCTGGGGCTGAGCGGAAGCTGACATGTTAATGCTGGCGTGCTGGGGACGCAGAAGCAAGGCCTTCATTCGATTTGGGAGGGCCTCTCCGGGCCCAGGCCTCTGGTTTGGCTCCTATTGAATTAGTCAGCTAAACAGAGCAGGAAGGAGCTGTTCACCTAATTGCACTTGATGGATCTCTTCGTTCTGTTCAGATGCCAGACACAAGATAGCCGCCCCCTCTTTGCATCTGAGCCCCAAGCCGGTGCTTTGGGGTCAGCAAATAACTGCTCCACACGGAGGGTTTGGGGGCCTAGCCCCACCACCTCCCCCGCTTCAGCTGAGGGGCCGGGCCCCCATGGGAGCACTGGGCAACAGTCACCAAGAGCCGGAGGGCAGGGCAGCGGTGGGGGTGATGACCGCACTGGCGGGACCCTCCGGCACAGCCGCGTGTCTTTGACTGACTCCACGGGGTTAAGGGCTCCTTGTCTGGGTAATTGTCTCCCCTTTAATTACAGTGACTGAAAGTGCCTCCTAATTTACTTTAGGGCCCTCAGATGACATCTTAAGAAGGATGGCATCCGCTCCCCATCACGGGCCCTGGGAAGACAAGTGCGGGCCTCCACAACCGTTCAAAGACCCCAGCTTCTGCCCTCCGCCTCTGTCCTGCATCAGCTCCTTGCTCATCCCCCCTCACCCCACCCAGCCTCACTCGCAGCTCTGGTGAAGATGCTAGTGAGCGGCAGACCAGGAGCAGACACTGGCTCCCTGTCCTAGGGGACCCTGGCCCTTGACAGCCAGGAGATGAGGGGCCTGAACCCTGGTTGCTGTGGGGCCGTCACCTAACGGTTTCTGTTATGCCCTAGGTGACAAGATCCCTTTGTTTAGGACAAATGCTGTTGTGCACCAGGAGTGCTTGCCAGGCCTGGGAGGGAGAAGGAAACTATTTCAGGAGACTTCATACAGGGGGAAGGAGTCAGCTATGCAGCTCCTAATGTCAGAGGAGAATGAGCACCCCATCTTCTATGTCACAGGAAGGAAGAAATGAGGGGCTTCCTCAGAGCCCAGTGCACCTGTGAGTGCTGGGCCCCAGCCACCACAGACCAACACCACTAGGGGTTGTGCTGGGGGAACCCCAAGTCCCAGAGAGCCCCTTGGTGCCTCTGACTCTGAGACCATGCCCTTCCTTCCCCTCAGGAGGCCCAGGGCCTTGCGCTCAGCCACCAACTGTAGACAGAAGGTGCTTTTGTAGTGGGCACTGGTTCATGCACTATCTAGGGAGAAAATGGGAGACCCCTGCCCTCTAATGCCCCAAAGTGCACCCCAGATCAATGTAAATTATAAAATTAACACAGAAACCACAAAAAGCTAAATGGTGAGGGTGGGGAAGGCATTTCCAACTATAAAAGCCCAGCGAAAACCGTTTAAAAAATGAAGGATTCAACTCACATCAGAACTGAAAAGCAAAACAAAACAAACACACAAGGCTCCTGAGCAAAGTTCAAAGGCAAATGATGCCGCTCTCAGGGGAAATGTTGTCACATGTATGATAACCAGAGGATTGTTGTCCTTACTGTATAAAGTGCTCTTATAATTCAATAAGGAGATGATGAACGTGAGTGGGGAACAGAAGCGGTCCCGTTACAGAGGAGGCGGGCAGGCAGCCCCGGGAAACGTGGCAAACCAGGAGATCCCGGCCAGAGCGCAGGGTGATTTTTGTGTTGCTACTTGATGTATGCCTTCTCTGGAATTGCGTAGCACCCAGAGGGCAGCCAATCCCCAAGAGCTTAAATCCCTGATTGGATAACAGTGGGTGTCCAGAGAGGAGCAGACACAGAGAGCATTGGAGAAGCAGAAAGGAGGCAGGGGTTCTGCAGAACCTGGGAGGGGCGCTGGCTGGGGTCCAGGTGCTTCACCAGCAGAGCGATCCAGAGCCCGGCTCCTGCTCAGAGGAGAGGGCCCTGTGGCTGCTGAGGAGGCCTTTACAGCCAAGGAGGGGAGCAGCAAATCCTGCAACCCTGCAGTTTTCAGAGTACAGATCTTTTACCACTTTGGTTAGGTTTATCCCTAGGTATCTTATGGTTTCTGGTGCAATTGTAAATGGGATCGATTCCTTGATATCTCTTTCTGCTGCTTCACTATTAGTGTATGGAAATGCAATGGATTTCTGTACATTGATTTTATATCCTGTGACTTTTCTGAATTCATGGATCAGCTCCAGCAGTTTTTTTTGGTGGCGTCTTTTGGGTTTTCCATGTAGAGTATTATGTCATTTTTAAAAAGTGAAAAGTTTGACTTTTTCCTTGTTAAGCAAAACAAGTCAGGCAGAGAAAGAAGAATGCCATATGATTTCACTCATATGTGGAATCTAAGAAACACAGTGGATGAACATAGGGGAAGGGAAGGAAAAATAAGATAAGAACAGAGATGGAGGCAAACCATAAGAGACTCTTAAATACAGAGAACAAACGGAGGGCTGCTGGAGGTGAGGGGGGTGGGGGATGGGGTAAATGGGTGATGGCCATTAAGGAGGGCACTTGTTGGGATGAGCACTGGGTGTCATATTTAAGAGATGAATTCCTGGATTCTACTCCTGAAGCCTTGACAACACTGTATATTAACTAACTTCAATCTAAATTAAAAAAAAAAACCCCTCAAGGGTCGTGTGTGTATGCTAGGGCCTCAGGGGTCCCAGTGATGACTGGTGTCAACTAGCCACTGAGTCTGGAAAGTCTCCACGAGAGACCCCAGGACCCCAGAGCTGCCCCACACAGACGTTCCAAGCTTGAAATGAAATCAAGTAGATTTTAAAAGAGAAAAAGATGAGCTCTTTCTTCATACTTGTGAATTATGCATTGAGAGTCAATATTTGCTTTACTCAGCAAGGAATGCATATTAAAATAATAAAGTATAAGATCTCACCTCTAATAAAGGCAAATGCAGTATTTAAAAAAAAAAATTGAACATTCCATGTAGGAGAATATAGGGCATACTCCTGGGTGAGAGTGGATTTGGGGCATAAATATTCTAGAGGCTAATCTTAAAAATGATCATATCCTTTGACACAAAAGTTCCTCTTTTAGAAATTTATCTTGAGGACATAATCAGAAACACACCCAAGTAGTTCAACTCATAATGGCAAAAATTAAAAACAAATTTAAATGTATACTAATGGGGAATTATAGTATATCAACATATGTTAAAATTATATTTTAAAAACTCTTTAGGAACACAAAGATATGCTTGAGTTACTACTATAAATGAAAGAGAATATGTTCAAAACACATAAACTACTTTATAAAAAAAGAAGTTCATATCAGAAAAGCCTGGAGGGACCTAAAGTGGTAATCAGGAGTGGTGGAAGGGGCACCTTTTTTGTTTTTGTTTGTTTGTTTTGGTCCTTTTAATTTTTTCTTTTAAATTTTAGACAGAGAGAAAGAGCAGAAGTATGGGAGAGGGGCAGAGGGAGAGAGAGAATCTCAAGCAGTTCCTACTGTCAGTGTGGAGCCAGATGTGGGACTCGATCCCACAGCCCTGGGACCATCACCCAAGAGTCAAACGCTCAACCAACTGAACCACCCAGGTGCCCTGAGCAAAGGTTTTTAAATATATTACTTTCACTACAGTTTTTTCTCCAATGAAAATGTAATTATTTTATAATCATGTAAAATAAAGCTATTTGTAAGTTAATAAAAAAAAATCAGCTGTTGGGGCAGGAAGGTTTGCTGAAGATCTGCTCCGTGCAGGAACCATTCTCTGAGACCAGAAGATTTTGTCTTCCCAGAAACCCGTCATGACAAATATATCATCCCCCTTTTCTGATGAGCAAACTCTGAGAGCCTTAATTACCACTGTGGCTAATGTGTTACCAAAACCTGACTCTCCCACCCAAAGCTGTCCTGAGTCCCTCTGTCCTTCTGGTTTGACAACTGCCCCAGCTTGTGCGGGACTGCTCCAGCCTGGGCCAGCTGAGCCCTCTTGGCCCCATGGCTCCCAACATGGTTCCCAACTCTGGTCAGCTCTCCATGCCAACTCTCAGCCCGTCTGGCTCCTTGGTGTGCAGGAGAATGGGTGGACGGGCAGGCTGGTGTCTGCCATGGGCCAAAGGCTGGTGTGGGTGGAGAGGCCTCCTCCGGGTCCACAGCCCCACCCACACAGATGGCCCTGTGGTCTCCCTCCCTTGTCCTTCCCTCCTTTCCCTGGGCTGCCCCAGCCACATGCCTAAAGGGGCTCCTGGGAGGTGGGCACAGTGGGTGCTGGACCTCCCAGCCCCTGATGCTCACAGGCCTCTGCAGGTGGTGCTGTGCTCTGGGCCTGGTGTTCCTGGGGTGCTGCAGCTCAGTGTTGGGGTGGGTGGCAGCAGGTAGCCTTGTCAGGCCTCACAGGCCACACGGAAGTCTGACTTTTACTCTGAAGGAGAAGAGAAAGGCTATGAACCAGCCTTATTCCACAGGCCTCTCTGGCTGTGTGTGATGGGAAGAGTGTAGTCCGAGCACTGATGACGCGTGGGATGAGCCCTGGCAGCAGTGAGCACTCAGAAACCTTCTCTGTGGGGATCACTGCTGTTTTGTGGAGAGAAGGCCAAGGCAGGTCCTGGGGCCTCGGGCCAGGGATAGCCAGGAAGGGTGCCCAGAGAGAGAAGAGCTCTTTCCTCCCTGTGGCTCTGGGGTGACCCCCCCCCACCACAGCAGGCACCTCACCATGCTCATCATGGGGGGTCTCTGGCCCAGGCAGGAGCCCCATTACGTCAGCGCTCCCTCCATCTCTGAGCCTGCGAGCCAGCACAGCTGGCCACCTGGCCGCGGCTGCTGTCCCCGGGAAACCTCGGCTTGAGGATGACGCATCTGCCCAGCGCACCGTAGGAACTGCCTCCTGCCTGGCAGACCTCCCTCACAGGGACTCCTGGTCCCCATCCTGACATAACAGCCGTAGCTGCAGCCCCTCATCCCACCTCTCCCCAGCCTGCCCCAGGGGGAAAGACGCAGAAGCCCTGAAACATGGGGAGCCCAGCTCGAGGAGGAGGGCGGGGAGGGCAAAGGGGTCTTGGCAGAGACAAGGGAGGGGAAGGGGCCCAGCTGGAGGAGGGACTGTGTGCAATAGACTGGGTCTGTCAGGGAGACACAGAGCCCAAGTGGGGCCCATGCCTGTGAACAAGCACCATGCTGGACGGGAGCACAGAAGGCCAGGGCTTATGGGAAGCATTGCTGGGGGTCCAGAGGATATTCACTGGGGCTAGCGGGGAGCAGCTGGGCTCCCCACACTAGCACAGAGCAGGCTCTGGTTTCCAGCACCCCGGCTGATCCAGTGCTGATCAATAAATCAGGCCAACACACTGGGCTCAAGGCACAATGGCCCAAACTGGCCTGCTCTCTCCCAGCTCCCATTTGGCTGAGGTAGGATCCATGGCCCCGGTAAGGCCCTGGCAGGGGCTCAGGTGGGGTCCAGCAGATGAGGGCAGCGGAGAACTCTCTTCCCAGTTCTCCGTTCCCCCAGGATGGCAGCACGGATCCTTGAAGGAGAATTCCCAGCAGAGGAGCCCGCCGAGACAGGGTGGCAGAAGAGTGTGGACATGAGATGGGCCTGCTGGGAGTCAGGGAGGGGACGGTCTGTGGGAGGCCTCAGAACTAGCTGTCTGGGGTCATCCTAGACAGAACGACGATACGGCATAAACATTAGGTGCTCTGGTAAACCATCACGGCATGCTGAGCGAGGCAGGAATTGTTTCCTCTCGTTACAGAGGAGAAAACAGAGGCCCAGAGAGGGCCAGTGTCTTACCCAGGGTCACACGTGCGGCAGCCAGACCAGGGCAGGACTTGTGTAGGGCCCTCAGAGACTGTTTCGTCTTCCTCGGAGAGGGGAATGATGGTCAGGAGGCTGAGTCAGAGTCGGCTCCGAGGGACCGGGCAGCAGCTCTGGAACCATCACCCTTGGAGCACGGACCACCTCTGAGTGAGGCTACATTGGAAAAACAATATGTGGGTTTTAATATACCATCAGGATGATCTTTGTAAACAATTGCGAAGCTAATACTCCATCAACAGAAAGACATTCTAAAAAGAGGCTTAGGAGGCCCTGGGACGGAAGGCCTGCACTGCGTGACTGAGCCTTTGCCTCTGGGGGCCTCATCCCTCCTGTGTGGGGGGCTGGCTGAACCCCAAGGACAGCTGAGTGTGCTTTGGAGACAGCCAGCAACTGCTATTAGCCCTGAGAAAATTCTAACGGTTGCTTCTTGGAGTATCTTCTGCAGGAGGGGCCGGTGGGCAGGTGGTCAGGGGTGGCTGTTTTCCCAGTGAGTGAGGCACAGCGCGGGTGGGGTGGGGTGGAGGCTGTATTGGCCCTTCCTGGACTGGCTCTGCAAGGCCTTTCCCTTCACCTGGGCCCATCTGCTCCTCTGGGCCTTGTGGGCACTTGGGCCACCCAAAGTGTTTTCTTTTGTTCCCGATTATCTGTCCTAGAGCCCCAGGAATGAAAGCCTCTCTTCTACCATGTGATCTCATCAAGTCCACAAAGGCTGCCCAGGATTGGGAAGAGACTCCCACTCTGACAGCTGGACAGAGGCCTCTAGCAAAGTGCTTGGTGCCAGGCACGGTTGCAACATGGACAAGAGAGGTCCTGGCCTGAGAAGCTCCCTCCTGACAAAAGCTTATGTGAGCTGGGAGGGGCCCGGGCTGGGACCCACCATCTTGCTACTGCCAAGGACAGTGCGCTGCATGGCTCACAGGTCCAGATGTCCGCCGGAGACCTTACTCCTTGGCCAGAATTTCTGCTGAGGCTCAGAGGAGCCCGGGAGGAGTTGCGGGCCAGGGCCGGGCCACCTCTGACTCTGCATTAGCAGCCCTTAATCATGGCCTTGGCATGTGACAAAGACACAGCTGGTTCACCCACAGCTGAGCCCTTGCTGCCCCCTTGTCCTGCCAATAGCCATCCCACAGATGTGGGAGAGAGGGGTGGAGGCAGTCCCTGTCCCGGAATCAGGGGATCCCAATGCACAGGGTCCGCAAGCCTCCTGAAGTTGTATCCAACAAAAACTGTCTGCTGTGTTGTGGTCTGTATGTCCTTGCTTGGCTTTCATGGATTCTCAAAGAGGCCCATGACCCAAAGAAGGTCAGAACTACGATCTAGGACACAGAGGGCTTCAGGACTCCCTGGCCCCACACAGGCTACAAGCACATGTTATGGGTGGAGTCGGATAGGGTGGGTGGGAGTAGGAAGAAAGGAAGGGATGTCAGTTCCCTCTGTGGATAAAACAGATCTTGCAAATATTTCAGAATCTTAGAAGACAAATGCACTGCATACTTTTCAAATTATAATTTAGAAACTTAAAAATTGGATCATTCTGCACACTTTTTGATAATATTATTGGCTAAGTACCTAGATCAGCTCTTCCACTAAGAATGTGGATGAAATATAAAAATAATCTTCTAAAATACATTAAAGAATTAGCCAAAAAGTGAGAACATCTCAAGTCATAACATTCAGACAATACAAAAACCCAGAAAGGCAAGCCAGCATTTGGCCTGAGGGAATTTGCCAAAGTAAACTTGAACCTTGAGTTTCACGACTTCCTGGTGAGCAGTGGACAGAAGTCAAAACCCAGCTTCCTACAGAATATCCCCTTAATGCTGTACCCTAATCAGCTACATTCTCAAAGGAAGGGTAAAGTAGAAATAAACCTGCCTTCTCTCAAGGGAATAATAAAATCAGGCACCTTGATCACCAGGGCTGAGAGGAGACAGACAAAAAGAAACAATAAAACAAAGCAAAAACCCTGCTGAGAATCTATAAACATAAGCCAGTGGCTTTCTTGTAGGTTTTTCGTCTTAATTCACAAGATTTTGGTAGTCTGAAACTTTGAGCTGGTAACTTAATTTTCAGTATGCATAGTGGTGGTGCCCTCAGGTACTTGGAAGGTACAAAGCAAATTCTCCCTGAAGAACCCACAAATAATATATTCCAAGTGCCACAGACTGAATGTTTGCATCCCTCTCCCCTCAGATTCAAACATTAAAACGGAATCCCTAAAGTGATAGTATTTGGAAGTGGGGCTTTGGGAGGCAATTAGATCATGAGGGTGGAGACCTCATAAATGGGATTAGTGCCCTTATAAAAGAGACCCCAGAGAGCCCCCTTTCTCCTTCCATCATGTGAGATTACAGTCAAAAGCTTGCCAAAAATGAACTAGAAAGAAGGCACTCACCAGACACTGAATCTACCAGTGTTTCATCTTGGATTTCCCACCTGCAGAATTTTGAGAAATAAATGTTTGTTGTCGATAAGCCACCCAGTCTACGGTATTTTTGTTATAGAAGCCCAAACAAACTAAGACACTAAGAAAATTAAATGTTCATGGTCAAAAATAACTGAACACAAACACAAATCAAGGAACAGAATTGAGAGCCCAGAAATAAACCATATAATATGGACACCTGCATATGCTTGAGCTAGTATGGCAGATCGGTGCAAACTGGGCTAGAACTGGTCCTTAGAATGGACCAATCAGTGGTCCTTAGAAAATTGCAAATAAATACATGGAAAAAAGTAAAATTATATCCCTTTTTCATACCATCACAAAAATTTATTCTACATATGAAAGAAATATAAGACTTTTAGAAGAGAATATGTACAATTATCTTCATGAACTCAAGCTGGGAAGGATTTCTTAAACGGGAAATAAAAATCATAAATGTGAGGAAATTATTGAGAAATTTGATTACAGGAAGACTGAGAACTTTTGTTCATTAAAAGGTATCATCAGGAGACTAAAAATATAGACTACAAACTAAAAGAAGATAATGTACATTTATACTACATTCAGTGATTTTAAAAATGATCTTTCCTGATGGTGCAGATATAGTTCTCTATTTAATAGATTTTTAATGCATTTATTTCATGTTTTCTAAAAGAATCTCCTTCCTGGAATGCACCTCTGTTTCAGGTACTGTTCTCATCATGTAGAATAGTAAGGATACCTGCCAGGCCTCTCAAGCTGGCTCCCTTGTACCAAATGGCCCCCATGACTTTCTTCTCAAGACAGCTTCTATTTCTTTTTCTTTTTAAAAATTTTTATCTAAATTCCAGTTACTTTACAGGATGATATTAGTTTCACATGTACAATATAGGGATCCAAAAGTTCTACACATCACAGATCAGAGGTGCTTATCATGACAAAAGTGCATTTCTTAATCCCCATCACCTATTTCATCTATCCCCAGCCCCACACTGCCCCTCTGGCATCTGTCTGTTTGTTCATCATAGTTAAGAGTCTGTTTCTTGGTTTCTCTCTCTTTCCCTATGTTCATTTGTTTTGTTTCTTAAATTCCAACGTTTGAGTGAAATCATATACTATTTGTCTGTCTCTGACTTACTTCACCTAAGATTATGTTCTCTAGCTCCAGCCATGTCATTGCAAATGGCAAAATTTCATTCTTTTTATGGCTGAATGATATTCCATCATGTATATAAATATATATAGATACATATACATATATATATCAATCACACACACATATACATACACACACACATGTATGTATATATACCACATCTTCTTTATCCATCCATCAATTGAGGGACACTTGGGCTGCTTCCATATTTTGGCTATTGTAAATAATGCTGCTATAAACATAGAGGTGCATATATTCCTTTGAATTATTGTTTTTGTATTCTTTGGATAAATACCCAGTAGTGTGACTGCTGGGTCGTAGGGTAGTTCTATTTTTAAATTTTTAAGAAACCTCCATGCTGTTTTCCACAGCAGCTTCCCCAGTATGCATTCCCACCAAAAGTTCATGAATATACCTTTTTCTCCACATCCTTGCCAACACCTGTTGTGTCTTGTATTGTTGAATTCTGACAAGTGTGAGGTGATCTGTCATCGTAGTTTTGATTTGCATTTCCATGATGTAAGTGATAATAAGCATCTTTCCATATGTCTATTGGTCATCTGGATGTCTTCTTTGGAGAAATGTCTGTTCATGTCTTCTGCCCATCTCTTAATTGGATTATTTGGTGTTTTGAATGGTGAGGTATTTTTTCAATGTTTATTTTTGAGAGAGAGAGAGAGAGGGAGAAAGAGAGAAAATGAGCAGAGGAGGGGCAGAGAGAGAGACACACACAGAATCCGAAGCAGGCTCCAGGCTCTGAGCTGTCAGCACAGAGCCTGATGTGAGGCTCAAACTCATAAGCCATGAGATATGACCTGAG
The DNA here is from genome assembly GCF_008692635.1 of Crocuta crocuta. Lineage (NCBI taxonomy): Eukaryota > Metazoa > Chordata > Mammalia > Carnivora > Hyaenidae > Crocuta > Crocuta crocuta. Next base: position 8,832,500 of record NW_027527853.1, on the reverse strand, counting down.
CCGAAGTCAGACACTTAACCGACAGAGACACCCTGGTGCCCATGGATGTTGAGTTTTATAAGTTCTTTATAGATTTTGGATACTAATCTTTTATTGGATATGTCATTTGCAAATATTTTCTCCCATTCCATAGTTGCCTTTTAGTTTTGTTGATTGTTTCCTTTGCTGTACAGAAGCTTCTTATTTTGATGTAGTCCAAATACTTATTTTTGCTTTTGTTTCCTTGCCTCAGGAGACATATCTAGAAAAAGCTGTTATGGCCAATGTCAGAGAGGTTACTGCCTGTGCTCTCTTATAGGATTTTTATGGTTTCAGATCTCACATTTAGGTCTTTAATCTATTCTGAATTTAGTTTTGTGTATGGTATAAGAAAGTGGTCCGGTTTCATTCTTTTGCATATCACTGTCCAGTCTTTCCAACACCATTTGTTGAAGAGACTGTCTTTAACCCATTGGATATTCTTTCCTGCTTTGTCAAAAATTAATTGGCCATATAGTTGTGGGTTTATTTCTGGGTTTTCTTTCCTGTTCCATTGATTTATGTGTCAAGGCAGCTTTTAAAGGTTTCCTGTTCCCTCTCCTTGCATCTATGGTCACTGCTATCAGCTGTGAGCCTCTTTCTCAGTCAGTTCTTCTAATGGGGCTGGAGTCAAGAATATGTGACTGTACGAGGAAACTGGCTCATTGAAAAACTCTCCTCCAAATAGAGTCACCTGTCTGACTTGATGCAAACATCTGGATGCCCAGATATCTTTTTTAAAACAACAGCTTTCTTGAGACAAAATTGACATCCAATAAACTGTATTATTTAAGGTGTACAGTTTGATGTTTTGACAGATGTATGCACCCATGAAATCATCACCACAGTCAATCAAGATAATGAACTCAACCATCCCCCACCCAAAACTTCCCTTTGTAACCTCTCCCTCTGGTGCCTGCCTTATGTCACATCTAATAAACCATTGCTGGATCCAATAACATGAAAAATCACGCCCATATGTGCTAAGATTTTAACAGTTTGAGCTCTTATACTTACATCTTTGTAAATATTTGCAGCTGAACCTCCATGGGCATCTCTGGAGAGATGATTTACTCAGGTAATGACTATATAGCACCATTTATCAAAACCTATCAAACACCAGGCCTTTTACCAACACCGTCAGTTTTATCTTCACACACCCTAAGCAGTGGGCAATATCACTCTTTTCACAGATGGAGAAGATGAGGCTCAATGACTGTAAATAATGTGTCAAAGTTCACACACTGGCCAAGGCCAGGGCCCATGGTCAAGCTCAGCTCGGTGTGACCTCTGAGCTATGTGTTCCTTAGCAGGCCACACTCCACACCCATCTCTGTCCCCAACTTGGGCTTGAGACAGACTCAGCATTGGGTGGGCTGCAGAGGGCCCACACCTGCTCTGCCCATCCAGGGACCCCCTAGAGCATTCATAAGCTGGCCCAGGAAAGGGCAGTGCCCACCCTGGCTGGCACCCACCTCTCTGTGTGAAAGGACATATACCAGAAAGGAGGGCTCAGATGTGTATTCAGATGCTCCATTCAGGCAGAAGAAGGATTGGGGGCACAGAGGGCTAGGTACTCACCCGGGATTAGATGGAGAGCACACCGGCCCGGGGCAGGACAGGTGAGTGGGATCCTTCACATTGCCCCAGCAGCAGAAAGCGGTGGCCCAAATTTAAGGAGACCATAAAGGAAGAAGAGAAGGGCAAGAGAGTGAGTCCTGATCCCCCTCAATACACCCTCCAGGCGAGATGCACGTGCCAGAGTGGCGTTGTGGGCGTTTATGCACCAAAGCCTGGAAAACACACGTGTTCAAAGAGTTCCTACTGCCTGTCCCACTGGCCACCAGACATGCAGCCAGCTGGCCACATCCCATGTCAACACAAGCCAGGCAGCAGGGGCTTCAGCTGCAGACGCGCTCCCACTCTGCCCACTCCTTCCCCCTCCAGGGCCCTGCACAGGTCAGCAGGGACTTCTTCCTCTGAACTTGGCCGCAGCTGTCCCCTCCACATGGCCTGCCTCCCACACCTGTGTCTCTAGCCTGCAAAGTCACACTAGCCCAGCTTTAGTCCTTGGTGGGCCTTCCCTGATGGCTCGGACAGGGCGAGGAAGCCCTTTCCCGGGATCCCATATCACGGGACCTGGGTCTCCCTGAAGGCAGGCTTCTGCAAGTTCTGTCCGCAAACAGGAGCCTCTTGGGCAGTCTCTGGGCGCAGTGGGAAGCAGACATCTGTGAGACCTGGCAACACGGGGACAGGATGGACGATCTCAGTTCACCCAAGCCCTGAGGGAAGCAGGGCCTGGCCAGCTGCCGCCTCTGGATTCCAGACTCTCCAAGAAACTGAATCACAGCTTGGGGTGGCCCAAGTAGGAGGCATCCCTGGGCAACTGCAGTGGGGATATTTTTAGGTTCTATTGTGTTTTTCATAAGAAAATATTTTTAGACCAAATTCTTCCTGAGTGGCAACATGTAGTTTCTAGCTAATTATGCAATTAATCAGCAGGGCTGGGATGGTGTGGGCGAGCCCATGAAGGGCACACTACGCTACTCCACAGACTGGGACACACGCAGGAGGCCATAGCCACCAAGAGCAGAGACCACATGTACCATCCTTACCATCACCCTCTCACAGACCTGCTGAATTCCAGGAGGAGCCTGGCCACTGGCAGACACGACCCTGCTCTGAGGGACAGCTGCAGGTTCTGTCCCAGTGACCACGGCGAGGGTCAGCCTTCCAACCAGTGCAGCTGTCACACCCCACGGGTCTCTGAGAGCAGCCCTGGCTGGGCAGGACAAAGGTGCCTGCTCCTGTCCCTCGGTTGTTAAGTGCCATCTGACCTTTGCCCTGGGACTCTGGAGTTTCTGCCATGGGGCAGGGGTGGGAGACTGGAGTGGGTATTAGTATCGTTTCTGTCTTTCCCTTTTGCTCCCTGCATCCAGGTCGGGGCAGGGGGCATTCTGACTTTTCAAAAGGTCTATGTTAAGAGTACTTCATTCAGTGGTCAGGGGTAGTGATTGCTGAGACAGAGAGGGTGGAACCGGCCAGACACGGGTTAGGTGGGGCAGAAGGCCACCTCCCTGGATGCTGTAAAGCTGTGTGGAAATAAGAAAAGCCTGTGTGCCTATCATGGGAGGCACCCTGGTTCCTGGCCCCACTGTGTGACCGCAGCACCCACCAGTGAGGCTCCCACCTCCCAGTGGTCCCAGAGCCTCATTCCCCGCCTTTTGCCCTTTACACAGAGCCACTCAGCCTGACAAACTCCTCACCCTTTAGGGCTTGATCAGCCGTTGCTTGTAGTGAAGCCTTTCCCCAGACCCCAGCCCACCTGAGGGCCATAAGTGTGGCCTCTTTGGGCCTGTGCACACTTCATCTGGCCCGGCAGGCATCTGCTTGGATACCTGTCCCCTTCCCAGACTGAGCACCTCAGAAGCCTATGTTAACCGGGAACCGATTTCCTGCTACAGCCTCTACCCCGGCACCAAGGCTCCCCCCTGCACTCCTCCAGAGGGTGGTGACCCCTCGCCCAGCCCAAGCGGGGACCAACCTGGCCCTGTTCCCGGCCAGCTGGAAGAGGTGGGCGAGCCTGCCACTCACCACCCACAGCGCTGCCGCTGCGGGTCCCTACGGCTTGACCCAAAATAGCCTGGGCCGGGAAACCGGAGCGTGACAAGGACGACACAGCCCAGCTGTTAAAGAAGGCAGCATCCTCACCTCCTCCCTACTCGTTCAAATTCAGCTTGAGCCCATCTCCCCCGAGAAGTCTGTGCCTCTGCCTCAGCCCTCCATGTGGGCTCCCGGGTCTTTGCCGCCCCCACAGCTCCTCGGGCTGGAGCGTGTCCCCCTGGGACACAGGCTGGAGGAGAGGGAAGCTGCAAGCAGGCGAGAGGGGCCACGGAGTTTTGGAAGCGGAAGCCGGGAGGATGGGTGGTGCCTGACTTCACAGAGGAGTAGGAAACGCTGAACTTCAGCGGCCAACAACGTGTGGGGATAGGGCATCGATAGGCGGGAACCGAGCCCAGCTTCCCAGGAAGAAGAGACCCTCGGGGACAAGAGAGGGTGCAAGCTGGCTGCCAACTGGCTCTCTGCTGTCATCTCCACCTTCCCTCTTTCTCCCACAGCTCCAGCATGTTGGCCTGGGGACACACCAAGCTTACGCCCACTCAGGGCCTTTGCACAGGTGTCCCCCTCACCCAGATGAGCTCCTCTTCTAGAAACCCACGGGGCTCGCCCACACCTGCCAGGCCTCTAAGTGTGTCCTCCTCACACAGCTCTGAGGGGAGAGAAGCAGTCCCGTAGCTGGTCCTGTCAGTGGCCAGGAAGGCTCTGCGGAGAGACTCATGCGGGGTTCAACAGTCGCTGGGATGATTGAGTCTAGAGTCAGCAGCCCTTTATCTGAACCATTGTTTCATTCCTGGCACCAATTAACTTCTGTATCTCAGCTTTTATTATTACTTAAAGGATATAACTGCACAGATATTAAATTCCACTTCAAGTTTTAAATACTGTGTTCTATGTCCTTATGTTTGTTTAAAGACTGACAAGGTGCAAAACGCTGTTCCCTTTTTAGCACCTATAGAATATTTTCACCATCTGTTATACACACACACACACACACACACACACACACACACACACANACGGATCTGAGGGTTGGCAACCCTTAACAGTCTTTTTTCCTGAACCCTTTGAGAAGGGCTGCTACCAGGTGAACTCTGCGTCTTCAATACTTGATCAAGGCAACTATTTTTAAAAAGTCCAGTACTTGAGCACTAGGTCTGTTCCTCTTTTTAATGGTAGAAATTAGCTTAACTTTGAGATCAAACTATGCTATGTTCTAATACATAGGCACTATCACAGCTATAATATACAAGCATATGACATTAAACAAAATATACAAAAACTAAAGACCTCAAGATAAAACTGACCAGGAAAAGAAGTAGCTGAAATCGAAGGCATCAGATCAAGAACATTTCTTTCCATTCCTCCTTCCCTCTTTGACCATTCTTTTCCTAATTCTTAAACCATGAAACTTTTTAATGTCCACCCTTTGCCTTGTCCTGGCCTGGAAAGAATGCCATGGTTCACATGTCTCAGGCCGCTGTAAAGGAAGGTAATCAGACCCCCAAAAGCCAAATGTTGGATTTGCTACCATGCTGGTGATCCTGCAGTTCTGATTTCCAGTGCCTCAGTTTCTCTGGAATGAGCTCACTGGATAAACTCTTCTTGGGAAATGGAGACACAGTTATGTGAAATACAGGAATAGGCCAACTGGCTAAAAGAAATATGCCTGACCTATCAATCAAGGTCAAGTTTGTATAGTAGTCCCCACCACTGCCCTTACCCAAGACCCCTAGCAGATGCCTGGAACCACAGACGGTACTGAACTTTATGTATACTAAGTTCTTCCCTAAGCATACACACCTACGATAAAGCTTAATTTATAAGTTAGGCACAGTAAGAATTTTTTTATTGTTTACTTATTTATTTTGAGAGAGAGCACATGTGAGTGTGTGGGGGAGGGGCAGAGAGAAGTGGGGAGAGAGAATCCCAGGCAGGCTCCATGCACGGGGGTTGATCCCACAAACCGTGAAATCATGACCTGAGTGGAAATGAAGAGTCAGACGCTTAACCAACTGAGCCACCCAGGTGCCCCAGGCAGAGGAAGAATTTAACAGCAATGACTAAGTAATAGGATAGAAAAATTATAGCAATATACTGTAATAAAAATTATGTGAATGTGGTCTCGCTTGCTCACTCTCAAATTATCTTATTGTACTGCACTCACCTTTCTTCTCGTGATGATGTGAGATGGTAAAATGCCTTTGTGATGAGATGAGTGGGGGAATGACATACGCACGTCATGTGGCGTTAGGCTACTATTGACCCTCTGACATTAAGGCAGAAAGAGGATCATCTCCTTTTGTACCACCGCTGGGTAACTGAAGCATGTAAAACAAAACCGCATATAAAGGGGGGACGACTACTGTATATAATAGCCTCATTCTTTGCCTTTTTAAAATTTTTTCTATGTTTATTTATTTTTGAGAGAAAGACACTGAGCACAAGTAGGGGAGAGGCAGAGAGAGAGGGAGACACAGAATCCAAAGCAGGCTCCAGGCTCTGAGCTGTCAGCACAAAGCCCAACGTGCGGCTTGAACTCATGAACCGTGAGATTGCGACCTGAGCCAAAGTCACACGCTTAACCAACTAAGCCACCCAGGTGCCCCTCACTGCCTTTTTAATTTTTCTTTTTTTAAATTCGAGATGCTTCCTATGTGCTTTTATGTTAGAATTGTTTTCTCTCCCTTCTTCCTAAACCTTGCCACCTTTGTTTTAAATAAACCCAAAGTTTATTTTATTCATTACTCATGATATCTAAGGAAAACTACAATGTGAATTGGAAAAGAATATATTTATGTCTCCTATAATATCAAAGAAACATTTTAATCAAAGCTCCACCAAAAACCCTAACAAGAAGAGACATTGCATGATTTTGGAAAAATGAAAAAGTGAAAATGCATAGAAAGAAACATCACAAAGGCCAAATTATCCCCCAAAGATGGTGCTGGTAGTTAGCACTGCTTCTTGACTCACACATGAAAGTCACAACATGCTTGATAATACTTAGCACTCAAAGAAATATCTGACACAGAGAATTACTTTTATACTGTGGGCTTCCTTGGGACAAGGGCTAAACTCAGATTCTAATACAACACTTAGAATAATAGTAGACTCACAATAAGTATTTGTTGTATTGATATATTCCTTTTTTTAACTGATGTAGTGAATTCTTGGCAACTCATCTGTTATATAATATCTTGCAGTTAGGTTACTGCTGAAGAGCATTTTGCACCCCATCTGCTGCTCCTCTGTGGCATTTAACAGCAGAAAACTATGGATGCATTTGTTTCTTTTTCAGCTCCCTGACCCTCAAGAATGTAAGGGGTTCCATTTACTTTGTTCAATATTGTGTCCCCAGCACCTAGAGCAGTGCCTGGCACACAGTAGGTGCCAGTAAACATTCACTATATGACTGGATGAATGAACCGAAAAGGATCGGGCTCAGCTGTGAAAGACATTTACTTAGCCATGTGTTAAAAAGAAAGCATGAATTTAAGTGGATATCATGAGCTAACTCCATTAAGAAAAAAGTAGAGAGGAAACTCTCAGTCTCCTTGGAAGGAAGTCCATCATTTACACAACATTTAAAATGCAAAAATCAAGAAATAGTAGCATAGGCACTTTACTTGGAATCAGAAAAGTAAATTGCAGAAGGAAGATCCAAAAGGCTTACACGGGATGCTTCCGGGAGCAGGGAGGGTTAGAGCATGGAGCCGCCATGTTTCTTTATAAACCTTGTAATATGTTTAAATGTTTTAGACAATGTATACATATCACTTGGATAAATATTTTAAAATAACTAATGAAAGTCCTTGATTTGATGTTTTATGTCATTAAGTTCACAGATTTAATTTTGTTAAATCTAGGCAACCATTTTAGTACTTTTAAAATTAAATTATACTTTTTATTTTGAAATACAGATTCACATGCATTGCTAATAAATACTACTGACAGATTTTGTGTATTTTTACCTCGTTTCCTCCAATGATAACATCTTTTGAAAACTATACTACAATGTCACAATTGACACAGATCCAGTAGAGACAGAACATTTCCATCACCACTAGGATCCCTCATGTTGAAACTTTTATTGACACACACTTTCCTCCTAGCTCCCCAAGGAAAGGAGTTTTCTGAGCCCTAATCTGACCCCATATTTAACCCCTGAAAACACAAAACTCTTTTCCATTTCTATCATTTTGTCATTTCAAGAATGTTATACAAATGAAATCATAAAGTATGTAACCTTTGGCTTGGGCTTTTTTCATGCAGCATAATTCTTTAGAGATTCATCCTGGTTGATGGTTGTATCAAAAGTGTGTTGCTTTTTATTGCTGAGTAATATTCCACGGTAGGAATGTACCATTGTTTGTTTAACCATTCATTATTGAAGGATATTTGGTGTGTCCCCAGTTTTCAGCTACTACCAAAAAAACCCCCACAAAAAAAACCAAAAAAACCCCAAAAACCCAAAACCGAAAAACCAACCAACAACAACCAAAAAAACCCAACCAACCAAACAAGATTGCTATGTACTTTCTTGAACAGATTTTTGCATAAACATTAGTTTTCATTTCTCAGATATAAATGTCCAGGAATGTAGTCACTGGGTCCTATGCTAGTTGCATGTTTAGTTTTTTCAAAAACTGCCAAAACATTTCCTAGAATGGCTTTACCATTTGACATCCTCACCAGCAATGTATGACACCAGCATTTGGTGGTGTCACTATATTCTTATTTCAGCCTTTCTGATTGGTGTGTAGTGGCTTTATTTACATTTCCCTAATGGTCAGTGATGTTGAACATCTTTTTCACGTAGTTATTTGCCGTCTCTTTGGTGAAATATCTCTTCACGCCATTTGCCCATTTTCTAATTGGGTTATTTCTTTCACTGTTGCATTTTGAAAATTCTTTGTATGGGGGCGCCTGGGTGGCTTAGTCGGTTAAGCGTCCGACTTTCGCTTAGGTCATGATCTCACAGTTCGTGGGTTCGAGCCCCGCGTCGGGCTCTGTGCTGACTGCCGGCTCAGAGCCTGGAGCCTGTTTCAGTCTGTGACTCCCTCTCTCTCTGTCCCTCCCCTGCTCACGCTGTCTCTCTCTCTCCTAGAAATAAATAAAACATTAAAAAAAAAACCCTGAAAATTCTTTGTATGTTTTAGACTATTCTTTTGGCAGGTATGTGGCTTGCAAATATATTTCCTGAGATTGTAGTTTGTCTTTTCCTTCTCTGAATAGGATATTTTGCAAAGCTAAACTTTTTAATTTAATGAAGTCCACTTTATCAGTTTTTAAAAATAAATTGTGCTTTTGATGTTAAGTCTGAGAATATTTTGCCTAGTCCTAGATGCTGACATTTTTTCCCCAAAAAGCTTTATAGTGTTATGTTTTATATTTAAGTCTATTATCCTTTTTACATTAATTTTTTGTTAGGCGTGAGGTTGAGGCTTGGTTGTGGGTTATGGGGTTTTTCTGTTTTTTGTTTTTTGGGAATTTCTTTTGCCTATGATTCCTCCAGCACCATTTGTTGAAAAAGTGATCTTTCTTCCACTGAATTACTTTTGCACCTTTTTCAAAAATCATTTGGGCTTATTTGTGTGGGCTTATTTCTGGCTTCTTCTATATTCTGCCACAGTCATCTATGTAACTAACCCTCTGCCAATACTACACAAGTCCTGATAACTGTAGTTACGTAATGTCTTAAACTCATATACACTGATTCTTCCCACTCTATCCTACTTTTCAAAAGTATTTTAACTATTCCAGTTTTTTTGCATTTCCATATTGATTTTAGAATGATTTTGTCTATATCTACAAAAAAAACTTGTGGGGATTTTGATAGGAATTGTGTTAAACCTGAAAATCGGGTTCAGAAGAATTGCAATCTTCACCATGCTGAGTCTTTCACTCCATCAGTACAATATGTATCTCCATTATTTAGATCTTCTGTTATTTCTTTCATCAGTGTTTGCTAGTTTTCAGCACACAGGTCCTGTATGTGTTTTTGTTTGATTTACACCTCAGCATTTCATTTATTTGAGTGATTTTAAATGGTAAGGTAACCTTTCCAGCTTTATTGAGAGCTAATTAGCAAATAAAAGTGTATACACTTAAAGCATACAACATGGAGATCACTGTGAAATGATTCCACAAGTAATCAACACATCTATCACCTCACAGAATTACCTTTTTGCATGTGTTTGGTGAGAAAGCTTAAAATTTACTCTCAGTAAGCAAATTTAGAGTATACAGCACTGTGTCATTAACTATAGTCACTACGCTGTACATTAGATCCCAACAATTATTCACGATATAACTGAAAGTTTGTGGCCTTTAACCAACATCTCCATACTTCTTCCACCAGCCCCAGCCCCAGCCCCTGGCAGCCACTGTTCTACTATCTGCTTTGCTGGGTTTGACTTAAAAAAAAAAATCCATATATGAGTGAGATCATACAGTATTTGTTGTTCTCTGTCTGGCTTATTTCACTTAGCATAATGTCCTCCAGGCTTATCTGTGTTGTCACAAATGACAGGCTTTCCTTCTTTTTTTATAGCTAAATAACTATATATATGTATACCACATTTTCTTTATTTACAATACTTAGGTTGTTTCCATACATGGCTATTGTGATGCTACGATGAACACGGGAGTGCAGATATCACTGTCAAGATATTGATTTCATTTCCTTTGGTTATAAACACAAAAAGGGGTTTATTGGATCATGTGGTCAGTCTAGTTTTAATTTAATTTCAGTGTCTCTGTGTTCATGCTGGTATATAGAAATACATTGGGTTTTGTATGTTTATCTTATATCATGTGGCCTTGCTGAAGGTCACTTATTAGTTCTGAGAGGGATTTTTTAAATTATTTCTTATAATTTCTATAATTTTTATTATTTCTTACAATCATGTCACCCACAAACAGGGACAATTTTATTTCTTCCTTCCTAGGCTGAATGCCTTTTATTTCCTTTTCTTGCCTTATTGCACTGTCTAGAACCTTCGGTTATAATGATGAGTGGAAGTGGCAAGAGTGAACATCCTTGCTTTTTTCTTGATCTTAGGAAGAAAGCCAGTTTTTCACGATTAGATATTATGATAACTGTTTTTTATAGATACTCTTATCAGGTTGAGGAAGTTCCCCTCCATTCTTATTTTTCTTAGCACTTTATCATCAAGGGGTATTCAATATTTTTAAAATTTTAATGTCATAAAATATACATAGCTTAAAATTTATCATTTTAAGAATTCCAAAGTGACATATGGGACATTCACTACATTGTACAATCATCACTACTATCTATTTCCAGATATTTTTCATGCTGAAAGGGAACTCCATACCCATTAAGCAGTCACCCCCCATATCCTTTTCCTCCCAATGGTATTAAATTTTGTCAAATGCTTTTTCTGCCTCAATTGATAGGCTCATGTGATTTTTCTTTTTTGAGCCTGTTAATAAAGTGGATTAAATTGATTTTCACGTAGTGAAACAGCTTTTGTACTTCAGGAATAAACCCCACTTGGACATAGTGTATAAAATTGTTTTTATGTATTACTGAACTGTAATTGCCAGTATTTTGTTCCTGATTTTTATATCTATATTCATGAGGAATGTTGGCCTACAGCTTTCCTTCTTTTTTGTACTATCTTAGGCTGGTTTCGTATCAGGGTAATACAAGCAATTATACTGGAAAGAGTTTGCTCCTGTTGTTTTTCCTGGAAGATATTGTATAGGATTGGAGGTAATTCTTCTTTAAGCATTGATAACACTCTCCAGTGATATCATCTGGGCCTGTAGATTTCCCTTCTGGGAGGTTTAAGTTATTACTTCAATTTCCTTACTAGCTATAGGGCTATTCAAATTACCTATTTCATATTCAGTGAGTTGTAGTAGTTTGTGGTTTTTGAAGAACATAACCATTTTATATATGAAATGTCAGATTTCTGTGTGTAGAGTTTTTCATAGTAGTCCCTCAGTATCCTTTGGTGTCCTCAGGGTCTATAGTGATATCTTGTTTCATTTGTAATACTGGTGATTTGTGTCTTCTTTTTTTTTTCTTTGTTGGTCTTGCAAAAAGTTTATCAATTTTATTGACCTTTTCAAAGAATCAACTTTTTGTTTCACTGATTTTCTTTTTATTTTTTAATTTTTATTTATTTTTTTATTTCTGAGAGAGAGAGAGCAACAGTGCAAGCAAGGGAGGGTCAGAGAGAGAAGGAGACACAGAATCTGAAGCAGGCTCCAGGCTCTGAGCTAGATGTCAGCACAAAGCCTGACATGGGGCTTGAACCCACGAACCGTGAGATCATGACCTGAGCTGAAGTTGGATGCTTAATCAACTGAGCCACCCAGGTGCCCCGTTTAACTGATTTTCTCTATAGTCTTTCTGTTTTCAATGCCATTGATGTCTGCTCTTATTTTTATTATTCTCTTCTTTCTACTTGCTTTGGGTTTATTTTGTTCTTCGTTTTCTAAGTTCTTGAGGAAGAAGTATAGATGGCTGATTTAATATTGTTCCTCTCTTTCTTTTTAAACTCCAATTTTATTTTATTTTATTTAAGTAGGCACCATGCCCAGTGTGGGGCTTGAACTCATGACCCTGAGATCCAAGAGTTATAGACTCTACCAACTGAGACAGCCAGGCACCCTGGTTCCTCTTTTCTAATGTGTACACTTAGTGTTATACATTTTCCTCTTAGTCATACTTTAGCTGTTTCTTACTAATTTTTTTTCTTACTAATTTTAATACAGTACATTTTTATTTCATTAAGTTTTACTTCTTTTGACGTTTCATCTTTGAGAGTTTGAACCTAAATCTTCCTGTGTGGCCCCTATTGACACCATGGGATAGAAGGAGCTCATTCCTGCCCAGTGGAAATGAGTGTCCTAGCTCTCTACTTGGCCCTCTCTCACATTACCCCTACAGGGGGCTGGGGCACCTCATTACAGCCTGGTGACAGTGGAAGTCTAGGTTACTCAGCCTTTGATGACAGAGGTGGCAATGGGGCCACAATCTTTTGTGTGGTGTTTGGCTGGAGTCACCAGTTATTGTTTAAAATTTTCTCTTTCTTTTGCAAAGAAGGAAATGGGGAATCGGAGAAGGGAAACTCTGCCCCAGGGCTCCCAGCTGGGAGGAGTGGAGCAATGTTGATGGCAACATCCAGCATCCGCACAGATCGGTGAGCTCCCTGAGGAGGGGCTGGTTCCCACAGCTGCCTGCAGGGCTCTGTGCTTGGGCAGGGCAAGGGGCCAAAGATGAGCAAGAACAATCTGCTAGTTTCCTGCTGAAAAGTCACTTTGGCTTCTTGTCTCCTCCAGGAGAAAGTCTTACCTCCTGAGGCTGGTATCCAGGACCCCTCAGACTGACTCTTCTAAAAGGATGAACCAGGTCAACTCCTGCTCTGAACCCTAGTGTCCAGCACTTAGAATGGAACGTAGGCCATATGCCCTTGGGGCCAGCCACCTGCTTCTCTCGCCTTCCTGTTTTCCTGGTTCACTTGACTCTGTGTGGCCCCTTCTTCTTCTTGCCTGGAACACTCCACGCCCATTTCTGCCACAGGGCCTTTGCTCTGCTGTTCCCTCACTCTAGACAGCTGTTTGCACAACTGGCCTCTCCTTGTCACAGCCTCAGCAGAGAAGCCTACCTACATTTTTATGGTGCCCCTCCCCTGCCAGCCCTGGTCACTCTTGTCCCCATTACACTGTTTCACTTTCTTTCTTTTTTCTTTTCCTTTAAAAATTTTTGTTTTTCACTAGGCCCTGCTTTCAAGATCTATATTCATACTGAAAATCAAGATCAAGCTATCTTTTTCCCTTCTGCTTCATGGGTGCTGTTCCATTTTCTTCATAGCATGCATCTCACTCTAAATTTTTCTGATGTGCATTTGTTTATATGTTTATTTTCAGTCTCCTTTGTGTCCCCTTGGGACAGGCTTGTCTTGTTTCAGCTCAGGCTCAGTAAGCAACACAAAAGACATCTGCATGCTCAGGGCTGGCTGGCTCCGGCCTCTCTGACACTGTTGGTGCTCTCTGCAGGCCTTCCATGGTGCAGGCCAGGCTGGCCGGGGCCTCTGTGCTGGGGGAGCAGCAGCATGGGGGTAGAGGCCAGGCTTGTCAGCAGGAGACACACTGAGGCAGAGGAACTAAGGAAGCTGCTAAGCGTCCATTTTTCCTCCATGCTGCAGCCTTGACCAGAGGGCAGGGCTCTCTCTCACCCCTCCTAGGGAAAACCAGCTGTGGCCCTTCACACACACATTAGTCCTGACTATAACCCCCAACTGCCTGCCTGGAACAGGTGGTCCCAGCCCTGGCAGTGCAGGGTGGGACCAAGACCTGGCTCCTTGATCGGCTCCTGCACAGTCAGGCCACCACTACCCTTGCTGGCCTCCACTAGCTGCCCTATAAAGTGAGGTGTAAAGCTCCCACAGCTCTTCTGGTACATGTCTCACCCCCTGACGTGGCTACAGCTGCCCAGAGTCTGTGGCCTGGGCAGAGCCATGGTCAGCAGCGTCCTGGAGTCTACTGGCTGCCATGGGCTGGCAGACAGGAAGACCCAACAATAGCTATTACAATGGAACAGCATGGCTTGGGAGACTCATCCTGGGGGAGGAGCTGGGAGATCTGCATTCCTCTACCAGTGCTCTCTGAACCCAGACCAGCCCCACACCCTTCCTGGGCCCCCAGGTTCCCATCTGTAGCATGGGGTAGAGAAGAAGCACAAATGGGTTCCATGGGGTCTATTCCCTCCGAGGGGCTGGGTGTCCTACACAGTCAGGTGTTGGTTGGGGAGCAGCTTTATTTGCGTGTCTCCCACTCCCACTCTTTAGACATTTGTCTTCACATGGCCATCTCCCAAGGGATGTAAACTCCAGAGTGACAATGGCCATGTCTACATTCTCTATAACTAATGGTGCCCGGTACCCAGATGGGGCACATTGTGGACACGCTGACACACATCATGTCGTAGCTAGACAGAGTGACTAGAGGTAAAGATACCCTGGTAAAGGGCTTATGGTTATTATTTAAAGGCTTATTGCTAATTACAGTTTGTGATTATTATTTGAAGTTCCATATCTATAACTATCTTACTATCATACACATCCTTAGAAAAGGAAGAGAGTGTACAGAAGGTTAGCACACTACCAAAGGTTACATCCAACATGGAGCCATGTGCATTATGGAGGGAAAGAGGAGATAATGCTGACTCTGTGTGTGTGTGTGTGTGTGTGTGTGTGTGTGTTGGGGGGTGGGCAGCGCTGGTGAGTGGGAAGGGGGTAGACAATGCTCCAGCAGGACTACCGGCCCCCCAGGGCTCTGCTCCTGGATGTACGCAGCCTGGTGCTGTCCACACCCAACACTTCCAACTCAGAACTTCCTCAGCCAAGGGAGAGTGGGGGTGGGAAAGTGTCACTTCTCATTTCCTTTGACCAGCTCAAGAAGAAACAGAGCTCCGTTTTCTGAGAGGCTCATAATTAAATGAATTAAAATGTTTTCCTTCACGGTGACTTTGCCAACTCCCGTCCACCTCTCCCTGGCCCCATTCCCAGCAAGCGGAGAGAGCCTGGGAGGACGCAGAATGACATGTTGTGTGCCTCCAGAGCAATTAGCTTGTGCATCGTCATTTTGGGGAGAGATTTATGGCTGGCTTTTGGAGCATTCCAGCCCAGACCTCTGCGGCCTGGATTCGTCTGCTGGGGAAGTTCCTGGAAGCGGAGCCTCAATATTAATTCCAATTACAGTCAGATGAGAGCCCATTCATAAGGATTGCCTTCGACAAGCTCTTCTCCTGTCACTCTGGTCTGACCTTGAGCCACCATTGCTGCCGCTAGCCTCAAAGAGGGAGGAAAACTCTCTGGGCTTAGCCCTGGTTCCTAGCAAGCTGAGGAGGCAGGGCATTGGTGTGCTGGTCTTTGACAGGGAGAGCTGTGGAAGCAATGGAGGAGGAATGGGAAAGACTAAAGACATCTTGGCATCTTTAGTACCCTCCACAGAAGCTTCTGGAAGGGTGGCAACGCAGGGGGCACTGCCCATGGTCTGAGATCTCCCAGGCCCTGGGACCATCCTTTGACCTTACTTCTGAAGTGGACCGTGAAGTCCCAGAGCAAGGGCCCAAGTCCTGTAGGGACCCAGGAGGCATTGCAGCTACAGCCTTCAAAGAGTCCTCAGTGCGCAAGGGCCAGAGCCTACTATCTGGCCATCTGTGTCCTTTCAGCTGAGCCGTGCCCCTGAGGGGTCTTTGGGTGAGCTGGGCTGTCAGTGGCCAACACACACCCATTAGCACGTCTGCAGATGGATATTCCTCGTGGCACCAAGACCCCAAGGACTAAATAAAAACCCAAGGAAGTAATTACCTGCGTATTGATTATGGATTAGGCTAACGACATTACTAATTACATCTAAAGATGTGTATCCACTACACCAGCCTGTTAATGGCTTGCATGAGGTATTAAAGAGCTAATTAGGAAAAACAGGTTTCTCACCAGCTGTGATTACAGGATCCCTGGAGAAGGAAGATGGCTGAGAGGTCCAGCTTTCCTTCAGTGGAGGCCTCAATTGAGAGCCAAGTCCATCATCCAAGACTGGACATTTCCATCCACCTGAAAGATACTCCCTGAGCTCCTGATGTCTTTCATGAGGGGGCTGAGACTGGGCTGAACCACCACAGGGGGCTGAGAAGGAGGAGACGCAGGCCTGTGCCATGGGACAGAATGGACCCAGGAGGGCCACATTCTGGGCCTCATAAACAACCTAAGAAGCCTCCAGCCCCTTCCAGAGAGGGACAAGAGGTTCCTGTAAATCATCTGGTCTAGATCCTTCTTTCAGACACAGAGAGGTGGAGTGAGCACCTTGCTCAGCTAGCAAGTGGTGACATGAGGTCCCGGGTCCAGCTCGTGGCATCCTGCTTGCAGCCTGCCTCCCTTCAAACCATGGTGGCTTGTGGTGGTCAGGGTCTGGGCCACTTTCTCCAGGACAGGAAGGTGGTGAGAGCACTAGGTCTCTCCATCCATAGGGTTTTCTTGTGCTTCTCCCTCTACCGAGACTGCTTCTCCCCTTCCCATTCCTGCCTCTACCTGCACTGTACTCGCCTTTTGGTTTCTGCTTAGAGTAGCTTCTGGAAGCCTCCCCTGCATTCTCCTGCCTGGGCTTGCAGACATCCCCTCCTGGGACACACCATAACAGAAGGCTGATGTCCATCTTCCTCTTCAGACTGTAAGTTCAATGAACAGTGACCGAACAGACCTGATTGGATAAGAAGGGATAGAGTTATCTGCCTGCCTGTCTGTCTGTCTGTCTATCTATCTATCTATCTATCTATCTATCTATCTATCTATCTATCTATCTATCATCTATCTATCTATCTATCATCTACATACCTTCCTACCTAGTTACTTATTATTTGTTTGGCTTTTCAACAATTCCTGAGCATTCTATAGATGTTTAATGTTATAGGATGTTATCTTTGAACAGCATCTTTTACTCATTAGATTTTAAGTTACTGCATTTTAATTACTCAAGGAATACATTAACGCATTTTTTTGTTAACTTCAGACCTTATAGATAAAGTTAAATTCCCCTTTTGCCACCATCCTCCATCCTCCATCCAGTTGATGTCCTCAGTTGATACAGCTGATTTAGAGACCATGACACAATATTGCCAACAGTTACCATTTCCCCCTTCTGGGACATGCATTTAGATGTTGGGGAGCCCACTGTTGGGCATCCATCACCTGGATGTCAAGGTGAGGACATCATGGAATAAAGCTCTGAGTCAACTCACAATGAAAATGTAACATGAACAAGAAACAAACTTTTTTGGGGGTATCTGGGTGGCTCAGTTGGGACCAGAGGCTCCTAACTCTCTCTACCACATCTCTGCCCTATTTTTGGTTCAGCCTATTGTAAGCCAAGTCTTCCTGGCACGTACACAGGCCTAGTGTACCCAGTAGGTGCTCAATCAACACTTGTCAGAAAATGGAACGAATCCAATGAAAGCCATGTATGAACAAGCAGCATCCAGCCAGTGTCACCAGTCAGGACAGTGCAGTCCAATGGGGGAGCATCTGATAGTCTATTTATAAAGATGGGGAAGGGGCTAAGGAGACCAAAAGAGCAATGACCAGTGACCTCTTGAGGTGTGAAGGGATAAAGGTGGGTAGCTGTCACCCTGGAGATGGGGCTTGACAGAAGCCAGGCGTTTAGTAGAGTCCCACCATGACAAACTGGAGGTGGAAGAACAGGGAGAAGAAATGCTCCCCAGTCACTCTCTGCTTCCTGCTGGTGCCTCCCGATGTTTGAGATAAGCAGGAGCCAGAGGCCAGGGAGACTGCATTGGGACAGATGTGCATGGATGACATGTGGCAGGCCCGGCTCCTTGGAGCCATCCATGGGGCGGGAGGAGGGGGAGGAAGAGGAGGAGGAGACAGGCTTCATCTCTGACCTCCCAGCAGCCCCCAGCAGCAAATGTGTGCCCTTTCTGAAGTCTGTTCAGACTTTCCACCTGCAGCCCCAACCCAGGCAACACCAGCCACCTCGGGGCTGCCCACCAGCCACCGCACTCCAGCAGCTGGGGGCGGGTGGGGGGGGTGGAGCGCATACCTGGGCATTTGGCCAGGTGCAGAAAGGCAAGGAAACTGTAGTGTGCCTCTGTTCCTCTACAGAGAGAGACAGTGGTGACATCAGCTGGTGACATCACTGGGCTGGCCCTGCAGATGGAGGGCGTCAGAAGTTCAAATAAGTCATTGGGGATGGGGGTTAGAGATGGCGTCAACAGTAGGGGCTGTGCCAGGAACACTGCTCCTGATTATTAAGGGAGCCTGGGCAGGAGGACAAAGCCTCATGCAGCTGTCTGAGGCTGTGACCCCAGCTCTGTGTTCAGGAAGGGTCTGTGCACAGCTGGGCTGTCTCTGAGCGTGTGAGTGTGTTGGGGGGTGGGGTGCCTGGGCCTCCGCATGCAGCATGCAGGCCCACAGGGACACTGCAGGTCAAGGGCATCAAACTCCCCACAGGCATCCCTTTCAGGAGAAAGGCTTGAGGGCACTATCCTTTTTTACAGAAGGAAGACCCCACCCCACCCCCTGTCATATTTGGGCTGGAGGTCAGCCCACACCTACCTTCTGCAGCCCAGGTGCCTCCTTTCTACCCCCAGGCCATTCCCCTCCTCCCCTGCCTCTGGCCTCTCCCCTCTACACCACCCTGTATGCCGGAGTAGGGAGAAAGGCTCCAAAGCAAAAGCCCACACCTGCTCACTTGCTCTGTGAGCTTCCTCTCCCTCAGAATAAAGTGCAGAGTAGGGGGGAGGCACGGGGAGGAGGCAGCGGGCCATCCCGTTGCTCTGAGGATGCAATGTGTCCTTCCGTGTCCTCTTGAACCCATGGGTCCCAGGCGAGGGATGGGGCTGGTGGCCTGCCTCCACAGCCTGAGTGCCGCACCCACGTCCCCCACCCCACCCCCGACAGCAGCACACACCTCCGGCCTCTGCTGTTTCTTCCCTCCCACTGTTGCCCATGAGTCCTGAAGTCAGGTAAAGCTCGGCCCCACGGCACC
The DNA here is from genome assembly GCF_008692635.1 of Crocuta crocuta. Taxonomy (NCBI): domain Eukaryota; kingdom Metazoa; phylum Chordata; class Mammalia; order Carnivora; family Hyaenidae; genus Crocuta; species Crocuta crocuta. Next base: position 8,813,318 of record NW_027527853.1, on the reverse strand, counting down.
AGCTCCCCTCCCCTCGCAGTCACGGTTTCCCCTACTTTCCCAAGGCCCTTCCAGAGATATCACCTTGGCCTCCACTTCCTTTTGCTTCAGGGGCGGGGAGCTAATTAGTCACCTCCATGCGTCTTGCAGTGAGAGGCCAGGTCACCACGCAGGGCCTGCAGAGACGGACGCAGGGGCGGCCGGGCACCGGTGCGGGGATGTGAGCACAACTCACACGTACACGCAGGCCGAACGAGCCACGGACTGTGACTGAAGCTGCAAGGGGACACGGATGGCAAGTGTGTGGGACATGCTGTGGGCAGGAGCATCGGCCAGGCCAGCGCGGGGACCAGGGCGGAGCGTTCAACCAGGTTGCTAAGGTGAGCGGTTACCAGACGACAGAGAAGGACTAGAGTGTTGGCTTTCCTCTCAGCTGCTGCGGGGACACCCCTGCCCCTCCCCTAACCCCTCCCCAGCTCCTCGAGGGCGCTGCCTCCGCCTGGCTAACCTGGTTCTTAAGCCTGTGGTGGGGGAGATGGGCAGACCGAGGGGGTTAGAAGCACTGAAATCCTGTGTGCTTCTGAGAAGCAGCGACAGGGGAAGATGAGCAGCTTGGGACCCAGTAAGCCTGGGGTCAGAGGGGAGGACAGGGTGATGAGAGAAGGAAAGCAGGGCCGAGACAGGAGGCCTTTTATCCCCTTGGAGAGCTGTGGTCAAGATTAGTATCAAGCGGGTGTGAAGCCTTTCTTCTTTGAGCGCAGCCTTCTGCCTTCTTCTGGGAGAGGAGAGCCATGACCAGAAGACAGGAAACAGCAGGGATGGATATGGGGTCCCTGCCAGGGTTTGCAGGGCTGGTGCTCCAGGCCTCCTACCCCAGCTCACAGCCTCCAGGCCTCCTCGGTCCAGTGGTCTTATTCTAAGGTGCCTGGTCCCACCAAGGAGCAGGAAGTGCACAGTGACTAGAAGTCACCCCAGGGAGGTCGTGCCCTGCCCACTGACCATTCACCTCGCCAGCATCCCCGGGGCCACTGTCCTGAGAAGGCTCTGGGCTCTCTTCTGATAACCACATCACCCCTTCCTTTTGGTTCAGGCCCTCTCAGGCTGCCCTCCAGCAGCCTGGAGGGGGTACACCCTGGGAGTGGCAGTTCCCAGAAGTGTGTTCTGTGGATCAGTGACCCACAAAGTCCCATGTAAATGGAAAAGGCTGTGCACGCCCCACCCCCACCCCTCTGCTCACTGCCAACTTTTCTTCTTAATTCTAACACAGATTCACTATGCTAGTGAGAAGATAGAGCCTCCGCAGCAAATAAACACATTTAATTTGGAGTCATGCAATGTTTTCTATATCTATTTGATCATGGGTCATTTTCATCCAACACATTTTGAGAAAAGCTAACTAAAGTACACATCTGATCATTTCTTCCTTCAACACTTGAGTGCCTCCGTGCACCAGTGCTTTTTGTCCTACTGACCTCCATCATTCCTGCCTTGCCTTCAGGACACAGTTCCCTTGCTTCGCCTGGCCCTGAACTCTCAGCCTGGGTTCATCTTCCACCACACCCAGCACACAGGCCCACCTGATGTCTATGCACTCTCTAAACACAGCGTGAGTGGTAGGTCTCTGACCCTCTGTTCCAGCCCTTCTCCAGTGCTCTCTCCCATCTCTTCTTCCATCCATTCAATTCTAACTCATCATTGAAATCTCAGAAGCTACCTCCTCTATGAAGTTCTTCTTGATCTCAGTCAGGATGACTCACTCCACATGGGCATTGCTTCTTTATTACCCCTTCTTGCCTTCAGCCAGGCACTCTCCATCTCCCCCAAAGAGTAATCCTTCAGGAAGAGTTCCAAGTCCGATATGACTCTTTATCCCTTCCAACCCCACCTCATCCTGACCCCACACAAGGCTGGTCTGATGATATTTCTATCAAGCAATCAATAAATGTTGAAATCACTGCTTCCCTCTCTTCCATCTTAACTCTGGGAAGAGCCCCAAGAGGCCAGGAAGAATACACGTCTGGGAGTACCTTTCACAGGAGCTCTGGGATTAGGCCATCGTCATGTGCACACTATAAGGGGTCATATTTATCAGGGTAATGAATGTTGCTGATTATATCTGGGGGCTCGTTAGAACTATGTACTTAATGAAGTACAAAGTTCAGCCCTGAGATGAGCCATCATCTCAGGAACTACCGAGGCTGTACAAGGGTCAGCACAGAGTCCTCAGGGGTGGTGAAAAATGCGGATGAGAAGGAAACAAAAGACAATAAAATAAAAGAGCCCAAAGAGGAGAGAGGTAGAGTCATCAAGGAATCCTGCTGTCCTCTGGTTTTGTTAGACATTTTGGAGGGAACACAGGAAAGTGCTAGAACAATATAGTATACTCTCCCCATGTCTTTCTGATGATGCTGGCTGCATGCGTACTCTACTCTGGTGAGTCAGCAGAATAATGTGTACTGCCCTGAGGACCTTGGTGCAGGGCCAGGTCCCTAGAGTCAGCAGTAGGGACCAGCTGTGCTAGTGCTGAGGGAGGCAAATCCCCTAAAGTCCCTTAGGCTGGCATGGGCTACATAGGAGCATCTGCCAACTGCAGGGTGCTGGACATGAGAGGTGACAGGGTGACAAAGATGGAGGAGGAGAGGGCAGGGAGAAGCCTGACCCCACCCAGCTTCCTCCAATCACAACTGTGTGCATAGAACCTCTCCTTTCCTGGGTGGACTTTTCTGAAAATGGGCTTATGAGTCCAAATGTCCTCTCAGGCCTTGGTCCTCAGTGTATGTCCTTGGTGCAGCCACACCATTCACACCATGAGCTCAGCCTGGCCTGGCCCAGCCCAGCCCCCAGGTCAGGATCTGCATTTCCCTCAGGGTCCCCAGGAGATTTGTGGATGAAGGTGTGAGAAGGGCTGATCTCACGTGCTATCCAGTGAAGGTGACCCTCCCATCCATGTGATAGGCTCACTGAAGTACAAACCCATTTTAGGTATCTTGATTCTCTCTGCCCTCCCCCAAACCCACCGACATAAGTTGTCCAAAATCTGAAGGGAGATAGGTGCTCAGTAAGGAATGAATAAAGTAAGTGAGATCAGGTAACTGGTCTCAGCATTTTCTTAGGATCTGAAAAATGATGGTCACTCTGATTATGGGAAACTGTAGGCTGTAATCAAATATTTGTGCTGGCATCTCTACTCTCTGGTCACCAGCTGTTAGAACTCCAGTTGGACAGGAACCCAGGTCCCTCCTTGCTCAAGTAGAAGAAACAGGAGGGCTTGGTCTACCCCTCTGCCAGGGGGATGAAATTCTTGCTTGTTTCAGAGGATTTGGAGAACATCACCCGCCCCATGTAAATGTACACTGAGAGCCGCCAACTATTGTCATGCTTTCATTATGTGTCTTGGGATTCCAACCGGAAGAGTCACACTCCAGAGAGGCAGCTGTTCTCCTCTGCAGGTGGAGCATTTGCCTGACGTCACTGGAGCTGGAGGCGGACGGTCTCCTGGACAGCCAGGGACAAGGGCGGTGGCCTTCCAAGGGAGCCACCTGCCACAGCCTGACAGATTGACATAAGGAAGGTGGACTTGGCCTATTCCTGGCCTTGTCCGGCCAGCAGAAGAGGACTGAGAAATATGTCTGGCAGCGGTGCCACAGGAGAATGCATAAGTAGCCAACTCAGTTACTGGAAAAGAAATGACCTAATCCACCAAGCCAGCCTGAATCTTAATGGGACGACCATGCAGTAGGGTAGGAAGGCCGGCCAGAGGGCCTTGTCTGTGCCCGAACTGTGGGTGCTGAGTGCCTTCCACCTCATGCCTTGCCCCAGAGGCAGCAGAGCACCTTTGAAAACAGCAGTGGCTCTGAAAACACTACTTCTTAAGACAAGAGCCAACCTGGGAGAGTGAAATGCACCCAAGAAGGCCTGAAGCTTAAAATGAGGGTCATCAGCAGGAACCCAGACTGTAGTGAGCTGCCCGGCCCACCCACCACCCTTTCAGATAGGAAGGAGCCAAGTAAGTTTCAACAACAGTGAAGCCCACCAATGTGCTTTGAGAGAATATCCATCCCTCTTCTTTCTTCATTATACCAATGATATACATTTATCACCAATAACCAAGCAAAAGGACAGACAGACAGAAAGACAAAACCTCATGGTCCCACACACAGACATCGCATTTGAGTGGATGCTGTGCTGCAGGGCACCAGGGCCCCACCAGTGTGGATGCTGCTGGTCCAGGGACCACACTTTGAGTAGCAAGGCCCTGCCAGATATTTTCAAATATGCCTGTATATACATTTTGGTTCTAAAATTTTCCCATAGAGAACATACTATTTTTGCAACAGGACTCAATTTAATAACTTATTATGATTCCCTTTCCATATAAAAAATATACCTTGATAATTGGTATTGGCTACACAGAATTCCAATGTATGCAAGCTCCAGAGTTTAGCCACCCTATTGTTGGACACATGGGTTCGTTTCAATTTATCTTCCATATTAAATAGCCCTTGAAAAGATAAGTCTTGTGACTAAACCTTTTCAGACATCCTAAACTATTTCTTTAGAATTTCAATAGGTAGAATTAAGGGCATGCATAATTCGGGGACTTTCCATAGAGATTACCAAACTGCTCTCCAGAAAGGTTTATCAACAAACACAGTCACCAGCATTGTACCAGTCACTCTCACTTAAAACAATTATCCAGAGAAAGAAAATCAAAGGACAGCCTCAGGTTTCTGTCTCAGTTTTTGCTACATCAGAAAAGTCATACGTTTTCCTAGTGAAAAAGCATGGATTCTCACTCCCTCATTTACTTCACATTTATCCACTACCTCCTGTGCAATGAGGTGTAGCAGCAGGCACTGGAGGGGCACAACCCAATGTAGTCACCTTTCAGAGAAGAACTAAGACCTGATAAAAATGGTCTGTTCTCCCCAGATTTCTCCAAATACTCTTAGATCTTGAGAAACCTACTTCTAAGATGATGGGACCTTTCCCAGTATGATTTGGGACATGGTGATTTGAAGGGCCTCTGGAACAGCCCAGGGAGATGCTTGGTGGAAACCTAGACAAGGGGGTCCAGAAAAGTGGGTTACTATGGTGGTTAATTTCATGCGTCCACTTGATTGGGCTAAGGGATAACAGATAGCTGGTAAAACATTATTTTGGGTATTCCTCTGAGGGTGTTTCCAGAAGAGAATAGCATTTGAATTGGTGAACTGAATAAAGCAGAATGCCCTTCCCAGTGGAGGCAGGCATCATCCATTCCACTGAAAGCTGGAGGAAGGGTGAATTCACGATCTCTCCTTGAACTGAGACATCCATCTTCTCCTGCACTTGGACATCAGTGCTCCTGGTTCTCAGGCTTTCAGACTCACATTGGAACTTGCACCACCAGCCCCCTCCTTCTCAGGCATTCAGGTTCAGACTGAATTATACCACCAGCCTTCCTCGTTCCCCAGCTTGTAGGTGACAGATCGTGGGACTCCTCTGCCTCCAAAACTGCATAAATCAATTCCTATAAATAAATCTCTCTCTCTCTCTCATATATATATATATATACATATATATATNCGAGTACAGCCACTTACCCTGAGTCCCAATTACCTCATATGTAAAGTGGGACCTGGGAGAAAGCTGGTCTAGGAGCTCTTGGTATCCAAATGCCTGGTGCTGCAGGAAGGGTGGGTGGACACAGCCCAGGGAAGAGCAGTCCGAAGGCAAGGAGGGCTGAGCAGAAAGCCTTGCCCTCCTGAGGGTTTCTAGGCATTCAGTGAGCAAGTGGTAAAGCACCCAGGAGGAGGGGTTGCAGACAAGGGTAGAAAGAGGAAGTAGAGGAGGTATCACCAGAGTTCACCATTAACACTGTAAATGCAGTTTCCCCTTGATCCACAAATCCACTTCTAAGAACTTGTCCTTCAAAACCACTTTTACGCACATGCTTGAATATGCTGACAAAAATATTAATATTTTTTGTAAAAGAGAAAAATTGGAAGCAACCCCAGGGCTTAAAGCAGCACCTGGCATGCAGTAGTACTTCATGCCATTCACTGAATGAAGAACAAACTCAATTTCATTAATAGGACTATTGATTGACTAAATTATGGGAAATCCATTCCAGTGAGAACTCTGTTGCCATTCAAAAAATAAAATAGACTTATATTCAGAGGTACCTACGGTATGCTGTAAAGTGAAAAAAAGCAAATCACCAAATGGTTTGGATAAGCATGGACTCCTTTCTGAAAATACCTATGTGTATATACACATCTATACCTATGTGTTATACATTATACATGTACATTTATGTGCAAGGGGGTTGTTGAGTGCTCTCAGGTGGCACCCATATGGGATGAGGGAAACAGGGAAGGGTAAGGGAAGAATACAGGCAAGATCATGGATCCAGACTCACTTGATCCCACTAGGAGCTCTGGCACATAAATGACACCACAGAACTGCCTACCTCATAGCAAGGAGGTCAGGCTTTTGTACCTGTTATTTTTCAGTCATTGGTTGGGGGTTGCCCCATGGGATGGGCAAGAATTTCCAGACATTGCTGGATGAGGCAGATCATTTCTGCTGAGGGTGGTTCTCCAAAAGAGGGTGCAACTCTGAACCAATAGCAGCCTGGATGGGTACACTGGCCAGAGGAAGAAAATCTAGGCAGCACCAACAGTATCTAATACAGATATATAGGTATGTGTGTATCTTTGTAGGTGCACAGAAAATAATTTGGATGAATATCCACCAAGGTGTCAGTAGTGGTCACCTCTGAAAATTGAAATCAGGGTTGGAGGAAGGCAATGAGAAAAGGAAATTGTGTATTTCACTTAATATACCTATTAGTTGCATTTTCTTGTAACCAGCATGTATTACACTTGTAATAAAAAAAANGGCAGTAGGGGGGTCAGGACATGGGAAGTCCAGAGGACCATAAAACAGGGCTATTGTCAGGTAAGGGTGGAGCCAGGAGCCACATGTCCAGGACAATATGGGGACCCTCAGCCAAGTTACCCTTTCGAGGGTTGAGATTCTCCACCTCACCTCACTCCCAGTACCCACTCTGTAATGAATGATTTTTCCTTTTTCTTGGAATGGATGACAAATTAGGACTCTTAAGGAAGCTGTGCCAAAGGCTCTGTGTTCCTTCCCAGAAGATAAATTGTAGATACTGTCATGAGGGAGGAGACCAGGAACTTGTCAGGAATTATGCGTGTTTGCTGCTTGAAGTTTCTATTAGAAATTAGAGAGCCTGAGCACTTGACCCACTCAGAGGTACGTGGCTGGGGAGGGGGTGGTGAGCAGGCAGCCCCAGAGACTGGCCCTGTGGGTGTCAGAGCCCTTGCACCTATTCCCCAACCACAGCCAAGCTTGCTCTGGGCCTCCAGCCTAGCAACATCCTGGTCCTTATCAGGGGGTAGGAGCAGATTGAGAGCCTGACCACCAAGGAAGGGGACACGGACAATGTAGAAGGCGGTGGGACCTTGAAAACCTCACCAGTGTCTGCTGGCTCCAGGCAGGGGCAATCACCCACTGGCATCTATCAGTCAGTTTGGGCTGCTATAACAAATTACCACAGACTGGGTGGCTTAAACTACAAACATTTACTTCTTACAGTTTTGGAGGCTGGATGTCCAAGATCAGGATGCCATCATGGTTAGGCTCTGGCGAGGGCCTTCTTCCTGGTTTATAGATAGCTGACTTCTCATTTGTACCCTCACATGACAGGGAAAGAGAAGGCTAGCTCATATCCTCCTCTTATAATGCAGGCTCCACCCTCATCACCTGATTACCTCCCAAAGGCCCTCACATCCTAATACCATCCGATTGGGGTTAAGGTTTCAATATATGAATTTTGGGATGCACAAATGTTATGCAGTCCATAATGTGGTGATGTTCTAAGACAGTAAACCTTCAGGGAAAGACAACCCTGTGAAGGTACTTGACAAATTTGGAACAACATGTCATATGACGATGATGGCACTTAAGCAAATGGCTCTGGTAAGATCTGAAAGTATAGAGAGTGCTAAAGAATGTGTTCTGTTGAAGTGGATAAGCCTGTAAATATGACTGGGAAGAAGGGTCACTGTCCAGGAAATAGATGACCCTAGAGAGGGCAGCCGCGCCCTTGCATTAGCTACTCAGAAACCCACAGTGCAATGTTTCTATACCAGGCAGGCCTGTTGGAAAAGCATAATGTCAGGGTAAAGGAAAGGAAATGTTAATGGCAGATGAATTAACACAACAAAACAAATATGTATGATAGATGTTACACCCTACAACCTGAATATCCAGAGCCCACTCTTCTATCTGTTGTTAGGAATGACAACGTAGTTGAGACCACACAAAATGATTCCTGGACATATAAGATGGGTCGTTGGATGGGGCACCTGGGTGGCTCAGTCAGTTAAGTGTCCAACTTCAGCTCTGGTCACAATCTTGTGGTTTGTGGGTTCAAGTCCCACATCAGGCTCTGGGCTGACAGCTCAGATGGTGGAGCCTGCCTCAGATTCTATGTCTCCCTCTCTCTCTGCTCCTCCCATGCTTGCACTCTGGCTGTCTCTCTCTCAAAAATAAATAAACATTTAAAAAGTTTCTTAAAAAAAAAAAAGATGGGTGGCTGGCTGGAGACAAGCCATTGTGGGTCACTGTGGACCTAGTTTAGAAATGATGACTGTGGTCACACAGACCACAAGTGCCTTTACCAAATCATTAGAGAATGGGGTGTTGAGAGTTGGGAAACAATCATGGGAGTGGTATTTGACAGTAATTTCTCCTGCCTCCTCCCAAGCAGACTACAAAAATTACAGGATAATGGAAAAAAGGTGTAGACTCCACCTTCAGCAAAAGGAGGGCACAGTAATCTATAGACTCAAAATCTGTGTAAGGACGATTAAAATAAACTGACTTTTGCACAGAAACCACATGGGGCAAGTGGAGGAGAAGCCGAAGCTGGAGGACAGCCATTTCCAGCGGCTCTCAGGAGACAATAACAGCATCTCCTTTCCTATGGGTAAGGGACATACTAGGAGTAACAGACCTATAACCAGACCCACACAAGCTGTGGAAGGGAGGGAGCATGAGCAGGAAGCAACATACAGAACAAAGGAGGAAATGCTATTAAAACATCCCGAGAGTGAGTGAGACCGGCAGTTCCCAGAAATTGTCAGTGAAAAACACTCAGATATCTAAGCAAGGAAATCCAATTCAAGACATGCTGAGGTAAAAGACTGCTGGAATGGCATCAATACAAAGATGAAAACAGAGGGGAAAGTGAGTAAGATCAGCAAAACTTAACAGGAAAGAATGCCCATCTACAAAATGTTGCCATTAAATTGTCAATATCAGAACATCTTTCTATGAATTAAAAAAAAAAACCCAAAACTTTATAAAGCAACAACATACATGAAGGAAGGTCACAAAGCAGAAATACAAGATGTGAAAATACTAAAGTGAATAAGAGAAAGTATAGACATGAGTAAAACATATTATAAAGGGACATGGAAGTTAGAAATGAGACAGGCAACCAAAATGATACACACTTAAAGAGCTAAAAAGAATTTGAGAGACAAAAAGGATTTAAGATGGAGCTTTGACGTAACATATCTGGCCTATAGGTAATTGCAAATAAGTCCTCCCATCTGTTTTTTAGAAAAGGTTTTCAGAATAAATCACAAAATGAAACCCAAATCAGCACAGAATGCAAGAGAAGCACCAAAAGATGGACAAATGTACTGGACAAATATAAATAAAATCATGCACTCATACACTTAGTTCCGTTAAGCATATTTTTTAAACATGTCTCACAGGAGAATGAAATATAAGAACCACATACTTCTAACCACAGTGCTTCACAGAGAAGACTCTATGCTCATCTTCTCATGCAGTGTTTAAAGATGTCTCATAGTGTCACCTTGGAAAGCTGTTTAGAAGTGTTTGGTTGTAGTTTAGATGTGAATGCAAAATGGTGTAGCAACCTAGAACACAGTGTAGCATTTTCTTAAAAAGTTATACCTAGAGTATTGTACTAAGTAAATAAGTCAGACAGAGACAAATACCACATGCTTTCACTTATATGTGGAATCCAAGAAATAAAAGTGAATAAACAAACAAAAAGCGGAAACAGACCCATAAATAAAGGACAAACTGATCAATGCCCAACAGGAGAGGATGGGCAAAATGAGTGAAGGGGAGTGGGAGCCACAGGCTTCCAGTTATGGAATGGATAAGTCACTGTGATAAAAGGCACAGCCTAGGGAATGTGTTGTATGGTGACAGATGGTAGCTACACTTGTGGTGAGCATAGCATTACATACAGACTTGACAAATCACTATAATGTACACCTGAAATGAATGTAACATTGTATGTCAACTATACTTCAATTAAAAAAAAAGCTACATGTATACTTACTATATGACTCAGCGATCCTACTCTTGGGACTGTATCCTACAAAAAAGAAAAGTTAAGCTCACCTGAACACCTGTATACAGGTACCTTAGCAGGTACCAAAAATATCACAAATGTTCCCCAATGGATGAATGTGGTACATCCATAAAATAGAATATTATTGAACAATAAAATGGAAAAAATACTAATACTTGGAATGAACTGGATGAATCTCAGTGGCATTGTGATTAGTAAAAGTAGTTGGTCTCAAAATGTTATATACTGTATAATTATTTTAATATGTAATTTTCTAAAAGATAAAATCACAGTGATACAGAACAGATCAGTGATTGACAGGAGCTGGGAATGGGGGGAGAGTGCAGATAGCATGAGAGTTTTGTTCTTTAAGATCACAGAACATTCTGTATCCTGATTATGATAGTGTTTACACAGAACTGTCTGTCTATCTATCTATCACAGTTCATAGACTTATACACCAAAAGAATTAAAAAGTTAATTTTCTTGCATAATTATGTTTTAAATAAATGTGTTTAGTCACCTAAAGAAAATTTTAAAAATGCCATAAGAGTAAATAATATGGGAGAAACAACCAGAAACAGAAAATTTAAAGAATTATAAAGACTTACTTAGTTATATATAGTTAGTCAATTTAATTTAAATGTATTTTAAATATATTTCCCAAGTTATTTCCTTTTTAAATAAACTGGTGATTCAGTAAATAAAATGTTTCTCTAGGCTCTGTGAGCCATTCCAGAAAGTTAATTGAACACAAGGAGGGGGTCATTGGAACCTTCAATCTATAACCAATTGGTCCAAAGCCCAGGTGACAACCTGGACTGGTGATTGGGAGCTGAAGTGGAGTGGGGGTGGGGTCAGTGTTGCAGGCAGGACTGAGTGCTTCACTTACAGAATGTGATGCTATCTCTGGGTAGATAGTGTCAGAATGGAATTAAATCGTAAGATACTTATCTGGTGTCCAAGAATTGCTTGGTGGTATGGAAACCACTCCTCCCACACATACACACATACACATTAGAATTGGTTCCAGAACCTCTAAATACCTGAGAAAATTAAAAACACATGTCCACACAAAAACTTGTACATGAAAGTTCATAGTAGCATTATTCATAGGAGCCAAGAGGGGAAATGACCTAAATGTTTATCAACTAATAAATGGATACACAAAACGTGGTATGGCTGTACAATGGAATCACTTGGCAATAAAAAATGAAGCACAGATACATGGTATAACATGACTGACCTTGAAAACATTATGATATGCAAAAGAAGCTAGTCACAAAAGACTGTATTATATGATTATATGTAATAATCATATATAATTATGTTATAGGATTCCATTGGACACCTTGAATAGGCATAACAGACTCTTGTTTTAATTGTCTTTCATCCACTCCAGAGGGATATGAAAACTATCTTCCCTCTGGTTGGAGCACTTGGTGTGACAGGCATTCCTTTTGCATGAATCTTAGAAATAAAAGTGATGTACCGCCATCTATTTGTGGGTATCTTCAATTCTTGGTTTAATAAGGCACTGATTATTGCTTTGCATGAAAAACTAGAAATTGCAGTCATTTCTCCAACAGCAAATTGTTGTTTTCTTAACAGCAAATGTATGCTGTTTACTCTATTTCCATGTCTTTCTGTATTATATTATTAAACTTTTATATTAATACTTTTCATTTCAGTGCCAAATCATAGCATAAGCTTTTGAAAACATTTTAAACAACAATTAAACTAAACACATATAGTACCGACAAAGCACATAATTCATTTGAAGTAATGACGAAGAGAACAGCTATCATTATGTTCATATAAGCACTGACAATGACAACTAGGTCACATCTGCTGCCTCTCTGACAGCAAGTGTAAGAAGCAACTCGATTTAGAGATGTTAAAATGTGGAAAGATACCTGACTTAGAAACAATGAAATATGGTACCTCACAAAATAGAATTTAGGATAAAATACTAGGGAAAAAATACAGATGTTATAAACTACTTAAAAAATAAAATATACATATTACAATCATGAAGATGTGTCTCCACTATTATAGCATCAAAATATATAAAGCAACAATGGACAAAATACAGATAAACACATGAACCAATAATTATGCTAGGATATTTTAACCTACCATTATGGAAACTGATAAATCAAGCAGACAAAATAAAATAAGCAGATATCAAAATCTAAACACCATAATAAACAGATATATAGAGAATTCTACTTAAACCCAACAAACAGATGATACACATTGACTTGGAGCGTACATGGGACATGTACAAACACTGACCAGGCACAAAGACATAAAGGAAGCCTCCATAAAGTCCAAAGAATGAATTTCACACAGAACATGTTTCCTAAACATAATACAATGCAACTGTAAACAACATAAAAGAGATTTTCCCTTAACAACACATATTTGGGAAGTAAATAAGATATTACCAAATAGACCCTGGGTTAAAAATGAAATTAGGGAAATACTTAATGATAATGAAAACACAATTTGTCAAAAACAGCATTTTTCAGAGGGAAAACTATAATTTAAAATGCATTTTTTTAAAAAGTAAGATTAAGAACAAATAAGCTTAAGAAACTAGAAAAAGAGAAAAAGTAAAGCCAAAAAAAAAAAAAAAAGCCTGAAAACAACTAAACCCAAACAAAAACAAAAACAAACAGGACAGAAGAAAACTAACTCTTAGGACAGAGATCAATCAAATAAAACAATGACGATTAACAAAAGCAAAAATGGAATTATTATAAAAATTAATAATACTCATCAAGGAAAAAAGTATAAAATCAAAACATGAGAGAAAATTGAGAGAAAATACAGAACAAAAAGAAGTAATAACTTCTTACTTCTTCCACTTAACTCTTACTTCCACTTGTGAACTGTGAATATATATTTTTATTTTAGACAGAGAGAGTACGTGTGAACTGAGGAGAGGGGTAGAGGGAGAGAGAGAGAGAAAGAGAGAGAGAGAATCCCAAGCAGGCTCTATGCTCTGTGCAGAGCCCCATGTGGGGCTCGATCCTATGACCTGGGATCATGACCTGAGCTGAAATCAAGAGTCAGACCTCAACCAACTATGCCAACCAGGCACTTTGATATTTTTTAAAATAATAAAGGAGTACTTGATTACATGTGAAAAGAATCTGAAACTATAAATAAACTTAATAAAATTCCATAAAAATATAGAAAAATAAAGTTTTATGGGACGAATATGAATAATAAGCCAGGAAACATTAACAAAATTGAATTGGTAGTCAAAACTTTCCCTTCTACCCCATCCCCACTCCAAAACCAAATAAATCTGGACCAAAATGGTTTTAAAGGTAAAAACTACAAAAATTTCAAATTATATACACATGTTCAAGTTATACAAGTTGTTCCAAGATATATCTAAAGAAATAAAGCTCCCTTGTTCATTCTGTGAGGCAAATATGATTTTGATGCCCAAACTAGTTAAGGACAGCCCTAAAAAAGTTAATTATAAAGACATTATTTAATAAAAAAGACATTTTATTATGAACCTAAATTAGTCAAATCTAGTCATATATTATAAAAAATAAGCAGCATAACCTATAATGTCCTTTGTAAGAATGCAAGGATGGTTTAACATTGTAAAATCTTTCAACATAACTTAATATTTAATAATTAAAAGAGAAGTAAGATGTGATTCTTTAGACTGATGCAGAAAAGCATTTGATAAAGTTTAACACTTATGAATTAAAAAAAAACACTGTTTAACCTACAAGTATAATGGAATTTCATTAATTTGATAAAGATTACATATTAAAATCCTGCAGCAAACATCACACTTTATGCATTCTATTTAACATCAATTATTTATTTGTTTGTTTAAATTTTTTAGAGAAAGTGAGAATGTGAGTGGGGGAGAGGGGCAAAGGAGAGGGAGAGAGAAAGAATCTTAAGCAGGCTTCAAGCTCAGTGAAGAGTCTGGTGTGGGGCTCAATCCCATGACCTTGGGATCATGATCTGAGCCAAAATGAAAAGACGGACACTCAACTGAGTCATCCAGGTGTCCCATCTCTTTAATATCAATAATAAGTAAAGGATCAAGTTCCTGTTTTAGACTATAAGGAAATAAGGGGAAGTAAGAAGTGTATGCCTAGAAGGTAAGATATAAAGATATTATTTACAGAATATATATATTCTGTCATATATAGAGAGAGAAAGAGAGACAGATGAGAATTTCGTAACAACTCTATCAAAAGACAAGATGATCCGAAAAATGGAGGGACAATTCAAGCTCTTGTCTGAGACAATATTAATTTTCAAAATGTCACTTCTCTGCCAAGGTACAAATTTAATACAGTCCTAATAAATGTAGTTACATTTTTTTAGAAACTTAAACAATGTAAAACTTATATGAAAGAATAAAGGGCTATGAATAAGATAAGTTTATAAAATGAAATAAAATGTAACTTGTTTTACTAAGTAGATAGTAAGCAACACCACAAAGACATATACTATAATACTGATGCAGGAGCAGACAAATAGGCCAAGGGAACAGAATAGAAATCTCAGAGGCAGACCTATATATAGAGAGAAATTTAAATAAACAATTTCAGTTTAGTAGAGTGTTGGGGAAACTGTTATGGAAATAATAAAATTGAAATGATAAAATTGAATTACTGCTTAATACAATCTACAAAGATGAAATCCAGATGGATAATAGACAAACTGTAAAATGTTAAACTCTGAATTCAACAAAATAAAACATAAAGGGTTATGTTTATGACCTAAAGATGTGAAAGGACTTTTTAAAAAAAAAATTTTAGTATTTATTTTTGAGAGAGAGAGAGAGTGACAGAGTACAAGTGGGGGAGGAGCAGAGAGAGAGGGAGACACAGAATCCAAAGCAGGCTTCAAGATCCATACTTGTCAGCACAAAGCCTAACGGCTCGAACTCACGAACCATGAGACCATGACCTGAGCCGAAGTTGGACACTTAACCAACTGAGTCACCCAGGAGCTTCAATGGGAAAGAACTTCTTCTTTTTAATTTACATCCAAGTTAGCATAAAGTGCAACAATGATTTCAGGAGTAGAATCCAGTGATTCGTCCTCTACATATAACACCCAGTGCTCAACCCAACAAGTGTCCTTCCTAATGCCCCTTGCCCATTTAGCCCATTTCCCCACCCTCATTTAGCCCCTCCAGCAACCTTCAGTTTATTTTCCATATTTAAGAGTCTCTTATGTTTTGTCTCCCCCTGTGTTTATATTATTTCTGCTTCTCTTCCGTTATATTCATCTGTTTCGTATCTTAAATTCCACATATGAGTGAAGTCATATGATATTTATCTTTCTCTGACTAATTTTGCTTAGCATAATACCCTTTAGTTCCATCCACGTTGTTGCAAATAGCAAGATTTTATTCTTTTTGATTGCCAAGTAATATTCCATTGTGTGTGTGTGTGTACCACATCTTCTTTTTATTATTATTTTTTAATGTTTATTCATTTTTGAAAGACAGAAAGAGACAGAGTGGGAGTGGGGGAAGAGCAGAGAGAGAGGGAGACACAGAATCCAAAGCAAGCTCCAGGCTCTGAGCTGTCAGCACAGAACCCAACATGGGCTCAAACCCATAAATCGCGAGATCATGATCTGAGCCAAAGTTGGTTACTTAACCGACTGAGCCACCCAGGCACCCCTATACCACATCTTCTTAATCAATTCTTTAGTTGATAAACATTTGGGGCTCTTTCCATACTTTAGCTATTGCCGATAGCACTGCTATAAACACGGGGGTGCATGTGCCCCTTTGAAACAGCACACCTGTATCCCTTGGATAAATACTTAGTGTAATTTTTGGATAATAGGGTAGTTCTATTTTTAATTTTTTGAGGAATGCCCATACTGTTTTCCAGAGTGGCTGCACCAGTTTGCATTCCCACCAGGAGTACAGAAGAGATCCTCTTTCTTCACATCCTTGCCAACATCTGTCCTTGCCTGAGTTGTTAATTGTAGCCATTCTGACTGGTGTGAGGTGGTATCTCATTGTGGTTTTGATTTGTATGGGAAAAGGACTTCTTAAACAAAATCTCAAGTCACAAACCATAGGCAAAGGTTGATGAATTTATCGTCATCAAAATGATATTTTTTAAGGAGAAATAGAAAAATACCAACAGTAGAAGACTTTAACATACAAAAGAGATCAAGTGGACAAAAAATAACTAGGAATAAAGAATATCTAAACAATATAACTGATAAGGCAAATCTTATGGATATATGACTATTACACTTTAGTAATGGAGAATAGACCTTCTAAAGTGCATATGGAACATTCACAACAATTGATCACATGCTGGTTCACAAAGAAAGCATCACAAGGTGAAAACCAATACTTCTTATCATTTTGCAATAAAAGTTGGAAATTAATAGCATACTTTTAAAAAGCCTTTCACCCTGACAATTTAAAAGCTTTACATTAAGCTAGTCTTAGATGAAAGGAAAAATAAAACCAAATAAAATAGAATGCCTAAAAAATAAATAGAAATGTTTTCCTTAAAGCATTGTGGGATAAAAATTCATAATCTGAAAGAATTAAAAGCAGTGAATAAACTGTAACTCATAAAGCCAAAAGTGAACAACAAAGTCACCAAAAATTAACAGAAAGGTTAAAATAATAAAATAAAAAGCAAAAATTATTGAGGCTGAAAACAGAAAAATGGTAGGACTAATTAATAAACTGAAATTCTAATATGTTGTTAAAATCTTTTTGAAAAACAGGAGAAAAAGATGATATATAAAGAAAATACGGGGTAAGAAAAATCACTAAAGTGGAAAAAATTTTAAAAATTATAGGATATTACTTGCAAATAAATTTTAAAGTTTCTTTAGAGAAGAAACTCTGAAACTATTTTTATATGTATTATAGGATTCAGCAAATGAGTAAGGATATTACTCTTTGGGGGAGAATGAAATAAAAATATGGAATGAAGTAAGAAGAAGAATCCTGTGACACTGGATTTGAATATAGGTAATCAGATAGATTCCTATTTTAAAGAAAGAAACAAACAAACAAACCCATGTATTTCCTACCCCTGTTTGCTTAAAGGACTTTAAAGCATGATACTCTGAGAACCAATGAGTATAACCTGACCCTGGATCTTGGTTTCTAAATGCCATTCCCCCACTAAACTGAATCATAGTTTCTCAACAAAACAGCTAAATCCAAGACTGGAACAGAAAATGTACCTTCTGAGTCTAGAATGTTGTGCTATGCTAGAAACGTTGTGCTGTTCTAGAAGGAAGTGCTGGAAAAGTGATCAGGGTATGACAAAGGACACAATATCCAGATTGAAGAGGTCCCCAAACCTGAGGTCTGGCCGAATCTGAAATGATCTCAGCATGAAAATGAATAATGACAGCAATGAATTGTAAAAGAGCAAATAAAAATAGAATACATGGTATCATAGTGTTAGTGTAAGTAATAAAATGAATAAATGGATGAACAGTCCTCTTTATAAGGAATGATGCAGAGTTAAAAACCACCATTGTAATTATTGATTCAGGAAAGAAATATCAATGGATGCTAAAACCATTAAATGGAAGCTAACTGATGAATAGATTATTATGCAGATTACTTATTAATTTTAAAGGGTGAAAATTCCTTTACTAAAAATAGAAAAATATGGCAGACACTACCTTGACATTGACTTAAATGATATTAATATATCACTAGTAATAGGATAAACCAGCATCTTGATGAATGCCCTAAGAAAGATATAATATCATTCCTGGAATATTCCTGCAGGAAATGCATAACCTGTATCTAATCATGAAGGAACATCAAACTCAAATAAAATACAGCTTACAAAACAACTGGCCTATACACTTGAAAAATGTCCAAAAAAAAAAAATCCACCAATGTTAAATTAGATAATTCTATTATGATTTTACAAAAGAATATTCTTATTTTAGGAGTGACATTGAAATAGGAATGGTTGTGTTATCTGCAACTTATTCTCAAATGGTAGCAAAGAAAGAGAGAGAGAGAGAGAGAGAGAATGTAGGACAGGGGCACCTGAGTGGCTCAGTTGGTTAAGCAACTGACTCTCGGTTTCAGCTCAGGTCGTGATCTCATGGTTCGTGAGTTTGAGCCCCAGGGCTGTGCGCTGACAGTGCAGAACCTGCTTGGGATTCTCTCTTTCTCCCTCTCTCTCTGACCCTCCCTCAGTCATATGTGCTCTCTCTCTCAAAATAAATTTTTAAAATTAAAGAAAAAAAAAGAAAAGAAAGGAAGTAGGACAAAATGTTAACTGGTGACTCTAGGTGAGGGGTATACAGAGATGGAATGTGGGTGGCAAATACATTTCTCTCTGTTTATCCTAAAACCAGCGAGTCAAGCCAACTTGGAGGTTCCAGGCTTACTGGATGTGTGAAGCCAGGTCTCACACTTATCACAGGACTAAACAGTGAAGGTGATATCTAAACATAGCTTACTACTGTCTTGGTTAAGACTGCAGTCTCTGAAACTGGATCCCTCTTACACTCACAAGCTTTGTGATCTTAGTCAAGTTTGTTGACTGTTGAAGCTGGTCTGGTCCCCTCATCTGTAGAATGAGTATAATAGTAGTAGCTGTCTTCTACAATTGTTTTGAAAATTAACATGAGTCAGTATATCTATAATGCTTACAAGGTTGGCTGGCATACAGTAAGCAGACATAAATGATAATTATTATACTTATTATTAATTAGAGGGGAAACAAAAACAATCCTCTAATTGCTTCTGTCTTTTAGTAATAAAGTAAACTTCCATTCTATATTATTTAAAAGAATTTGGGTAAGTTCACATCCAGAGAGTGAGTCCTCCTTGATTTTGGAAAGATTTTTAAACACTGGGTTCTAGTCTCACCAGGATCTTCCACGTGGTCCTTCTTAGAGAGGAGCTAAGCCAGGTAGGTGGGTGGTTCAGAGAAACAGGAAGAAAGCAGGTAAATGATTTTACCAGACTAGAAAAGAGGACAAGAGGATTCCATGTGGAACGCAGAATGCACCATTTTTCTTCAACTACTATTAGATAGCCAGACTGAATGAGATTCCCTTATTAATAATTTTTACATCAAAGAATAAATTTGGAATAAAAGAACAGATGATAAAAACAAATATTTTAGAGCCAAAGAAAGGACGCCAAAACTTTGCTTAGTAGTATATTAACAGTTTAAAATGGCTTTAAAATTTTAAAAGAGATTTTCATTAACCATTACTATTACATTTTGGTTCTTCCAAAGTGCTGCTAAGCTCTTAGCATGCTTAAATAACACAGTACTTTGGCACCTTGGAGGGATGAAATATTACACCCTGGCAGAGATGACAAAAACATAACCATACACAGTAAAATTTGACCAAAATTTTAAAGAAGCATCCATAAGGAATCATGCATAGGAAGTATTCAAAAAATATTACAGCCTAAATAAATAAGGGCATGCCATTGAAAATCTTAAGGATCTGGACTACTTTCCAATAACTAACATATCAGTTAGATACTGCTGCATAACAAGCCACCCCCCAATCTTAGTGGCTTAAAACAGTAACCTCTGACTATTTCTCATGAGCGCATGGGTTGGTAGGGGAGTTCTGCACTCTAGGCAGACTTGGATGACTGTGGCTGATCAGCTGATGGGTTGGCTGAGAACTCTCTGGTCTAGGATGGCTTTAGCTGTAATGACTCAGCTCTCTGTCACATGTCAATTACATCCTTCCAGCAGGCAAAGCCAGGTTTGTTCTCAAGGTGGTGACAGAGGACAAGAAAAGAACAAAAATGTATACGTGCTTTTCTAAGCCTCTGCCACTACCCTGTTGGCCAAAGCAAGTCATGGCACTAAGCCGAGCATCAGTTGGGAGGGCTCTTCATAAGTGAATTGCTTTGGTATACATAAACAATAGGGCATGCTTCTGCAGTTAATCTACCACAACTGGGCATCATATAGTTGTGTGTCGGGATAATTCATCCAAATAACACACACAAAATCATAAAATGCATTGATATCTTCTCATTATGGTTGATTCTAACCTAGTTATTGGATTATTTGCCTTATCTCACCCAATTCACCACAGTTATCATTACACTGCCTTCTACTATGTCTGTGAAGAAATATGTGATCTCAATTTTCAAGAAAGAAAGAAAAAGAAAGAAAGAAAGAAAGAAAGAAAGAAAGAAAGAAAGAAAGAAAGAAAGAAAGAAAGAAAGAAAGAAAACTGGCCCTATTACCCCACAACCCACACAAATTCAGGTACATTAAAGACTCACATGTAAAAGATAAAATTCCAAAACTTTCAGAAGAAAATATGAGAGGATCTCTTAATATCCTCAGGATAGGAAAGATTTCTTTTTTTTTAATGTTTATTTTTTTCTTTTTTAATGTTTTATTTATTTCTGAGAGAGAGAGAGAGACAGAGAGACAGCGTGAGCAGGGAAGGGTCAGGGAGAGAGGGAGACACAGAATCTGAAACAGGTTCCAGGCTCTGAGCTGGCTGTCAGCACATAGCCTGACGTGGGGCTCGAACCCACAAACCGCGAGATCATGACCTGAGCTGAAGTTGGACGCTTAACCGACTGAGCCACCCAGGTGCCCCTTTAATGTTTATTTTTGAGAGAGAGAGAGAGACAGTGAGTGGGGGGGTGGGGAACAGAGTGAGAGGGAGACACAGAATATGAAGCAGGCTACAGATTCTGAGCTGTCAGCACAGAACCAGACACGGGGCTCAAATCCATGAACCATGAGATTATGACCTGAGCCGAAGTCAGATGCTTAACCAGCTGAGCCACCCAGGTGCCCCAAGATAGGAAAGAGTTCTTAAACAGACACAAAACATACTACACATATAGGAAAAAATTTAAAGATGAAACCACATTAAAATTAAGAACTTCTATTAATCAAAATTTACTCAAAGGAAATTTTTTAAAAGCTACAATCTGAGGTAAAATATTTGTAGCACATATAATTAACAAATGACTAGAACCTAGATTTAAAAAAATTCCTATAAGCAGTGGTGTGCTGGAAAATATTTAACAACAGCTTCTCCAGACCCAAGAAAGTCCTGACTTGTAGCATTTGCTGACCTTCATGATGTAAATACTCCCATGTGACCAATTTCAAGCCACCAACATGTGATCACGAAGTGGAGAGATGGGAAGAGATGGGCACCATTGGTTTTCATGAGCTGGTTATAAGCATCTTCATCAAAAAAGTCAGTAAGAAAATATTAAAATCACCCAACAGGAAAATGTGCAAAAGACTTGAGAAGACCATTACAAAGCCATAAAAGAGAAAACCTGAATGAACATTAATATGAAAAGATGCTTAGCCATGTTACTGATAAGAGAGATGCGAATCAAAACCACATTAAGATACCATTTCAAACCCTCCAGAGGGAGAGAAGTTTGTGAGGTTGGCAGTACAGTGTTGGTAATGTTGAGCAATAGGAACTCTCCTCCGCTGCAGGTGGAGCCTGAGCTGGTCCCCACCACACTGAGTCATAGCATGGTATTACCTAGAAGAGATGAACTATGCATACCCTGTGGCCCAGCACTTTCTCTCCTCTAAATATACTGTACAGATATATATAGTTCCTTCAAATATATATAGACACAGCCCCTGGAGAAATTCTTGCCCATGTGTCCTGTAGGGTTCATGGGAGCACTATTAGCAGTAGGAAAAAAAAGGGGGGGGGAATAATCCGTCTGCTCTTCAGCAATAGAATAAATTGTAGTATGTAGATATGATGGGATATAATTTCACAAGAGTGAAAATGAATGAATTCTAGAAAATTAAAAGCATTAAGAGAGAGAAATTCCAAAAACTTCATGGGGAGTGAGCATCACAAAAGAATACATATAATTAAATTGCAATGATATAAAGTTCATTACATATGGCAATAAAAGAGCAAAGATGCTTATCATCAAACTAGAGATGGTGGTTTCCTCTGGGAGGGAGAGGGCATATTCCAAGCTACCGGAAATATTCTATTCTTAAACTGGGTACAAGTACAGAGGTATTCACTGTGCTATTATTATGTAAACAGTACATTTGCGTTGCATGGATTCTTCCACATGTTTATTTCACATATTGTTATAGCAAAAGTTGTGTGTGTGTGTGTGTGTGTGTGTAATCACAGTATAGCATGACCAGTGTGACAACTGAAGAAAAGCCAGGATACACGGCAGCAGAGAAGGGATACCTGTCCTACCAGAGGTGTGAGAGAAGGCTTCCAAACTGTAAACTGAGATGTGAATCATGGATAGGAATTAGCCAAGCCAAGAGACGTGGAGGCATCTCTCAGATAGAAAGAACATCCTGTGCAAAGGTCCAGAGGTCCCACCTAGCTGATAGGTGGAACTCCAATCTGTTTTGTTCCACTTTCTTTAACTCCCTCCACAACTTCCTGACCTAAAACATACATGCCTGCATGAAAGAACAGAGCCAAAGCGAGCCACCTATGCCAAGGAGACAGACTGATGGGATGAACAGAGCAGGAACTTAAGCAACTGAAGTGCTCAGAGTCATAAGGGAGCAGATTGAGAACACAAGCTCAAAGGCAGTTATGAAGGTGAACCAACTGGAGATGTTGGATGAGAAAAATATACTTGTTGATGGGGTTCCTGGGTGGCTCAGCTGGTTAAGCATCTGACTTCAGCCCAGGTCATGACCTTGCAGTTTGTGAGTTCAAGCCCCGCATCAGGTTCTGTGCTGACAGCTCAGAGCCTGAAGCCTGCTTCGGATTTTGTGACTCCCTCTCTCTCTGCCCTTCCCCCGCTTACACTCTGTCTCATCTGTCTCTCAAAAAATAAATAAATGTTAAAATTTTTTTTTAAAAAAGAAAAATATACTTGTTGAAATGGATTGAAAGATCTCACTGAGGGACTCTTCCAGAAAGCATCAGGAGGGATAAGGGGGAAGGCATAGGGGGAAGTTGAGAGGTGTGGAAGATAGAAAAAGAAGTGTCCCCATCCCATACCAGGCAGGGGTCCTGGAAAGAGAAAGAAGAGTGAATGGGGAGAAAAGATTTGAAGGAATGCTGACAGAGAAGTTCCAAGAATGAGAGATGTAAGATTTTACATGGAAGTATTTGTCAAGTGTCAAACAGACCAACCCCAGGAGAGTTATAATTCAGGGGTAAAAAGTAACTACAGAGAAACAAGAGTGCCCTTAGACCACTCAAGGCTGCACAAAAGGTTCAGTCAGGTGAACGACACTGGCCAGCATGGTACAGCAGGCAGGAGGGGTGATGGGGACACAGGGGTGCCCATGAGAAAGGGAAGAACCAGGATGAGACCTCCAGCCAGATATCATGAATGCAACACACAGGCTCATACACATGATATGACGCTTTGTGTTTTTCTTACCTCCCAGGAGATATAAATAGACATGTCCGTGAGAGGGGCTGGGACATCGGAGGAGCTGGGTTAGAAACACTGAGTGAAAGGGAACAAATGCCACCACCATCCAGGACTGAAGGGGGCCCAGTGTGGGCTGGTGATGGTGAGGAGGGAGCCAGGAGAGGAGGAGGGAAGTGGGGAGGACTCCATGAACTGAGGAGTGCTCGAGTTTGTACACCCAAAAGCCACTAAACACACACAAAAAATAAAGTGCGATTACAATAGAAATAGGTCTTCTAACCTCTAGACCAGCAAGGAAGGGAAAAAGAAAACTGAATCAACTAGGGACAAAGGGGGGGGAGGGGGAGGGAAATGCTTAAAAAAAAAGTAAGATAGAAAATAAGACAGTAAAAGTAATTTGGAATATATCACTAAAAAACAGATTCTCTGGCTGGATTTAAAAACAATTTTTTAAGTTATTTATTAATTTTGAGAGGGGGGTAGGGAGAGAGAGAGAGGAGGAGAGAGAAAATCCCAAGCAGGCTCCCAGGGGTCAGCACAGAGCCAGACGAGGGGCTCCAACCCACAAAGGGTGAGACTGTAACCTGAATGGAAATCAAGAGTTGGGCACTTAAACGACTGAGCCACCCAGGCGCCCCTGAAATTCAGCACAATTTTTAAGTTTGACATACTAGGCAGATACAGAACTCTGAAACCAATGTGTTACACATTCACATTATCTTAGCACAGATGGAATGTTTATAATATTGAGTGTGTAGTTGGCCACAAAGAAAGCTTCAACAAATACCAAAGATAATATACGGAACACGCTTTCTCATCAAGACACAATAACACTAGAAGTCAATCACAGGACAGGCCCCAGATCCAGATACATCTGGAAACCAAAATAATCCATGAGCCAAAGGAAAAATGATAATGGAAAATACAAAAGGCATAAGCCAAGCAATAATAGAAGCAACAGATATTGACTCTCATGGGATACAGGTAAAATGGCACTGGAGGGAGATTTATAACCTTAGGTGCTATGTTAAGGAAAAGATAGAATGAAAATTAATGAGCTCTATGTTCCACACCAGATGTTGGGGAAAGATGCATGGAATAAGCCAGGGAAGAAATTGGACACAGAAGAGGGCGGGTGGATCAGGAAAAGGGAGAGCCCAGTGAGGCCCAGGAGCAGGTGCGAGGCCGGGCGCCGTGCTGGCTCCCGTCATTTGGCCTATCTCCCTACCTCTTGGACGGTGCTGGGCCTCATGGGAGAACAGGTCTCAATGTCCCTTTGGCCTGCTCCTCCCTCCCTGGCCTTCACTCAGCCCCCCACTTTTCTCTAACCCCCCTTCCTCATCCTATTGCGGCCAATGTCTCAGCAGAGTCCATGCCAGCTCTTTCCACCCGTCCCTTGACTATCACTAACTCCCTGACTCCTGTGAGCCCATGGCAATGCCAAGGTCCAGCTCAGTGTGGTCAGCCAGAGAGGAGGCTTATTTAGCAAGATAAATTCAGCATTTCCAAACTTAACTGAGCTCAGTGCCATGTCCCACATGTCACTCGTGTGTCCCAACTGGGGAATCCACTGGGGAAACCAACGTCCACAACCACTCTCTCCACTGGTTCATACTGGTCTCGTGAAGCAGCGAACTGGCAGAGCTGAAGGAGATCCTTCCATCTATTGTCCCTCCGTGGCTCTCCTGCTCCATGGGTCCAACACAGAGCTGCTCAGCTCCCCTGGGAGAAAGGATCCCATCTACCCAGCCCTGGACACCCAAGCCTAGGCCGTGACCCTAAGCAGGGCCCTTACCTCACCAAACACGCCTTGAGTCCTGAGTCCCTGGTCTTGTCTCCTCCATGCCTCCCCTCCCCCACTGCAGCCCAGCTTAAAAGCCTTCAAAGCCTGGCTTCTATCACCAGAACCCTCTGACTTACCCTTGCCTTCCCTTGCCCATTGTCTTTGATTGCATAAATTCAATCTGGCCCTGTGGGCCCCTGGATCAAACCTTTCTGTGGCTCCACACCACCCCCAAGGGCAAAGTCTAGGCTCCCAGGTGTGTTTGTCACCCTCTGAGTCTGGCCTGCTCTCCTGGTATCTCCTCTTACACCCATGCCTTCCTCCTAGCAGGAGGACCAGCAGTCCCCGTTGGGCCGGGATGGAACACTTCAGTCACCCATGGGGGTCTGGTGATAAAGCTGGGGGAAGTCCTGGCCAGAAAGATCAGCTGGTCACTATGTCCCTGCCCCCTGGTCTCATGCTAGCTGTTGCCCCCTCTCCTTCCAGGCCGGCTCTCCCTGCTGCAGGACCCACTCAGGGAGATCTGGGGCCCACCCCACCCTGGAGGCAAGGCCCCTGTGTGCGCCTGCATCCCTGAGACTCAGCACTCATCTCCAAAGGTTCGGGCTCCCGGGGACGGAACCACAGTTGTTAACTGCATCACCATCTAGCTGGCCTGTGGGCACAGGGAGGTATTCACTTACAACCTATTTCAGAGGCACTTAGGGTGCCTGGGTGGCTCAGTTGATTGAGCCTCCAGCATTTGATTTCAGCTCAGGTTATGATCTGGTCATGGGATAGAGCCCCATGTTGGGCTCTGTGCTGGGTGTGGAGCCTGCTTAAGTTCTCTCTGTCTCACGCTCTCTCTCTCTCTCTCTTCCTCTCCCTCTGCCCCTCCTTGCTCATACTCTTTTTTTTTTTTTTAATTTTTTTAATGTTTCATTTATTTCTGAGAGAGAGAGAGTGTGAACCGGGGAGGGTCAGAGAGAGAGGGAGATACAGAATCTGAAGCAGGCTCCAGGCTCTGAGCTGGCTGTCAGCACAGAGCCCGATGCGGGGCTCGAACCCATGAACCGTGAGATCATGACCTGAGCCGAAGTCGGACGCTTAACCGACTGAGCCACCCAGGCGCCCCTTGCTCACACTCTTTCTTAAGAAGAAGTGGAGGAGGTGGAGAAGCAGCAGCACTTCGACGGATCTGGTGTGTCTCTGACTTCAGCCCTCAGTCTCTCTTGAGGGAAGCGGAATCATAGAGAACATGGTAAAGATCAGTGCTGGGTGCACAGTCTCATGCACACCTAGGGGGAGAGGGCGATGTGGAGAAAGGGACAACAATGACACCTCTGAAGGAGGCTCTTAGCCTGGGCTATGGAGTGTGACTGCTGACCCCGAGGGCCTGGTGAGGTATGAGGAGCCCCAGTGCCTTAGGTTCTGCCCTGAGCCCCTGGGCATGGGTGGGCACACAGAGGACAGGGCTGCCTGCCTCTCCAGTGGGTGCAGTGGCTCAAAGCTCCAGGAAGTAGGTCTGGGGGAACAGGGGGATTAGACATAGTGTTTGCATCTAAGGGGCCTCATCCTCTCCCTCTTTCCCTGGTCACAGCTAAGGACAGGCCTGAATGGAACCTGTGGCCAATACAGAGGGCCCCTCGTCCCCTGCAGAGAGTAAGCACGGTCCCACAACTCCAGACCCCACTGTCCTCTGACATAAGAATGCCACCAGCCACCCCAGAGGACCCGTTCCTGCCACAGGCCCACCCACAACGATTTCCAGCAGCCCCAGGGCCACTTCCAGCTGTCACCACTTAACAAGTGAAAGGGGCGTGGTGGTGGCTGTAGGAGGAACAAGAGCTGTCCCGTGAACCTCCCAGGGGTGATGATGGGCCAAAGGTGGGCCAGTCCCCAGGTGATGTCAATCAAGGTGGCCATGGGGCTTATCTCCAAGCACTACAGCTGCCCCAGGGGTCTCTATTTCCCACTGGCCGAGGCCGTAGATCCCTCACCTGACCCTCAGTGTAGCGCATGCTCCCAACACCCACTGGGGCCAGGCAGACTGCAGGTAACACTGGGGAGCCAGGTAAGGAGCACAGCCTAGCGCTGGCTGGGCCCTCTGAGGTAGGTGGGGGTGGAGTGTGATACTGTCACATGGAGAGGAACATGGAAGGCACTGCAAGGACAGCAAGCCAAGCAGGTTGCTCCAGGCCCTCAGAGTCTCCGGGTCAGAGTCCCATGCCCTGTTAGGGCCTCAGTGCACACCTGCCCTGCCCTGTGTGGTCTCTGCCCTCAGTGTTGTCCATAAGACAGAAATAAGGCTCTGAAGATGCAGTCTGCCAGCCTGCTGGGCTCTGGCTGCCTGGCCCAGCGAGGGGTGGGTCTTGCTAGGAGCTAGCAGCTCTCTAATCCCCTACGTTTCCACAGAGCTGCAGAGCTACCTCCACCTTCCCGCTGGGACCCCCTCTCTGAGAGATTAGCTGTGCCCACAGCGTTCTGGCCTCCGTGCCCTGTGCAGGGGAGTGTCTGTCCTCAGCCCCTGCTGCCATGGCCCTGCCAATGCCCACCTACTGCCCACCTCTGCGTGTCTCCACTCACCCACCGGTTGACAGGCAATATCCCACAGGTACCGAGCCCTGTGAGGACAGAGAAGTGGCTGGCCCACCCCTGTGACCCTGTACCAGGGCCCAATACAGGGCACCTGTTCGTTGAGTGTTTGTTAGATGAACAAAAGGGAATGTTAGTGCTTAGAAAGCCTTTCTATTTAATTCCAACAGGGATATTTCATCTGTTTGTTTTGATTGTTTCCATGACTGGCTGAGCTGTATTGACCACCTTTGTATCTGTATTAGTCAGTGTTCCTCATATAAAAAAGAGGCATATAGGGGCGCCTGGGTGGCTCAGTCGGTTAGGTGTCCGACTTCGGCTCAGGTCATGATCTCATGGCTCATGGGCTCGAGCCCCGCATCCGGCCCTGTGCTGACAGCTAGCTCAGAGCCTGGAGCCTGTCTTCAGATTCTGACCCTCTCTCTATGACCCTCCCCTGCTCACACTGTCTCTCTCTGAGAAATAAATAAAAAACAATAAAAAAAAATTTTTTTTAAAAGAGGCTTATTATGAGGAACCGGCCCATGCAATTATGGGAGGCTGAGTCCCACGATCTGTCATCAGGAGAACCAATGGTCTGGTTCCATTTGGAGCCAAAAGGCCTGAGAGTCAGGGAGCCAATGGAGTAAGCCCCGGTCCCAGGGCAGGAGAAGATACGTCCCTCCACTCTTTGTTCCATTCAGGCCTTTGACTGTATAAGGCCCCCTCACACTAGGAAAGGCTATCTGCTTTACTCGGTCTACCAATTCAAATGCTAATCTCTTCTGGAAGCATCCTCACAGACACACCCAGAAATAATGCTCAACCTGGGTCCCCGTGGCCCAGTCACGTTGACATATAAAATTAACCATTACGATATCCTAGTGAACCACGCCTCGTGCACTGCGCCTGATCGAGTGTCCTGGTGAGACAGGCTGCGGGAAACTCAGGCACATTGACAACCAAAAGGACCCTCCATCTATCGATCTAGATGTTCTGCATGTTCTAGGCTCATGTGGACCTACGGCTGGACAGCTTTAAGGGTGAAGCCACACAACTCGCTGGTGAGAAACTGCAGTGTGAACTCAGGTCCAGCCAGCTCCAAAGCCAAGGCTCCCAACCACTAGACCACTGACTCTCCCGGGGCACACCAGCCTGGTCACCTGATGAGACCATGCCAGGCACTGCCAAGCCCTGTGCATGGCAGAGGTGACACATGCCAGGGAACTCTAATGAGCCTTCTGGAATCCTGCCGCTGGGGACTTAAATATACTTCCACCTCAATTTATCTGAATGTACTTACGGCAATTCACAACAGAACACAAACAGAAGAAAACTGAAAACCATCACAGCTAGACAATGGCTGTATGTTTACGTAACTATATCCCACAAATACCTATTGGTTGACACACATAGGCACACGTGTGTGTGTCATCCAACAGCCTTGCACACACAGGTCTGCCAGTTCTTATACCAAAAATGGTGCGGGCACAGCCTTCTGAACCACTGGGAAGATGACCATCGGCGTCCGACTTGCTTTGCATTTGGAAAATGTACTTGATGGGAAGGTCCAGGAAAAGCAAATGGCAGTATGAGCCTTCAATGATTTCTTAAGGACATGCTGCTAAATGATTTAATCCCTTCCTGAGACACTGCCCATGAATTGATGACCTCTGCTTTTCCTTTCTCCAGTCTGATGAGCAATGGCTTTTCTGACAGGCCAGTAAATTTCTCCCATTGCTTCTGCTAAGAAAATTTTTTTTAAAGATGATGAGGAGAAAGTGCTTTATTGCAAAGCACTCTGCACCCCACCCCCTTTCCTCACAGAGCGTGAAGACACAGTGGAAGGAAGGACAAGCCGGTGGCAGTGCTCCCAAGCTGAGCCGAGTCCCGCTAAATTAAAACAAATGAAGGCGACTTCCAGATGGTGACTCACACACAAAGGAGGCCGGAGACAAGGGGACGGCTGGCTGCCTTCCCGAGATTTGCCCAGGCTCTTCCAGGAGGCAGGAAGGGAGCACCTCCCAGCTTCCCCCCACCCCCCTGAAACACCCTGAGACTCCACACTCACATCTGAAGGAGGCCCGGGGTTCCCAGAGGGACTCATTTGTCTGCCAGAGCCTGGGGTCGGACCAGCCAACATTGTTGTCAACATTCAGTCTGACAACGCTGTGCCTTTCTGCAGGCCAAGCAATAGCCAGCCTGTGCCTGTGGGGACACCTCTTCCAGGGAGTCCTTGGGATGCCCCTCCAGGAAGTGCTGGGCAGAGGTCTGGGAACTGATTGCAGCCGGCAGCGAGGGAAGGCTCCTGCATGATCAGCGGGACCGACAAGTGACCAAGGCACCCCAAGGGGACAGCACAGTGGGCAGGAGGCTGAGGAGAGGCTGGACGTGAGGGTGTGCAGACGGGAAGAGCTGGGAGGGAACACCTGTGATACAGCCCCTCCCTATCTCTGACCGCACAGAACCCTCTGCAGGGGTGGAGTGAGCGCTCCCGTCACACCCCCAGGGCAGCTCACAACCAGGTCCCCAGGGGCTCACAAAGCACTTACCAGCCTGGAGGGTGGCATGCGGCCACTGAGGAACACATCCGTGGGACCTCCCTTCTCAGGTATGGGGGGTCTTGGGGAGTCCCACAGCCCAGGGAAGGAGTGGTTGTGAACACCCCCCAGGGCTGCGCTGGGTGCTCACCGACCCTGGTCCTTCAGATCTGAGGTTGGCGCCCTGCCAGCAACCTGTGTCCAGGTGTTGGGGCCCAAGTAAGAATAAAGCACAATGCAGCGTCCAGGTACGGCCTCAACGGCACAAGCTATGCCCCCAAGGCCCACTCCCAGCAAGGCCTGGCAGCCTCTTGGTGTGGTCTCCAAACTCAGTTCCTCGGGGTGAGGAACTACAACCAGCAAAATCAGGGCCATGACTTGACTAGGAAACAATCTGAACTTTTGAGAGGGGGGAAAAAAAACCTAAAAGAAGAAAAACAGGCTAGAATGGTATTTATATTAAACATGACAAACCTAGAGCTCCTATTGCATTTAAAAATTCCCTCAAGTGTTAATTCCTTCACCAAGTCCTTGACTGATAAAGGTGCCGTGAGTATAAGAGATAGTTCATGAGGATGAAACGCAAAAAGCAAAAACGAGCAAAAGAGACAACAAAAGTAGAGCAGAAAGCAGAGCAAACAGTTCAACCACAGAGCAATCGAAGAATGTCAGACTGAGTGATAAGGTGCATTTCTGTGGCAAATTAATGTCTGTGTGGCAAACCTAACGGTGACAGGTTTGGGGTACAGCAGCAGGTGACGCGGGGCCGCTGGCCTGGGAACTGGCCGGCACCACACACTACCTGCATCCTGTTTTCACATGTTCACTGTCTGCTGCAGTAGCTCCACATTTGGGCCATGACCCCATGGAAATGACTTAGGAGATGGAAAAAGCTGCGTGCACTCACAGGCTCACCGTGGCACTGTCTTCATCTGTGAGAAAAAAACCCGAGATTATCTAAGTGAGTGCCAACGAGAGGTAGGGGGAGACATGGGCGCATGCAGACCTTGAGTCTTCTCTTTCTGGCTCAAAGTTAGTGAGCAAAGCACAATACAGACACAGTCAACACTGCCTCGGGTGCACGCTCAGACGGCCCAGAAATATGAAAGCAGCAACCACCGAACAAGGAGCTGGAGATGGTTTTCCCTCCGCACATGTGAGGTGCATTGATGCTAACCTGCAACACTTCTGTTTATTTCAAGCATCCACGTAATATGACATGCTGGGATGTCACTATAGGTGCATGTTCCTTGGCACTTGCTTCCTAGTGCCACCCCAGGCCTCAGTCCCATGGCCTCCTTGCCAGCTCACATGTGAAACCCATCCTCAGCAGAGAGCCTTTCCAGGACACTGCTTACCCACTCTCTGTGCTCCACCTCTCTGTAGAAAGGATGTCCCACAATTAGCAATCATGGAAAGCATGTACAAAAGTTCAACAACAGGGTCCTGTGATGAAGAGGGGAAAGGGACCAGGGCCTGTGCCAAAGAACCAGCCCAAGGAAAGTAGGTCTGGGTTGAGCATAAAACTGAGCTTCCTGGAAGCCAAGGTAAAAAGGAAAATAGGATCTAATATAAACCCTCATTTTCCAGGACAAAAAGCCATAATCATTTGTTGGGAAAGACCAGTGTTTTCCTAACCTTATTCTAGGAGACCTATTACTGTGTGTTTGCCCTTATAAAGGTCCTGAAGATATTCCAGGGTTTCCAGTGGTTTCCCAGCGGTTTCCCAGCTAATACAGGAACATTCTTTGTGTGACCTGATCTTACCCAGCCTCATCAAAATGCTGTGTCAAGTTTGGGTTCACTGACACATTTCTGTGGGAACTCCATAAGGTAATCAAGATAGGTCACTTTCTGAATGAATGAAAAGTGAATGCTGTCAGTGAACAGCAATCTTGGCTCCCACCCCTGGTTTCCTGACACGGCTTTATTTTTTGTTCCATGAGAAGCACGAATATAAGGGAGGAATGAAATGACAAGAGCAGCAAACGGCACTCAGGCTCCTCAGCCAGGAGGTGGGTGGATGTCTGCCTCTCAGGGATCCTGGTCCCTTCTGAGACACAGAAGTCCTTGCTGCCTGTGACCTGAAGATGCCCAGAGGACTCAGGTAGGCAGCAGGAGGGAGAGGGGCTGGCAGGACATGGCTCAGTCCTGCGGAGGGCAGGGGGCAGGGGCCCAGGAAGACCTGTCTCCAATCCCGTCCTCACTTCTCGTAGGCTGTGTCATCTGGGACAAGGCACTTGTGCTAGTCACCGAGCCCCTTGGAGCCCCATTTCCTGCTGTGTCACCAGGGGGCAATGGAACATAATTGGCAAGATTATTAGGGATTTCAGGACATGTGAAGCTCCTGGCACACAGTAGGCTCTCAACACATGTTAATAGTATTTTTTTCTAATTTCCTGGATTACTCTGACCCACAGAGAGGGGAAGCATCCTGCTGCTCATTGCAGGTGGGGAGCTCTCAGGAGTATTAAATAGGAAAGGGAGGAAAGTCCCAGGTGGGCCTTGAGCAGGGAGGAAATTAGTGACCATGTGGCTGTGTCATCATTACCCTCCTTGCCATTATTTCCCCCGCATCCAAGGCCCGCCCAGTTCCCTATCTAACTGGCAGCTACTATGCACAGTTTATGGGGAATTCTGCTGAAGCCATGAGATCTGTCTGGGGACCCTTAGCCCATGGGGGAGATGTAGGCCCAGAGCCCAGGGCTACATCTAAGAAGCCCCTCAGGGACAGCTGACATCGCTGGACATCTCCTTGCTGACAGCTCCACTCACAAAAACCACAGGGTGCTGGCCAGAGGGTATAGGAGTAAAGAAGAGGCCAGGTTAATTCAGAAGGAACTACATTTGACCCCACATGGAGGGGACACGTGGAGCCATTGAGGCCTCCTGTGTCCCCCAAGAGCCACACCCAGCCACTCAGATGCACTTGGAGGGGTGGTCCTTCTGACCACTGCCTGGGAAACCGGCTCTGCCCACAGGCACTGCTCTCCCACAGTACCCTCACCCTCAACATCTAGGCCCTTGCCTCACTTGGGAAACTCGGACCCCCAACTCAGCCCCAGACCCTAACCACTGCCCACCCTGCACCGTTCCCAGCACCCCTACCTCACCCAGCCACACCTCATGCTCACCGTCTGCCTGCAAGGTCCAGTCCCCATGTTTTCAAACTGCATGACGCTGAGTTGCCTCTGAGGTCAGTCCTGGGTGCAGCCTGGAGTGGGCTGGTCTGGGTGCAGGCCCACCACGGAGCAAGATGCGCCCCCTACCCTGCCTGTATCTATTTCCTGGGATATGTGGCCTGTTACTTCCCTCACCCCAACTCCCAGTGTCTGTTGATGGCACACTCTAGGCAATCCTGGGAAGAGAACCCACACCCACGAGAATTAACACACTCCTTGGTTCTCATTACAGCTTATTACCATAACGGAGAGAATTTCTGGACTCTCCCCAGATTTCCTCTGCTCTAAAAATTTTCAATTAAGAGCCTAACCTTAATGGAAAATGGCTGTTTTCTCGAATGATCTCCAAAGTGCTGATTCTTCATTGGTAAATACTTTGTCTAAACAGATGAAGGTTCTCAATGATTCTGAATAAAATCAGAGCCAAGGACATCACTCAAAGGAAGGAGGAATGTGACAGCAATGCACCAGTGAAGTTGCCAGCCCTGCCCCGTGGGCACTTGTGTGGTCTGTGGAGGGTTTCCGAGTCCCTGCTAGCCTGGAGAGGAGCTGTGAGCAGAAGAGCAGCGTGGATGTCCCGGGAGCCAGGCCAGCCTACCAGTAAAGCAGCTGAAGTCTTGAGGAAACTTCCTGATTGCATTAACGAGGTGGCACCACCAGGACATAATCAAATCTCCCTGGAGAACGTGGCTTCCAGAAGGGCTGCTGCTCACACGTGGCAGAATTAGGGCAACAAGGGCCAGACACAGCAGATGAGGGAAGTCCCATGCTCGGGACCCAGGGAAGGAGGGTGGATGGGCCACCTCATTAGGGCTTGTGGGTGGCACAGGGCCATTGAGCAGTGCTGGTCGTCCAGCCCTCACATGTGCAGGCGCCTGGCACTGAAGGCCCAGTTCCCCATCCAGTGGCCCCACGCCAGGGCCCTCCTAGTGTTACAGGTAAGGAGGGTGCCCAGAAAAGCTGCATGCTGTGGGTGCTGTGGGTGGGGAGAGGCGCCCTCTCATACCAGAGCATGGTCACCCTACTCAGGGAAATGAGCTCTGGCTCAGAGGCAGGAGAAAGCCAGCTCTCATTCCAACACCCCTTCCCACCTCCGGCCTGTCTGCACCTCAGTGGGACAGGACAAATCATATCTGGTTGTCAAAATTGCTGTGAGGAACACAGAAAACTCGGGCACAGGGATTATATGACTGGGGACTGTGGTTGTAAGTGTCAGAGCTCCTTGGGCTGGGCCAACTACTGGCTAAGAGATCTTGGGGAATCTGTTTGACCTCCCTGGGGGTCAGTTTCCTTGCCCATGAAATGATCATAGGGTTGTTCTAAGGTTCAAGAATAGATGTAAGGCACTAAATCCAGAGACTGCCTAGAAAAAGCACCCAGAAGATGGTAGTGACCATTGCTAGGCTTAGAAAGAGAAGATGAGATCACTCCCACCGGAGTGAGCACTGGGGCATGGGTGGTGATTTCAAAGTCTGTTCCCTCCCTTTGCAGCCTCAGCACTCTCAGGGCACAACTCCTACTAACCCAACCACAGAAGACTAAGGGATACCCTCGAGGCCAACATCCTACAATGATGCCCCCTGGATTCTTTTCTAAGAATACCTTTATAATAACTTACAGGGCAGCTAACTATATTCCCATGTCCTGGACCATGGAAAGAAAGTGTATATGAGAGTTTCTCAGCATAGGTTTGCTGAACAAAAGTACAAACGCAGGATGAAGGAACACACCCAGAGATCATGGCACAGAGCAGCCCAGTCAACTTGTTGATGCACATGGCGCAAGCCCGCTGTGGGCCGCCCCACCCAGCAGGACTCCTAGCGTCCCTGTCCTGTCCAGCACAGCCTCTGTCACCTGGGCCAGTCTCGTCCCGCCTCCAGCCCCCTTCATGCCTCTTCTCTTCCCCCCTGCCAGCTCCTGCCCCAGGACGCCAGGACTCCTCTGCTGATGCTCACAACTTCCAGCGGTCTGCTCCCATGCCTCCGAGCCTCACACTTCCCCGAATGTGTGTCCACTTTGCCCACCTGAGTTCTCGGACAGGGCTCAGCCCTGGAGCCTGAATGAGAAGCCGGCTCTGCCAGTGCCTCTCTGTGCCCGTCTCCTCATCTGTTTGATGAGGTTCACCTCATCCCAGACTTACAGAGGAGTCTGGCGTTGGCACACAGAACACACTCAGTAGCCGCAGCTGGCATGGCTCAGGAGGGCCTGGCATACGCTGAGTGCTCAGTGAATATTGGTGACTGAGGAGAGCATTGCTTCTTCTAAGAGGAGGGAAGGAAAGAGGACCAGAGGTGCTGGGACAGGTTTTGAGCGTGGCCTTGAAGGATAGAGAAGCAGGCAGGGGGATCGTAGTTCAGGGAGCAGAGACAAGAGGGTGTGGGGTGCGTGTGTGTGCGTGTGAGCACATGCATGTGTGTGCACATGTGCCGGGGCCGAGTGCCCTGTGAAGCTCACAGAACAAGATCTCTCTAGAACTTCACCCTGAGCCTAAAGCCAGTGGGACAGGCATTTATGGCTCCTTTGCTGGCGATCAGGCCACGTGCCAGGCCCTGTGGAAACCCTGAAGACAGACGTGGTGGCAGTCTGCCTCCTCAGAGCCAACAGAGCCAGTCAGCTCCTGTACCTCCGGGAATCCCAGGGGCCGAGGCGCCAACAGAGCCCCCCAAGTCCCCTGGGTGGGCCCCAGGAGGCCCTGGTGGTGTGCCTGTTAAGATCAGAGGGGAAGCAGGCACAGGAAGAAGGGCTGGGCTGGGGCAGACGGGAGAGGGGAGGATGGAAACGGTGAGCCGTGGGTCTTGTTACTCAGCCTCTGTGAGCTGCAGCACCTCATCAGTAAGCCGGGTGGCAGCCGTGCCTTCACTTCTAGTAAGAGGGCTGAGAGGAAATGCCTGTAAGGCTCCTGAAACTGGGCTCGGCACGTGGATAGCTCCCCATCCATGTGGGGGCAATGGTGAGGGTGGTGAAGAGGGTTGGGATGGAAATGGCCGTACAAGCACAGCAAGAGTGGCTGCATGCAGTAAGTGCAGAATGCTGACGACAACGGAATGGCCGGCCCTGGGGGACTCCAGCAACGGCTGTATCAGGACTAAGTGCCACCACTGAAGAAAGATCCAAGTATTCAAATTAAGCAGGTAAGACAAGGTTACTTAGAAGTACACCTTTCCATGACTGCAGCTATGGAAACACGTGCAGGCCTGAAAAAAGCATGGAAGGGTCTAAGCAAGTTCATGTCAGTCCTTAGACTTTGGTCTTAGCGTTGGGACTCTTCTCTCTTCCCCAAACCTGTTTGTGCTACTTGTGCCCAGGACAGTCTTGGTGGCTCCTGTGATTTCAAACGTTCTGTGTCACCAGTGTTCCTCTCTGACTCAGGGAGCCTAGATGAGCAAGGCACCCACACCTCACGGGAATTCCTGGGGGCAGGGGTGGAAGTAGCCCCTACCCCAGCCATCAGTGTGTTCTGTGTGGCCCCCATCCAGAGGCCCTGCGGTCAGCAACTTGTCCACCCCTCCCTGTCTCCACTCCCTCACCCCTGCTTCCTGGGATCTCTCTCAAGTTAAACACTTGATCACAAAACTTTTATGTTTTCCTCGCTTTCTTTTGCATGTAAAGTGCTGGAGTTGATTTTGTAGTGTGAGGAGTGGCTTTGTTTTTTCGGTGCACTAACTAGTTGTCCCAAGCACACTTGTTGAATAGCTCATCTCTCCCGTCTCAGTGGGGCCTGGAAGCGGCACCACCGCTGTTGCACGCCCGCTAGTCCATCCCCGATGGGCCCCCTTGTAGAGCCCTGGTCCATCCCCTGAGCACAGCCCTGTGGCAGTCTCCTTCCCAACAGACAGCCTCCACCCAGGTGCCAAGATGGCTGCGCATGTCTGATGCCTCCGATTCCCACTCCCTTGTGCAAGCACCTCTCCTTCTTCTCACCTCTGCTCCCTCCACCTCTCCTGAGGCAGAGGACTGCCCTAGGCCTGCCCACAGTGCTCCCCTCTCTGTACTGTAAAGGTGCTCCCTGGGCCCCTCTCCTAAAACATGACCCCTAGGATGCATCTGGATCTCAGTTTCTCTCATGGACACCAAAGTCCTAGTGTCAGCTGCCTTCTGGGCATGTCCCCTTCACTCCTCAGCTCCATCCTCATGGGCTTTAATGCACATGTGCAAGTGCACACACTCACATAGACATATACGTGCAAACACATGCACATATTCATGCACATACTCCCACACACATATGTGTGAACACACACAACTATGCTAAAAAATCTACCTTATGTAGAAGAACCTCAAGCTCAATGATGTGTCCAAAGTCACACAACTACCGAGTTGCAGGACTCGGGTCTCTAGTGCTTTGAGCTCTACTCTGGGTGTTTTTAAATAACAGGTTTACAAAACACAGGATTCCATGTTAGGGAAATAAAGTGAGAGAATCCATATTATGCAGTCGGGCTGAGAATATAAATGCTAAATAACCAACAACTGTAGCGAGTGATCATTATCATTGCCATTGTCAGCCATTGGCCTGGAACAGAGACCAGGACTAACCACTCCCTCCCAATCAGGCGGAGGAGGAGCTTGGAGCCCACCTGCTGTCCCTTCGTATTTGTTTGTCGTTGGCGCCCCCTCCTGGCCTCTGCATGTAATTCCCGGCGTTGAGCGACAACAGGTGAGCCCAAACATAGCGCACTTACCCCGGATGCCCACAGTCACTCAGACAGGTGGGACGGCCCTCCACCTTTAGCCCTACGATCATGAGAGAAAGAAGTCTTCCACACTGCTAGGACCAGAGACTGTCTCCTGTGTGAACACACAAACCACACACTCTCTTGCAGTCTCGCTCCCACCTGGGAGGGTCTCCTAGGCTCACATCTGACTTGACCCCAATTACCATCATAAAAGCACGTGGTATCAGAGCTATAGTGACCTCACTTGTTGACTGTATAGATGGGGAAACTGATACTCCAAAAGACATTTGCTGACTGTCCACCATGGCCAGGTGTTAGGGCAGCAAGGAACATGCCATTTGTGGTCAGTTTCTGGTCCAGAAAACAGCACCCTGAGACCAGTAAGCTCCTCCAGGACCTTAGCATCCACTGGGAAAAGCAGGTGTCTCAACAAACAGATGCAATAAAGTGTTATCAGAGATAAGATGGACACCATCACAGAGCGTATGGGAACCAGGACCCAGCAGTCAGGGGCGGGTAATGGGGATGCCAGGGCTTAGCATGAAAAACCAGGTGTTATTGGAGATCAAGAAACAAGTAGGGCACAATGGGCTGGGAGGAGGGTGTTGTGGCTTGAGTGGGAGGAGAAGCATGGCAAAGTCCTCCTGGAAGAAGGCTAGGGATTAACAGGATGGTAGTTGATCTCCCTTTCCCCCAATCTCCACACAAGCACCCAGGGAAGGCAGCAGCAGCCATCACCTACCACTGAGCCAGGCACACTCCCACAGCTGTGCCAGTGGTAATCCCCAGAGCCGTGCTTTAATATATCTAGTACTCCCATTTTACAGATGAGGAATGAGGAGCAAGGAGGTTTAGTAATGGCTAAGGCAGGATTTGAAACAGGCAGACTAACTCCAATACCCTTTTTAAAAAGATTTGTGGTCAAATATACATAAAACATGCCATTTTAGGCATTAAAAATTTTTTTAATGTTTATTTTTGATAGAGAGAAAGAGTGAGCATGGGGGAGGGGTAGAGAGAGAGGGAGACACAGAATTTGAAGCAGGCTCCAGGCTCTGAGCTGTCAGCACAGAGCCTGATACAGGACTTGAACCCACGAGCCATGAGATCGTGACCTGAGCTGAAGTCAGACGCTTCACCAACTGAGCTACAGAGGCACCCCTAGGCATTTCAAACGTACAATTCAGTAATATTATTAAGTACATCCCCACTGTTCTGCATTCATCATAACCATCCATCTCCAGGACTTCATCTTCTCAAACTGAAACTCAAAACCCATTAAACAACAGATCCCTATCTCCCTCCCCACAGCTCCTGGCAAACACTATTCTACTTTCTGTCTCTCTGAATCTGCCTATCCTAGGCATCTCACATGAATGGACTCATGTAGTATTTGTCCTCTTGTGTCTGGCTTAGTTTACTAAGCACAATATCCTCAAAGTTCATCCACATTGGGGTGCCTGGGTGGCTTAGTCGGTTAAGCGTCTGACTTTCACTTAGGTCATGATCTCGCGGTTCGTGGGTTCGAGCCCCACGTCGGGCTCTGTGCTGACTGCCAGCTCAGAGCCTGGAGCCTGTTTCAGTCTGTGACTCCCTCTCTCTCTGACCCTCCCCTGCTCACGCTGTCTCTCTCTCCTAGAAATAAATAAAAATATTAAAAAAAAAAAAGGTTCATCCACGTTGTAGTATGTCAGATTTTCCTTCCTTTTTAAAGGCTGAACAGTATTCCGTTGTCTAGATACACCACATTCTATTCATCCCTTTATACACTGAGGGACACTTAGGTGGCATCCACTTTTTGGCTATGTGAACATGGGTGTGCAAATATCCTTGCTTTCAAAGACTGCATGCTCTTAGCACCTAGCAGAATCGGCTCTCATAAACCCCAGGGAAGATGGATCAGTGTGGAGAGGTGAAAGAGCCAGACAAGATCTGGTGCAAGAGAGGCAGGTGGCCCAGAAAGCCACCACAGGAGGAGGGAAGACTGCCAGGACACAGGTGTGCGGCCTACCTGCCAGAGCACCTTCCTGTCAGAGCAGCAGCGGCCCCAAAGGTGGGGGCAGGTCTCCGCCGCTTGCGGAAGCCTGTCCTCCTCTTCACTCCTGCTAGGCCCATCTTCACACAGTGGGGAGCCAGGAGCTGGGCCAGGTGAAGGCGGGCGACCAGCAAAATCTACCCTGAAGCAGAGGAGAAGGGGTGTCTCAGTTGTAACAACAAACAGAAGCAGGACCCCTCCAACCCAGGGCAAATGTACCTCACTATGCAACTAACGGCCAAGTGCACTCACTGTGCTCTCCAAAACAGGGGAGCACTTACCTGGCAAGGCACAACGGGAGCAAATGACCATGTTCCAGGCCTGGACAAACAGATCTCTGGCGTCTCTCCACTCCCTTCAGCCTAAGCAAACAGAGAAACACGTGGATGTGTTAAGAGATTCACTAGTTCCAGGGCGCCAGACTGGCTCAGCAGGTAGAGCATGTGACTCTAGTTCTCAGGGAGTTCAAGCCCCACATCAGACATGGAGCCTACTTAAAAAAAAAAAAAAAAAAAAGTTAAAAGATTCACTAGCTCCAAAGATCTGGAGCATCTAAACAAATAAGGCTGTCAAAAAACAGAAGAATATCTCTAACTTGCATTACAGAAATATATGAACTCCTACCCAGTGGAGAATATATGTTCTCATTAAGCTCCGGTAGAGTATTTGGAAACATTGACACTGTGCTGGATGAACAGGAAACTCAACACCTTCCACAAACCACAGTCTCTCACCAGACTCAATAAACTTAGAAACAATAAGAAGACAATGTTAAAAATACATTTTGGAAACAAAATTAATTTCCACAATGGAAATTACAAAACATTCGGAACTCAATGACAATAAAGTGTTCATATAAAAATTATGGCATTCAACAAAATTGGTATTCATTGAGAAATTTATATCATCAAATGAATTTGTAATAAACAGGATGAAAGGAACATAGGAGAAAGCTGAAGGCAAAAAGCCGATGGACTAAAAAGAAAATAAAAACTAAAAAACACGTTAGAAACAGACTACTATAAGAGCATGACCTATCAAAACCTGTGGGATATTTCCAAAGAAGTATTCAGGGAAAACTGAATATCCTTAAGTATGTATGCATCTCCCTAAATACTATAAGAAAGAGATAACGAAGCAAATAACACAAGAAGATTTATAAAAAAGGAAGAAACGAGAAATGAAGTAATTTAACTTAAAAACAACCATAATAAAAGTAGACTTGATAAATAAAATCCAAAAACGGTTTCTTGGAAAAATCATTAAATTAAGCAAACCTCTGGTAAGTCAAGCAAAAGAAAAAAGGAAAAGGCATCAATTTGAAAACATTAGGTTAAAATGATATGAAGGAGATATTTTAAACCACAAAAAGATAGTAGATACAGCCTCATTGTGGTTGATTTTATCTGGAAGAAGTGGAAGATTCTTTTTTTGGAATGCATAAATCACCAAAATTGGCTTAACAGGAGGCAGAAAACCTGAAAACAACAATAAACATAGAACAAACTTAGCAGGCAACGAAGGTATTACAGGGGCTCCTTCAGCCTCCAGAGACAGGGGAATGTCATTATGGGTATTACCAAAGTACAGGAAAAAATGGGAAGTTCCCCAGTTCTTTCTATGAGATTAACAAACTTTCTACAGGATCACACACACATGTGTACACACAAACACAAGCCTGCAACCCGAGCACACATGTACACATGTATGCATGCATATACACAAACACAGGGCAATGATATAGGAAGGTCCCCTAAGATAATTAATATGGTTATAAACAGAAAGTTTCGAAACAAAACAATTCTATGTGTTTTTTAAAAAACTGGCAACCACATGAAGGAAAATAGTATATAAATGTATCCAAAGGAGATCTGGAAGATACACAACAGAATTGTATGGTCAGCTGTGCGGAGCATAATGAGATGAGAGATTTGGGAGGGAATTACAGAGGAGACTGGTTCTGTTTACATTACTCCTAAATTGTAGGAATGTTTACAAACTACATATTCATATATTACTTCAAAATAATTTAATGAAATTAAATGTAAGCCAATCAATAAAAGTAAATAAAATCAGAGGAGGAGCCAAGATGGCAGAACAGCATGGAAGTTTTTTGTGTCTCGCATCCATGAAACGCAGCCAGATCAGCACTAAAACATCCTGCACACTTAGAAAACTGATTTGAGGATTAGCACAACAGTCTGCACAACCTCAACCACAGAACTCAGCCACGTGGTGCAGAGAGGTGATCTGGGGGAGAGAGAAGCTTCGGAGGGCAGGGAGCCGCTTTTGCTTGCAGAGAAAAGACAGAAATGGGAGTCGGGAGAGGACAGGAAAAGCACCGCTCCCCCAAATCAGCTGAGAGAAAGTGGAAAAGCTGAAACAGACGCAGGGACTAAACTAAAAAGGGAAAAAGAAGAAAGGAGAGGGTTTAAATTCCATTAAGACTCTATAAACAACGGGAGCACAGAGGCTGAAACTCCGCAGCTTGGTGCCTGGTAGTGCTCTGGTGGGAAGGGTGAATCCCAAGGAGCAGAGTGAAGTCCAGGTGTCCTCAGGCCACACAGGGAGAGGCGGTTTCCCTGCTGGGAGGACATTTGGTAGAGACAGTGCATCCGCCCCACACGCAAAGGACCCAGCAGACCCCGGAGAACAGCCACGTTCACTGGTGCTGGAACAAGGTCGTTACTGGGGTGTCTGGGTGGCTCAGTCGGTTAAGTGTCAGACTTCGGCCCAGGTCATGATCTCACAGTTTGTGGCTTCAAGCCCCGCACTGGGCTCTGTGCTGACAGCTCAGAGCCTGGATCCTCCTTCAGATTCTGTGTCTCCCTCTCTCTCTGACTCTCCCCTGCTCACGCTGTCTCTCTTGCTCTCTCAGAAATAAATAAAACATTAAAAAAAAAAAAAAAAGAATGAAGCCTCCCAGGTCATGATCTCACAGTTTGTGGCTTCAAGCCCCGCACTGGGCTCTGTGCTGACAGCTCAGAGCCTGGATCCTCCTTCAGATTCTGTGTCTCCCTCTCTCTCTGACTCTCCCCTGCTCACGCTGTCTCTCTTGCTCTCTCAGAAATAAATAAAACATTAAAAAAAAAAAAATAGAATGAAGCCAG
Source organism: Crocuta crocuta (assembly GCF_008692635.1). Taxonomy (NCBI): domain Eukaryota; kingdom Metazoa; phylum Chordata; class Mammalia; order Carnivora; family Hyaenidae; genus Crocuta; species Crocuta crocuta. The sequence continues at coordinate 8,769,668 of NW_027527853.1, read as the reverse complement.
GTGCCAGATGTGTGTTGTGACTTACCATAACCCCAGAAACGCTGCTGCTACATGATCAGTGAACTTTCCCTGGGGCGGGCTGGCACCCAGCTGCAATCTCTGGACAATGGTAGCTGCACGGTCCACGAACATGGGTGCCTGCATCCAACCATTATTCAGTGAGACCCTCCCCCAGAAGGTCTGCGCCGGTCAAAGCCACAGTCCCTCAGAAGTGAGGGGTTGCGAAACAGACGCATCTGAGATAAAATTCAGGAGGGAGGTGCTGCCTGGCAATCTGATGGCTTGGTCATGGACAGTATAAAAGCAGGGAGTAGACAGACGCCAGAGACATAGGATGGGTGCCCGATTGCTGGTCAGGGAGAACAGAGTTCTGATACTAGAGACTGGGTACCTGAGTGACACCATTTTCACTCCTGCACATGCACATAAATATCTACAGGTGTGCAACAATCCACCCCAGTAAGGTAAGCAGCACCATCTAGTGGAGAACAGAGCCATTACACTAAGCCCCACCCACCTGGGCCAACCTCGTTCTTCAGAAACACCACAAGTCTCTCTGCCTCCTTAGTTTACAGACTATAAAGTGCTTCATAGTTTGACTTCTAGGGGAAAATGATGTAATTTCAATCGTATTTCAGTCTGTTCACTGGTCCATCTATTCAATTTTCTTTATTATTCTTTTACGTTTCTTTTCTTTTCCTTGAATACAGAAAGAGAAAAAAATTATTTTTATTTTCAATTTTTATTAAAAATATTTTTAATTTTTTCTACTATATTTTTGTATTTTTCTACTATATTTTTTACATTTTTGTAAATTCTATTTTACTTCCATTTTTACATTTTGTAAATCCTACTTTACTTCCATCATTTCATTTTATTGTTTGATTTATTTTTTCAAATTTTCAAACGTTTTCCTTTTTGTCTTTCCCTTTTTTCTCTAATTTATCAAGCTCCTTTCAACATGCATAGAAAAACACACCTAGGATTTAGCATCATTTATTTGATGTTTGTGTGTGTATGTTGTTTTCAATTTTTTAATTTTAATGTTTTTACCTTATTCCTTTTCTTCCTTCAAAATAATGAAATGAAGGAATTCATGCCAAAAGAAAGAGCAGGAAGAAAAGATGGCCACGGACTTAATCAACACAAATACAAGACATCTGAACCAGAATTTAAATTTTTTTAATGTTTTTTTATTTATTTCTAAGAGAGAGAGAGAGAGAGAGTGTGAGCAGGGGACAGTCAAAGAGAGAGGGAGACACAGAATCCGAAACAGGCTCCAGGCTCTGAGCTGGCTGTCAGCACAGAGCCCAACACGGGGCTCAAACCCACAAACCATGAGATCATGACCTGAGCCAAAGCCGGACGTTTAACCAACTGAGCCACCCAGGCACCCCTGAACCAGAATTTAGAATCACAATAATAAGAATACTAACTGGGGTCAAAAATAGATTAGAATCCCTTCATGCAGAGATAAAAGAAGTAAAAGCTAGTCAGGATGAAATAAAAAATACTATAGCTGAGTTGCAATCTCAAATAGATGCCACGGCAGCAAGGATGGATGAGGCAGAACGGTGAATCAGCAATATAGAGGACAAACTTCTAGAGAATAATGAAGCAGAAAAAAAGAGGGAGACTAAGGTAAAAGAGCATGATTTAAGAATTAGAGAAATCAGTGACTCATTAAAAAGGAACATCAGAATCATAGGGGTCCTAGAGGATGAAGAGAGAGAAGAAGGGGTAGAAGGGTATGTGAGCAAATCATAGCGGGAAACTTTCCTAACCTGGGAAAAGACACAGACACCAAAAATCAGAAGACTCTCATTAGATTCAACAAAAACTGACCATCAGCAAGCCATATCATAGTCAAATTCACAAAATACTCAGGCAAGGAAAGAATCATGAAAGCAGCAAGGGAAAAAAAAGTCCTTAACCTACAAGGGAAGACACATCAGGTTCACAGCAGACCGAGCCACAGAAACTTGGCAGGCTAGAAAGGAGTGGCAGGATATATTCAACGTGCTGAAATTGGAAAAATATGTAGCCAAGAATTCTTTATCCAGCAAGGCTATCATTCAAAATAGAAGAGAGATTAAAAGTTTCCCAGACAGGGGCTCCTAGGTGGCTCAGTCGGTTAGGTGTCCGACTTCAGCTTGGGTCATGATCTCACGGTTCGTGGGTTTGAGCCCCGTGTCGGGCTCTGTGCTGACAGCTAGCTCAGAGCCTGAAGCCTGTTTCAGATTCTGTGTCTCCCTCTCTCTCTGACTCTCTCCTGCTCATGCTGTCTCTCTCAGAAATAAATAAAACATTAAACAAAAAATTAAAAAAACACTTATCAAACTCAACACCCAAAAACCAAATAATCCAGTGAAGAAATGGGCAAAAGACATGAATGGACACTTCTCCAAAGAAGACATCTAGATGGCCAAACCAACACATGAAAAGATACTCAACATCACTCATCATCAGGGAAATACAAGTCAAAACCACAATGAGATACCACCTCACACCTGTCAGAATGGCTAACATTAACAACTCAGGCAACAACAGATGTTGAGCAAGGATGCAGAGAAAGAGGATCTCCATAAAATGGGGTATTACTTGGCAATCAAAAAGAATGAAATCTTGCCATTTGCAACTAGGTAGATGGAACTAGAGGGTATTATGCTAAGTGAAATTAGTCAGGGAAAGACAGAGATCAGATGACCTCACTCATATGAAGACTTGAAGATACAAAACAGACGAACATAAGGGAAAGGAAGTAAAAATAATATAAAAAACAGGAAGGGGGACAAAACATAAGAGACTCTTAAGTATGGAGAACAGAGGGTTACTGGAGAGGTTGTGGGAGAAGGGATGGGTTAAACGGGTAAGGGGACTAAGGAATCTACTCCTGAAATCATTGTTGCACCATATGCTAACTACTTGGGTGTAAATTAAAAAACTAACCTAAATTTAAAAAAGTAAATAAGACCAATAATTAACAACTTGTAATATTAACTTGAAAAGTAATGGTTTAACAATGACTATTTTTAGGCTAAAGAATAAAAATTAAAAATTAGGAAATGTGGAAAGATCTTTCATAATAGAAGATTTAAAATAGAAGGTCATGTTTCTATTATATTTTTTAGATGTTTATTTATTTATTTTTGAGAGAGAGCAGCACACTCGAGTGGGAGAGGGGCAAGGGGCGGGTGGGAGAAGAGGGGGCTGACAGCAGAGAGCCTGATGTGGGGCCTGAACCAACTGCAAGATCATGACCTGAGCTAAAGTTGGATGCTTAACTGAGCCACCCAGGTGACCCCAAGGTCACTTTTTAAATTAGAGAAGTAGGAATGACTCACCCAAACAGGACACAAAACCTCAAAGCCATAAAGGAAAATATTAGATTTGACTGTACGGACATTTGAAACTGCTATATAAAGAGAAGCCTCATGGACTTGTCGAAAGACAAGTGTCATATTAGGGAAAAAATATTTGTAAGATTTGTAAACAACCACAGGATTTATATCCAGAATATATAAGGAGCTTTTACAAAATTAATATGGCAAAATAACCCAACCAAAAAAAATGAGCAAATGATATGTGCAAATCAGAGGATTATGAGAATGACCAGTAACACTGGAAAACATGGTGCAGCCTTCTGGTTATTTAATAAAAATGCAAATTTAAACAATAATGAAATATTTCTTGTGCTTACCAGACTGGCAAAAATTAAAAGTAGTGAACACGTTTACCACTGGCAGGAATTGGGAACATTGTTATTTTTCAGCTCATTCCTCTTTATCTATCTATCTTTTCCTCCCTTGCACTCATATTAAATGAATGTGAACACTTCTTCTCACCTTTATCTGTAACTCTCCACCTCTTTTGCCCCTTCCTCAGCTTTTCCAGAAGAGGCCCAACCTGATCCCCATTCATTTTTTTCTTCTGCTCTTTAACCTTCCCATCAAGTTAATCATTTCAGCACTTAAATTGTTCATACTCAATATCCCCAGCTGGTTCTTCTTCAGAACTGTCTCATTGAGCCTCCTGTTTCCAATATCCTCCTGGGGGTATTCATTATGCACATGTAAATGCTTTTCCTGTCTTGCCTATTTATCTGCTCCCTCTGGTGTTCAGTTTGTGGTCTCTTCCTCTCTGGGTTTACTCTTCTCATGCTCTGTCTCCCCAGAGACCTCTCACGGGTTTTTAGCTTAGGATCTGGGCTCTATGAATTATCCCTTTTGTGACTTCTCCAAGGTTTGGGTTCATAGGATACTGGTAGCAGTCCATATTAATTAATCACCTTATTAGGAACCAGAAGCAAATTTATAAACAAAAATCCTAACATCAGATGTTTTCCTGGCTAAAGAAAATGGATGCGTGCAGGCATTGCTGGTAGGAGTCTGAAGTGTTGTGCCCTTTGAGGGACAGGTCTTGTGGCGGCATATCCCAAATGTCTAAAAGCTTGATTGGAAGGTTCCATGACAAGATGGTGTAGATTTGCCTGTCTCTGCTTCTTTCCTCTATATATCACTAACTCTGCTGGAAATAATCTAACAGACAATCATAAAAGGACTCTGTAAGATGGAAGAGGAAGGCAGACTGGCTGGAAGCAGAAAACTTGAGGAATGACTTGAGGGATAAGTTCCTGGGTTTTCTTTTTACCTCCCACTGTCGTCGTCCATTTGGGTTACCATAGCAAAAACACCATAAACTAGGTGGCTTGACAAACAGAAGTTTCTTTCTCACAGTTCTGGAGGCTGGGACATTTAAGATCAAAGCACTGGCAGAAGGTGGTGGAAGGGAGAAAGGGGAGGGAAGGGAAGGAAAGGCGAAGGAAGGGAAGGGACTACGCAAATGTTCTTAGATCTGACACCAAAAGTATAATCCATAAAAGGAAAAATTGATAAATTTTTTTGTTGCTCTGCAAAAGATACAGTTAAGATGATAAAAAGACAAATTATAGACTAGGATAAAATATTTGTAAATCACGTATCTAAGAACTTGTGTCTAGAATATAAGGAACCCTCAGAGCTCAACATTAAACAAATGAAATTGAAACTGTACAAAAGAAATGAACAAATATTTGACGAAAGAGGATATATAGACAGCAAATATGGACATGAAAGGATGGTCAACATCATTAGCCATTAGGGAAGTGGAGAGCTAAAAAGGCGAGCCCTGGGGAATAGGAAAGTACCAGGGAAATCATGGAGTGGAAGGAGTTCAGGACAGCGAGCGCAGAAAGCTGTTTATGAGCTCCTGTGCTCCCTCCTGAGCTGTGGATACATAGACCTGACCCTGAACAGCATTATCACTGACTTTAAAAACGGACCTAAGAGATAGATCAATGTCCAGGTCCCACACAGACTACTGCATAATGCACATGTGAAACTGACCCAAATAACACCACCACAGCTTTGTACATGGAACTGACTACTGTCAGAACTCACAGAAGGCTGGTTGGGACTTGCAGCTAAACAATGCTTACAGGGACATGTATAGCACTAAATGCTTGTATTAGAAATGAAGAAAGGTCTCAAATCATTAATCTGAGCCTCAACCTTAAGACATTAAGAAGAGCAGAATAAAATCAAAGCAAACACAAGAAAAGAAATAATAAAGAGCAAAAACCAATGAAACTGAAAACCGCAAAAGAATAGAGATAATCAACAAAAACAAAAGCTCATTCTTTTTTTTAATGCTTATTTTTGAGAGAGAGAGAGAGAGAGAAGAAGGAGAAGGAGAAGAAGAAGGAGGAGGAGGAGGAAGAGGAGGAGGAGGAGGAGGGAGAGGGAGAGGGAGAGGGAGAGGGTCAGAGAGAGAGGGAGACACAGAATCTGAAGTGGGCTCCAGGCTCTGAGCTCTCAGCACTGAGCCTGATGAGGGGCTCAAACTCATCAACAGTGAGATCAGACCTGAGCTGAGTCAGATGCTAAACTGACTGAGCCCCCAGGCACTCATAAAAGGTCATTCTTTAAAAATAAAATCAATAAAATTAATAAACCCCTAGAAAGACTGACAAACAACAAAAGTACAGGAAACATAAATTACCAATATCAGGAATAAAGGAGGTGGTGTCACTATAGATCTCAAAGATAATAAAATGATGGTAAGGGAATCTTACAAATAACTTTATGACCATAAATTGGGCAACTTAGATTAAATAAGTTCCATTTCATAATCTACCAAAATTCACTCAAGATGAAATAGATAATCTGAATAGCCCTGTAACTATTAAAGATACCTAATTCAATATTTAAAAACATCTTTTAAAAAATCTCTGCACCTAGGTGGTTTCATTGCCAAATTCTATCAAACAGTTAAAGAAATAACACCAATTCTACTCAATCACTTCCAGAAAATATAAAGGAAGAGAACATTTCCCAACTCATTGTATAAGGCCAGCATTACTCTGATAGATACCATAATCAGATAAAGACACAAAAGCTCTATAGATCTATACCCCTTATAAACACAGATGCAAAAATACTTGCTGGTGGAATGTAAAAATGGAACACCCACTCTGGAAGAGTCTGATGGCTGTATTAGACCATATGACTTACTCCTAGGTATTTACACTGCAGAAATGCAATCTTATGTTCACATAAAAACCTCCACACAAATGTTTATAGCAGCTATATTCATAATTGCAAAAAACTGGAAAAACCATACGGTCCTTCCACTGGTGAATGGATAACCAGCTGTGGTCTATCTATACAGTTGGATACTACTTAATTATCAAAAGGAAAGCATCAATGATACACAGAACAATTGGGTTGAATTTCAAAGGCATGATGCTCAGCAAAGGTAATCAATTACAAGAGATTATGTGCCTATGGTTCCACTTACATGACATTCTCAAAACAAAGCTATGGTGTGGAAAAAAATGTCAGTAGTTAGCAGGGTGGTGGGGGACAGTTGGGAGGGCTACATTGCATAAGTTAGTGTTTGGGAGAGAGAGGGCTATCTTTTTGGTATCTTAATTGTGGTACTGGTTGCATGAATCTATATACATGTTAAAATAGGTAGACCTACACACCTCCTTAAAATGGGACCAGACAGGAAAACCCAACTTTGAAAATGTTCTGTACCCTTCACTTTGCATGTAATCTCATTAAATCTTCACAGACTGCACAATTGGTTTATTATCTCCACCTTGCAGACTAGAAACTTGAAACTCAGAGATACTCAAGAACTTGCCCAGAGTCACATCACAGTGAGTGGCAAAGCCCAGAGTCCACTACCCAGAAGGAAGTAGGTGTACTTCCTATACCTCAGCCCTGGGATGGTTAAGTCACCTGCAGTCTGCAGAAAGACAGGTTGTTCTGTTTGTTGATGTCACTTATATGTCTGGCTTCTGTGCACAGCCGTGCTTGGCTGGACCTGCTTAGTTCTAGTCATGTGAACTGCAGCAGGCTCCCTTGGGCTTCTTGGGCTGCTCTGCATATATGGGTTGGACTTGGTGATTTTGAGGTACTTGAAAATACTGAACTAATGGTTAGAATGCTGGACTAAGCCCCACCTGTGTCCAATTTTGACCCCTCCCTAGATAACTCCATCCACTTTCAGGAAGGTGTTGCTGTCTCTTAGCAATGCATTTTAAGCTCAGATACTAGGTCAACCTGAGCTTTAGACAGTATTCCTAACTAGTCAGATGTCTCCATATGGCTGTCCCACAGGTACCATGCCCTAAAAGCCAAGTTCCTCACTACCCAGCAGCCAAGCCAGCAAAATCCTCAGTGTAAGCCAGACACCTAGGAATCAGGGGGGTCTCCTGAACACCCCTTGTTCCCTACAACTCTCAGAAACAGACCTCCAATGTTACCTCTTAAAGCTCCTAGTCTAGCATCCACCACTTCTCCCATCTCTGTACCACCTCCTGTGTCAGCCTCCTTCCAAGACTTATCCCTGGATTCCCTCCAAATTAGTCTCTACCCAGCAGTAAAGGGAATTTTTCAAAAATACAAATCTGACCGTATTGTCCAACTCAGTATCCTCCAAGGGCTTTCCGGTATCTTGGGATAAAGATAGTATCTTAATGTAGCCTCATTGCCTGTCTCTCCATTTCCTTCTCTATCTTCCTCTGCATCTTCCTGCAACCCTGTCCATCCTGGCTTCAAACACAGTAGGTATCAGTCAAGCTGTCTTGTGCCCAAGGCCTTTGCACGTACATTCCTACTGGTTGATACACTCTTCCCCTTCCCACTCCTACCTTTTGCCAAGTTAATCTGCTTTCTTTAAGAAACCCTTCCTGACCTCTACACCAGAGAGCCACGCTGTCCACAACATAGCTACTGACCATGCAGGCCATCAAGCAACTGAAATGTGTTACTACTGCTGATAACTGGACATTTCGTTTAATTTTAATTAATTTCAACTTAAAAACTGGTACCAAGTTCAGTCATATTTAAAACGAGGGTATATGAATCTTATTTTTTAAACTATAAATTTAATGAAATCGAAATACACATCAAGTATTTCCACAAAATTCAGCATCTGAATTGAGAGGAACTCACATAAAGCACCCATGAAATTTCAAAGACTCAGCAAAAAATAGAAATGCCGAATATCTCATTTTATAAAAACACACTGATTACAGGTTATAATGATAACATGTTCAATATATTGGCTTAAAAATAAAAATACTAAAATTCATTTCACTTGTTTCCTTTTCCTTTGCATTAGTGAATGTGGTAACACCATATTTCTACCAGACGCAGAGGGCATCATCCAGAGTGGGCATGGACGGCCTTCCAGGCTGGGGTTCTCGCTGCCTATCCTCAGTGGAGGGCAGGTCGTGTGGGCTGGGACCTGTCTCCTTGATTTGAGCCAGCCTTGTGCACAAGGCCAGTCTTCAGTTCTCTCTTCAGTCAGAAGCCCAGCAGAAGGAAAAGAAACGTAAGACGGTAACATAGCTCCACTTAGGTAACAACTCCGCTACCAGGATTTCATTACATGGTTACCTTTGCCAGAACTTAGTTTGTCAAGCACATGATCACAATCAAGTGCTCCCACTTCAGACTGGCAAGCCACCTACTGCCTTTGGGGTCTCAGGCAGGTAAAGTGTGCTCAGAAAGGCAAAGGGAGAAGGAAGACATCTCGGTGGCAGCTCCCACTCTGTCTCCCTGAATGCTTTGCTGCCAGGCCACAGCGTCTTGGCAGCTATGGAAAAATTGAAGCGCGTTTAGTAATAGAGCAGGAAATTTAATGAATCCATCAATGCACTTACTGTACTCCTGTAAGGCGCCCGGCACCAAGAGCATTTGGTTCTGGGTGCACTGTAGTGAGTGGCACAGGTGGTCACCTCAGGAGGGAGTAGGTTAGGGCTTGGAGCACCAGATCCTTAAACTCTTAAAAGTGACTGAAGGACTTCAAAGAGTTTCTTCAAGTGGGTTGTATCTATCAATTTTTACTAGGTAAGAAATGAAAGCAGAGAAAGTTTTTAAATATATTTTTTATTAATTTGTTTTAAAAGACCAAAACCAGCCCAATCTATGGTGACAAATTACCAGAAGCAGCTGGACTCTTCTCTCTGCAGTCAGGTCAGGCTGTCGCGCTATTACACATCACATTGCCTCTGGGGACTCAGCTGTGCACTGAACCATATACTCCTAACATTTGAAAGCTGAGTTTTCAAGTTAGTATCTTTTCCCTCTGGAGGACTCATCATGAGCGTGGCAGAATAAGCAATTTATCCACAATCATCAAGCATTCATCCCTAATGAAAACTATTAAGCCAAAATTAACAGAAAAGTATTTTAATAATATTTTTGTAGCACAAAAAAATGAAACTAAGGTAAGAGGAATGTGAAGGAATCTACAAAAGCATAAATAATAGTTTTAAATCTTGACACAGCCTAGGATCTGAGAATGAATAGGTATGTCCTATTAGCAGTTTCCATTTCTCTTCTCAAAGGCACAGTCTGGGCAACAAATCCAACAAAGGGGTCTTTCTTGGGCTCCGGTGCCCTGCTGTCATTTACAAGGACCGTAATCCACCTCTGCAGATGCACAATGACAGCTTATTTTGAAGGCTCCTCAGGCCCCTTCAGGCTGGACTTCTGATTTCTTCTTTCTTTCTGACCCTGAATTCGGAACAGCTTCTTCCTGAGGTCCTTCTGTCGCTTCAGTTTCTCTTCTTCCTCCTTCTGCTTCACCTTGAAGTGTTCTTTATTGTGCAAATGCCGTTGTTCCTTGGCCTTCTTCATCTTCTGACTGTGCACCGTACTTAGAGCATCCAGCAGTGCAAGGACCTGACAAGGACAAAACCCGGTGAGCGTCAGAATATTGTTACAGCACACTTTCCTTCTAGGTTTCCAGGGGCCTAAACATCTGATGTATCAAAACCAGAAGCAATCCATGATCCAAATGAACATTAGCCTAGGGAAAATTTATCCTGAACTGGAACATCATAATTTGCATGAAAGCAGAAATAGGGGCATATCTACTGAGCAAAATACTTAAATAACAGCCTTTACCACAATACCACCTTTGTTAATCACTCTGAATACTATGTAAAACTACGACAGAGTGATTTGCCAGGTGGGTGTTCCCATTACTCTCCATTAAAATGTATAAGGCACAGCATGACGGAACAAAAGGGAAATGGACTCTGGCCTCTCCTTTTAGTGCTAGTGCCTTGAATAAGTCTGGCCCTTATCCTTTCCTGATGAAAAATGAGAATGCAGTAGAAGCACCATGTGTGCTACTGAAAGCGCTATTTTCTATCTAAATGCAACATGCAGGAAGCCACTGTCGACAGTACCTTCCTCTCATGTGGCTCCCGTATGACAGCTGGTCTCCGCCTGTCCTTCGGTATCTTGCCTGCCTTTGCTTGGGTCTTGGGCTTGTTCTTAAATGGCAGGGCCTTCTGCAAGGCTTTTGGAATGTGCAGTGAATTAAAATGTTTCTTTTGCCTCACGATTGGCTGAAAAGAAAAATAGAGACAGTGATATATTTGAATTATGATCTATATGTATTTAAAACTTGCCTAAAATCTTCTCAGTGGACTGACTTTTCCACATGATCAGTAACACCAGAGTATGCTGATCATCAGAAAAGAGGATTCAATCATCTATCAAATATAGATTGCCTCAATGGATATACATTTTTCTGTTGCAAAACAGAGAAATACATAGAATATACTTACAGTTCTTCCAAAAAAATCAACTGTATCCATGTCTATGGTATGAACTATGGGGCTCTCAACAGAGCAGATGAACAGATCCAAAGTTTCTTCTAATGGAAAACCCATGCCTTATTTTTGGGACACTGAGGTAGTTTCTTGTAGCTGAATAAGAATAAGCTAGCTGTTCATCTTCATAATCAACCTCTGTGGATTTAAGGACATAGTTCTTCCTCCAATCAGCAGCAGTGTCCCCATCCTTGATTATCATTAAAAAGTTTAACTTTATTCTGAATGGAAGGCCAGCTGAGAAAAATGAGATTTCAATGACAGATAAAGGCCAAACACCCTCTACATTCAATTTTTATAAGAGTCTAATTTTTCTGCTTAAATTGAGATGACCAAAATTCTTAACTGCCTCAAAAACAGTTAATAAGTTGAAAGTCTTGCCCTAGGTCTTTACCAAGGCCAACATCAACTATACAGAGAATATTTCTGCTAGGTCTTCAAATTTATTATGAAAGACATCATCTATGATAATATTCAATATTCTCTGTTTAGGGACCTAAAATACTTAGAATGAAGGAACTTGGAGAAGTCACATTCCGAAAGAAGAGTAAGCAATGCGAGCTAGACAACAGGTACCATGTCCTGTAATACATTTTAACAGAAATTCATGTTACATAATTCAAAACTGTATTATTAACTATTTTATTAAAAAAGTAACAACTGAGAAACATGTTTCTGGTGGAATCACAGACTGATATCCTGAACAACTCTCTTATTACCACACGATATCCAGCATTAAAATAATAAATCTTTTCAAATGCATTGTTAACCTGTGAAGAAAATAATAAAGGTTCTCAAAGACCAAAATCCAAATGAAATGGGATTTTGACAGGTACTGAGAATTTAAAAAAAAAAAAAATACTGATGACGCCAACTACTGGCAACTACTGTTGGTGGGAGTCCCTGGTATGGCTCCAGAATACTGTAAGCATCATCCAGTGACGTGGAACACTTGCATACCCTGTGCCTGGCCACCCCAACCTGGGGGATCCATGTAAATGAAATGTGTGCACACGTACACCAAACAAGTCACATATAAGTGCTGAGGGTAGCATTAATACTGACCAGAAATTGGAAATAATGTTCATCCATGGATAAACTGACATTGTCACATAATACAATTCTACTTGACAGTAACAAATGAATGGCTGCTATATACAAGAACATGAACGAATCTTATAAAACCAAAAGAAAGATATCAGGCAAGATAGTATATGCTGTATTTTATAAAACTCAAAACACAGGCAGAACTAATTTACATGTCAGGAGTCGAGATAGTGGCTGTCTTTGAGGTGGAGATGGGGTAGTGACTAGTGGTCATAAGGCGGGCTTTGCTGTGCTGGTAATTCTATTGCTTGATCCAGGCGATAGCAATTTTGGGTGTGTTAAATTCATGAGTTGTAGGCTTAGATCTGTGTATTTTTCTGCATGCATGTTAACCTTCACTCCAAAGTTTATTAAAACCTTCAAAAAAAAAACCCACCCACATTGCTTTAATAACAATTAGCACATTAGTGTTTTTAAAAGTAATACATGTATATGACAGGAAAAAAATAGTTCAAAAGAGTATATAATGAAAAGTTTGTCACCTTTCCAACCCATGAAAACTATTACCACCTTTCCTGAATTCTTTCCAAAATACTCTATGAATATACATGTTCATTCAAATATAATGTTAGATTTCCTACTTGAAAATTCAAAACATTCAAAAACCTTATGTACAAAGCATTTGGATGACCCCCATCTACAGAGCACACGTGTGACTGTACCTTATACAAAGAATCCTTGTTGGGCTTTAGTCGGATACCATGGGCAAGCCGGAGCTGACCAGTGGTCCGCATTCCTGACCACGTATCTTTCTCACCAACTGGTTTCAACAAAGAAGTCACTGGGTTATAGAAGGCGGGAATGGAGACGGGATACCAAGTTCTCATGAAGACAATATCTGGAAATAGAGGTAATTTACTTTAACATTTTCAAAAGAAACTTTGTAACAATCTCATCAGACAAAATGAACAAAACATTCACCCCAAACTTCTCTGGTTTGGTGCCTGGTATTTGAAGAGAGACTTCACCAAGTAAACGACTCTCAAATATCACAAAACTTTTACTGGGTTGGAATCACATGGCTCCACACACAGCATGACTTACTTAGCATACAGCCTAAGGTACTCCAACTGGGGAGAGTTGGAACTGATTCCAAGTTTCTGAAACCTAAACTACAACCTCTAATCCACACTGGCTAGAAATCAATAACGAACGGTAACATGCTGTTATGATTACACTACAATTATATTTACCACTCATCAGCAACTTATCCTCAAAGCTGGCCCGGAAAGCTCCTTCTGGAGCTCGAAGCGCTTTCTTGATCTGTCCCCTGATGCCACTGACAGTTCGAATCATAGCACCTTCAAATTTGGCCACTTCCAAAGCAGAATTAAACATGCCCTAGAGGCATATGGGAAAAAAAAACACCACATAACACAAAATCAGATACTTTACTTGCTGGTTCGTAAATAAATCCTTGGTTAAAAAAAACTCATTTAATGGTGATTAAATAATCAAAATGTATTTTCCCCACTAACAGTGGAACTACTAGGTCAAAAGGAATACAACTCTATTTCATTTCCCCCCAAATAACATTAAGATTCTATTGTAGGCTCATTAGCATGCTCATCACTGATATCTTTGTAAAAGAAAAGATCAAAAAGATATATACCAGACTGAACAGCCCTAGATAGCCTCTGCTATCATCTCACAGGGCTGGGCTGCAGCTCATATCCTATGACTTGGGTGCATGTGCTCAGAAAATAAAGAGTGGTGGATAAATGCTGGTGATATTATTACCTTATATTAAGAATATTTTATGAGCATCTTAACAATGTATATTTAATGGAAACCCCCTACTAATAAAATTTTCAATAAATGTCACTCAAACTACCCTCCCATGTTACACTGCAGAACAGAGTGTCCATTTCTCTGTAACCCTGCCAACAAGTATTTTACAAAATACTTTGTCTATTTTTCTATTGAGCTATTTAACAAACCTATGATTTCCCCCCTTTCTTAACAGAAACCAAAAAGGCAGGAAACAAAACCCAGTGAAAGAGACTATATATTTAGCTCTGTCACAGTCTCACATGGAATAAGGAATAACCTCAATTAGTAAATATCTGTTAACTCCACCTTAAAATTTTCTAAGCATAATACTCTTTTGAAAGCATCAGACTATATTTTAGAAGTATCATTCCTCCTTTAACAAAATATACATTCATGAACATGTAATATACAGATATACAGACCTTAATAAATGATGTATTCTTGAAAATTTTATATGGAAAACCAGTTAGCTTTAATTTCTTCACAATTTTTATGGATTTATCCAGATCAAGGACAACTCCTGTGGCAGCTATCCGGAAATCAGGCTGAGAAGAACCCCCAAAATTTGAATACAGGAATAATATCAAAGAGAAAAACTGTAATTCTGTCTATGATGCAGTAAATTACCACAGTGCATTTCACTTACAATCAGCTAAGAAAGAACATGAAAGAATACATGAACATGCAAAGCAATATTTTAACAAAAGCCAATGTGAAACTGTAATACATCTAATAAGCCAAACTAATGATGATGTCTTGAATATTCTCCAGAGGGTGATTTCACAATAACATAATTTCACAACAATGAGCAATTCAGAATGGAAAGCAATATGAAAATCTGGTTACAATGTTTAAGAAATTAAATTTTGGACCCCCAGGGCAGATTCCATCTGCTCATTGTTCAATTTTCTGTCAAAAAGGGCCAATAAAACCTGCTCCGATTAATCAAACGAAGACTGTGTGAACATACTTTGCTACACCGGCATTACCAAGAGGTAGTCTTATGTCTAGCTGGTATCTGATGTATCCCTAGTGCCAAGTACAATGGTGAGCACCGCTTAAATATTTTTAGAAAAGTCCAAAAAATGTATACAAATATAAAATGTTATCAGTACCATAAAAATTCCTCTACCTCTCCCTTCTCCATTGTCACACCTTGCTTAAAAAAGATGTAGGAAAATTAAGAGCAGAGAGAAGCTTACTATAAATACTAAAAACAAGTCATTTTCAACTTAAAGTTTCATGTACATATTCTGTATTTAAGATATATTTCTCAAACATGATCTGGAAAATAAAACATTCAAGATATTTACCATTATGCCACTGACAGACTGTACTGCCAAGAACCCAGTTCCCTGTGGAGTAATAGGACCTTAAAGAAAACAGAAGGAAAAAAAAAAGAAAGAAATACAGTGAATCACAAATTTTGGATTCTATTTTAAATATGTACTCCAATCCAAAAAAAACCCTTATGAATTGAAATTTAAAGGAGAAAAGCAAAACTATAATGATAAAGTATAAAAAGTTTAAATCTACAAGCAAGTTATTCTACAAGCAAGTTTAAATCTACAAGCAAGCATATTACCCCAAAAAGTTGCTCCACAATGCATGTGCTGTGGGGTGTATTTTAGAAGCCTTTGTCTCCCATTGTGGTCTTCGATATAATAGAGTGGAATGGTCTGAAACCTCCTCCACCCCACAGAAAAAATGATTGGATCTCGGGACTTGAGGATTTTCTTATACCAACGATGTTTCTTCAGACGCATCTGAGGGGAGAAGAGATTTCAATAAGATTATTGGTGGAAGTACGTCCAAAAAACCCCGATTGTCAAGCATGCAACAAAGGGTACCTACCTGTACATATCCGACATTGCCTTCACTATTGCCCAAACCACCCAAAATAATTGGGTAATGGGGGTCAAAGTTAAGCACAAATTCACAGGGGACATTTTCTATCTCAATTCGAACGTACATCCCAGGTCGAAAACCCTCATACTGAACTCTGGCTTCATCATCTTGATCTTCAAATTCTGCTCGGTTAAGCTGTATATAAGACAGGAAAAAAAAACGATAAAAAAAAAAACAAACCACAAAGCTGTTATCTTAATAAATGTTAACATTTTAAAAAAGAGCAATTTCTCAATAAAGGAACATGGACAGAAATCATTTACGTTTTATCCTAGATAAAAAATAACATTTTCATCTTTACAGTTTGTTCAGGATATGTCCCAACTGTTTTCTTCTTCATTGCTCCAAGCACAGTAAACGCAAACAACTCTGAAAGCAGCTCTTCATGCTGGTCAGCGATCACTCTCCACCGGGCCTCTTACAATGGGGCACCCACTGTCAGTTCTGGTCCTCTCTCCTGTCTTCATGCTCACTCCTTGGGTCACCCCATCCATTTTTTGGCTTTAAGTAGCATCTAGATGCTGAGGACTGTACATCTGAGTTCCTGGTCCCAACCTCTTTCCAGACTCCTCACTGACTACTTGATGCTCCACTTGTCTGAAAGAGATCTCAAACCCAACAGCTCTAAACTTCATCTTCCTGGACAAACCTGCACCAGCCAACTAGAAGCTTTCCTATCTTCCTGACAACTCAACTTCCAGTAAGTTTCCTCTCACACACCCCACACTCAATCTACCTTTGATACGCCTTTCAAAAGCATATCCAGAATTTGACTCTTTTTCCTCCACTGCCACACACTTCCCCACTCCATGGTGTGAGTCCCCTTAATCTTACTGAACTCTTGCCTCAGCAATGCTTTCAAAGGTAAGCAGGTCACACATGCCTCTCCTCTGTTCAAAACCCCCCAGAGATCCCCATTTCACTCAGCATAAAAAATTCAAAGTCCTTTACAATGGCCTACAAGATTCAAGGTGATTTTAAGTAATAAATGGATTGAAGCAAAGACTTCAGAACTAGCTTTTACATGTCTTATTTACTTCTATCAAAGGTCAGTACAGACTTGGAACCTATACATTAAAGACTTACCAGGAGATACTTTCTTGAATAGATGCAGGCCTAGACTGGGCAAAGCCTGATGATCAGATTTTCACAAATCATCTATTTAATCTGTATAAGATGCATTTGGGTATGTTCTAGCTTACAGGAATTCTGGATATCCCCCACCCTTGTCAAAGCGCAATTCAAACACTCGTCATCACCTGCACACACATCTTTGTGTGTCCTTCAAAGTGAGTTCATCAGCTCGGTCTGTTCAGCACAGCAGGCAGGAGGGCCAGACTATCTCCTTTTCATCCTTTGCAGTATTTCACACGCTCCCTTTATCTCCACATCTGACCTGACACTTGAAATATCCAGTGAACTCTGCCCAAGGTGAGTTTTTAGAAAAGCTTCCCTGGAGAGCACTGGTACGTGCCTAACACTGGTGTATGCAAGAATCACCTGCCCATTCAAATTATTTTATGGTTCCAGGAAGCTGTTGTCAGAATGCTATAGTCGTGCTTGTATTTAAATAAACAAATCATTACACTGTGAGCTCCTCAACAGTCGCAGCCTATCTCAACTGCTTTTGCTTCCTCAATGCTTGGTACAAAATAGACACTGATATCTTTCTGGTCCATTTCTGACTGACGAAACAATCAGATGACTACATGAATAAACACTCACCTGCATCTTGACTCAACAGCCCAAACAGGAAGCACAGAAGCAGGTCAGGGAGCAGAGACTTAAACAAAATTATGTATTCACAACACCGTATTATATAGCCTTGAAATGAAGCCGATAAGAACCAAGTTTTCTTACCTGTGCTTGTTTATGCATTTCTCCTTTAAGATCATCAAAATACGTGCTTTCTCCTTCATCATATTCTGCATCAAACATCTCCTTCAATTTTCTCTTTTTATCCAAATGCTTTTTCTTGGCACTTTCCTCTGCATTGGGGTCAATTTCTTCCTTAACTTCTTCTACTTCTTCAATCTTAAATTTCCATAAGAGAAAGATTTGTAAAAGTTTGTGGGGATCTTTTCTTTAAACATTAAAGCAGATTTTTAAAGTTCTTTTTTTTTTTTTTAATATTTATTGTATTTCTTTTGTGAGCGAGTAAGCACACAAGCAAGAGAGGGGCAGAGACAGAGGGAGAGAGACAACCCCCAGCAGGCCCCACACTATCAGCACAGAGCCAGCATGAACCCCGAAATCATGACCTAAGCTGAAATCAAGAGTCAGATGTTTAACTAACTGAGCCACCCAGGTGCCCCAGATTTTTTTTTAAAGTTCTATCTGAGCTGCAAAAATCTTGGTTATGATCATCATGAAAATAAAACAAACCAAAACACAGACTTTGGCTCTAAATAACATGTACTGCTACAAGAGTCCTTTAGGCATCTGTAGTACAATAAACTGTCACTCCGTAATCTGGCTGGAATCCCAAAGATAAATAAAAATAACAACGAGGTTTCCCACCCAGATGCTCCCCAGAAACTGTTCTAAAGAAATATTGGTGAGAATAGGGATTTAGTTTTTTTAAATGGCACTTAAATTGAAGAAGAGGCAAAAGAAATGGTGGAGAGACAGTGACTCAGGAGATAAATTTCTGTGACTGAAGAATTACAATGACAACAAGAGATAGGTCTCATCCAAAAGATCAAGCATAATTAACAACTTTGATGTCCCCAACCTCCATATTTTTAGGAAGGAATCCATCCACTCTGTAATCTACTCAGATAAGAAGTAAGATGTGCATTCTTAATATGGGCTGCTCACAGAACATAATGACCACAGATCAGGGACCATGACTCACAGCCAGCTGTAGCAAAGTCATACCTGAGTATCTGGGCCTGGTTTTCCCTTGTGCACATCCCCTGTTTCCAGGTCTTCAAAGTCACCATAGAGCTCTTCTGGGAAAAGAAATAAACCCAAATAAATCCTCTGTGAATAGAGCCAGCATGTGACACTCTAGCATTACCATGTGCACTGTCCACTCTGAAGCCCAAAGCTCATTTTTACCCTTCTTATTGCTACACACTCCAGGAGAATCCTATACTTACACAGGCTTCTTTTTCTTGTTAAATTATCAGTATTTCATCACCTGTTTAGATGAAGCAAATGGACACCTATATTTCCTTACTTTATTTGCTTCAATATCTCCCTTAGCCAAGAGCTATTTTTCTAACACAGGTGAGAAACACTCTCAAGCAGAGATGCACACAGAGATGCATACAGAGATGCATGGATTGCCCTGCAGGTGAGTCCCCAAGATCAACAGCAACCAAAAAGTGACATGAAAAAAACATGGCTTGATTACTAAATAGCACATAGGAAAAAGAATCTGAATAGTAAGACCAACACAACACAATGAATGTCATATCTAGGAAAAATCTCAGATTATATAAAATAATAGCATTTAGAGTAAGAGTGGTAGCTTAAAAAAAAAAAAACACAAAGAGCTCATTAATTCACTCATCCTTTTGTTTTTGGAACTCTAAGTTTAGCTATGGGTCCTATCCTTTAAAGAAAAAGATGTTGAAACTCCTTTAGGAAGCAATATTTAGATAAAACATTTTCATATTAAAATGAGCCAAAGAACCAAAAAGCCAAAGATACAATAGATGAGAAGATTACATTTGTAATAAAAACAAAAAAGTATAAGATACTTAGTAATAAACTTAAAGAGAAATGTGCTGGACCTTCATTTAAAAAATATAAATATAAATTTAAAAAGCATTAATATGCTACCAAGGAACACATGGAATAACATTAGCTAAAACTTTCAAGTGCTTTTATACAAGGCACTACTCTAAGTATTTTACATGTCTTAACTACATTCTTTAACATGACTTACATAGGTGTTATTAATGTTATCTACTAAACAAAGATTACCATATATTTGAAAAAGACAACTCCCTTCACCAGTTATAATTAAAAAACACCACCAAGAAAAAGACAACTACAGATCAGGAGAAGATATCTGTAAATGACATATCCAGTAAAGGGTTAGTATCCAAAATATATAAAGAACCTACACAACTCAACACCCAAAAAAACCACCAAATAATCTAATTAAAAGCGGGCAGAAGTTAGGAACAGACATTTCTACAAAGAAGACATACAGATGGTTGGCCAAAAGACACATGAAAAGATGCTCAATATCACTTATCACCAGGGAAATGCAAATCAAAATCACAATATCACCCTATACCTATCAGAATGCCTAAAATCAACAACATAAGAAACACAAGAAATAAATGTTGGTAAAGATGTGTAGAAAAAGGAACCCTCTTCCACTGTTGGTGGGAATGCAAACTGGTATAGAAAGACAACAGGGAGGTTCCTCAAAAAAATTAAAATATAACTGCCATATGATTTACACAAAAAGAATATGAAAATACTAATTCTAAAGGAATATGTATCCCTATGTTTACTGTAGCATTATTTACAATAGCCAAGTTATGGAAGCACCCCAAGTGTCTATCAGTAGATGAATGGATAAAGAAGATGTGGCATAAATATACAATGGAATATATTATTCAGCTATCAAAAAGAATGAAATATTGCCATTTGCAACAACATGAATGAATCTAGAGCGTACAATGCTAAGTGAAATAAGTCAGAGAAAGACAAATACCATATAATTTCACTCATATGTGAAACTTAGGAAACAAAACAAATAAATAAAGGGAGAAAAAAGAGACAAACCAAAAGCCAGACTCTTAACTAGAGATCTCAAAGATCTAGTTGTGAGTAGGCCTGCCCCATGCTCCTGTCCTGTAAGAAAGGCTCTCCACCCTGTTAGTTCTTTTTCATTTGAACCACTTGCACCCCACCTAGTCCTCAACCTAATGAATTTCACTTCACCTCCCTGCCAGCGCATGAGTTTATTCAAACATTAATTACATCATCCCAAGGGAACCAATGGTTATCCTATGCTCATTTCTGTGCAAACCCTGCCTCTCAAAGCCCCTGGTTGCTCAGTGCCTGCGTGGCATGTAGTGTTCTCTTCCCTTAGGCTGTGAGCATATGTGACTGATACACTGTTGTCAATCGCATCTGTACAGTGTTGGGTGTTGTTGTTTGGCCTTCTTCACAACCCTAGAGCTAGAATCTCTCCCTCACCAATGGGGAAATTAGGAGGTGACCATAATACATAACAATAAAAGGATCAATCCATCAGAAAGACATACTAATCCTAAATGTGTGTGCATCAAAGAGAACCCCAAACACAAGAAGCAAAAATTGACAGAGCTGAAAAAGATAGGTCCAGAATTATACACGGTAACTTGAACATCTTCCTCTGAGCAACTGATGAAACTAGTTAGAACATCACCAAAGATGGAGCGCCTGGGTGGCTCAGTCAGTCAAGTGTCTGACTTCGGCTCCAGATCATGATCTTGCTGTTTGTGATTTCAAGCGCCACATCAGGCTCTCTGTTGTCAGCGCAGAGCCAACTTCAGATCCTCTGCCTCCCTCTCTCTCTGCTCCTCCCCCACTCATCCTCTCTCCCTCCCTTCCTCTCTCTCTCAAAAATAAACATTTTTTTTTGACAAAAATAAGCATTTTTTAAAAAATCATCAAAGATATAGAAGATTTAAACAATACATGTCAACTTAACAGAATCTAATTAACATATATAGAACACTCTACCCAACAATTTTTAAAAATTTTTAAAAGTTTTATTTATTTTTGAGAGAGAGACAGAGCATGAGTGGGGGAGGAGCAGAGAGAGAGACACAGAATCTGAAGCAGGCTCCAGGCTCCAAGCTGTCAGCACAGAGCCAATACGGGGCTTAAACCCACGAACCGTGAGATCCTGACCTGAGCCGAAGTGGGACACTTAACCAACTGAGCCACCCAGGTACTCCTGTACCCAACGATTTTTAAAGTACCCACAGAACATCTACCAAGACATAGTACACAGTCTCGGTAATAAAGTGAATCTAAACAAATGTAAAAGGTTTGAAATCATAAGAGGTTGTTCTTATAATGTAATTAAATTGACAATCAAGAACAGAAAGAAAAGAAATTTCTAAACATTTTGTAGTTAAACAATACATTAAATAATGCATGGGTCAAAGAGAAGTAAAGGAAATATAAAAATGCACACAACTGAATGAGAGTGAAAACACAACATATGAAAATTTGGGAGAAGCAACTAAGCCACACTGCAAGAGCAATTTACAGCACTCAATGTTCACAGTAGAAATGAGAAAAGGCCTTAAACCAATAATCTAAGAAGCCTGAAAAGTACAAAATAACCTAAAACAAGCAAAGAACAGAAATAATAAAGATACAAGCAGAAACAAACAAAATTAAAAACTAGAACATAGAAATCAATGAAACCAACAGCTGATCATTTGAAAAAAATCAACAATTAATAACTCTTACTGACAAAGAAAAAGGAGGACACAAATCACCAATGTCAAGAAAGAAATGGGGGCATGTGGGTGGCTCAGTCAGTCCGCTAAACATCTGACTCTTAATTTCAGCCCAGGTCATGATCTCACAGTTTATGAGTTCGAGTCCCATGTCAGGCTCCACACTGGTAATGCAGAGCCTGCTTGGGATTCTCTGTCTCCCTCTCTCTCTGCCCTTCCCCTGCTCATGCTTTCTTTCTCTCTCAAAATAAATAAACTTAAAAAAAAAAAAAAGAATGAAATGGGATTATCACAACAGATTCTGCAGTCATTGAAAGGTTATTATTAGATGAACACTCTGAATACTACATACTCAGAATACCAAAGCTAACTTCTTGGAGAAGGCACTTAATGTCCTCTCTCTCTCTGCCCCTCCTCCACTCACTCTCTCAAAATAAGTAATCTTTAAAAAACTTTCAAAAATCAATGTAATTTATTATATCAAAATTCATACATGAAAAAATTCATATATGAATAAAATTCATTATGATCG